>NC_048233.1:19830285-20150318 GCF_002007445.2 Ailuropoda melanoleuca
GGGAAACAAACCATAAGAGACTCTTAACCATAGAGAACTAATTGAGGGTTGACCAACTGAGGGTTGATGGAGGGAGGTGGGTGGGGGATGGGCTACATGGGTGATGGCTTAAGGAGAGCATGTTATGATGAGGACTGGGTGTTATATATAAGTGATGAACCACTGAATTCTACTCCTGAAGCCAATATTGCACTGGATGTTAACTAACTAGAATTTAAATAAAAATCTAAAAATAAAAAAATTATATACATTATATATATAAATTATATGTTATATATAAATATAATTTATATATCTGTGTGTATATATATATACATATATATTAAACCATTCTTAGCTCACAGACCATATAAAAATAGGCAGTGGGCTAACACTGGCCCATCAATAGTAGTTTGCAACTCCAGACATAGTTATCACTTTATAATTTTATAACCAACTCAGTTGTAGCCAAGGCTCCTACTTCAGTGAAGAGTATAAATTAAAAAAAAAAAAAAAAAAAAGACAGAGAGCCGCAGAAGCATACCTTAGAACTAGAAGCATTTAACGTGGTAGCTGAAATTCCTAATTGTTTTAAAACCATCAACTGGTCCTCCATAAGAGAGATCAATGGGCAAATCACAAGGGTAAAACCTAAAAGAGAAAGTATCTACTTTAAATTTTACACCACCCCCAGAATAAGTTTCGACCACTCACCTGAGGGCATCACAACATCAATATACTACCTATTTTTCACCCTCATTAATAGAAGAGATAGATGTAAATAAATGACCATTAGCCAAATAAGCAAATATAAGATTAGACAGAAATCTCTTCCCTTATTCAACACTATAAAAACAAAAATGGGTATCATTCTGAATTTTTACTTATTTTATCAATCAGCATTGGTCATATTAGCAAAGTATTATAAATCTAGTCAAATACTGTCCAGTTATATGAGGAAAAAGTTATTCCAAAGCTTTCCAAAGAAAACACAGCAACCTGTATAATTACAAATGATAAGTGACATGAGTATTCTTCTACTTACTGTACCAGATTAATACATGCCGAGAAATCAGTGAACAGTTTACTGACTGAATGAAATGCTGATAGTATATCCCCTTTCTCTGGTTAGTGAAACTGTACACAGCTGTTAAGAGTTATTCTACGTTATTAGACTCACTAACTTACGTCTCTGTAGCTTGTTCCTTAAAATAACCTGAGACAGAGAGCAGACCAATTAAAAAATATACTCAGATTCAGACTTTATCAGGGATTTGCCATCCCAAATAGTCTCTCCACTGTATTTTCACATTCTCCTTCATCAGTGGTACCTTCTCATTACGTTTAAACACGGGCAAGTTTCTCTCATCTTTAAAACACCCTGGACATCTAATTTAGGGCCCCCTCTCTTTTTCCCTGCATAACAATTCTTTCCAAGGAATGTCCCATTCACAAGTTCTACTTCCTCAACTCATCTTCCCTCTCTCTCCATTCCCACAGAAGTTCTTTGTCCAAATGTACCTTATTTCAGTGAAAAACTTCACCATTTATCCCAGCCTAGAATTTAGACATCATTCTAGACTATCCCTTCTTCTACCACTCCCGCCACCCTGCATCCAACGAAAATAAGTCCTACTGAATCTACCTCCCAATAATTATTTCTAGAATTCCTCTATCTTCTAAAGCACAATTCTAACTAGTCTCTTACCTATATAAAACCCTTCAATGGTTTTGCACTAATCTAAGGAAGTTTTTACAGTATCTTTCAAAATTCTTTCCACGAGTCTCGCCTCTCACTGCCTGCCACACTGAAATTCTTCCAGGTTATTGAATATTCCCTCTTATTTGGGGCTCAGAAATACTGCTCCCCTGCACGAACACTCTTCATTACTCCTCTGTCTTATCTTTGCCGACTTATCCTTCAGCTTTTAGCTCAAATGCCAGGTCAGCAGGACAGCTTTCTAACAGCCCCTAGGCCAGATCTTTGCACTAACTTAATTTCCTATTAAAATTTTCATCACAAAACCTTTATTGCAATTGCTTACAATTACCTATATTTTCTAAACTAGGGTCAATAAACTAAGACTAGCTGCTTATCTGAGTCACTCAAGTTTTAATGGAACACAAGGACATCCATTAGTTTACATGTTGTCTATGGCAGCTTTTGTGCTACAATCGCAGAGCTCAGTGGCTGCCACGGAGACCATATGGACCACACCTATCCCATTTACTGACTGCCTCTCTAAGGGAAAGTCTGCTGACCCCTGCTCTATACCCTTGCTAGTCCCCAAACAGCAGCATCAGTATCACCTGGGAGCCTGTTAGACATGCAAGATTTTGGGTCCCACACAAACTCAGAATCTGCATGTTAATCACATCACCAGCGATTCTTACACACGTTACAGTTTGAGAAAGCACCACTTTACACCATGAACTCCATGAAAACTAGAACTTTGCCCATTTTGCTCATTACTGTTTTCTCCAGTGCTTAACACCACAGCCGACACTCAATAAAGATCTGGGACTAGAATCCAGGTCCACGGATTCCTTTTCTAATATTTTTCTCCTACATGTTTTTAAATTATGTTTTAAGAACAAGATAAAAGAACTAATTCCACTCCAACTCTTTAACATTCCCTCTTTAAATGAACCCTTTAAAATGTCTATTAACATAAAGATAAAATAAAAATGCACTTGATTTTTACAGAGGTATGATTAGAAAGATGATTTAAAGAACTAAAAGAGAAATGGCATTTCTTCAACTTAAATGGATCTTTATTAATACAAACCATCCGAACATAATGCTGGTAACTGGTAGCATAAGCTCTTTCCACCTCCTGTAGGCATAACAAGAAATACGTCCTTTCCAGACATTGTTACATTAATAGTTTCAAGCTGAAGCAGTCTGAACCTCTGCAGTTTAAAGACAGTTTGCAGAACATCTTTAACTTTACCAGACCAGGGAAAATCTAGACAGAGAAAAATAAGTTAAATATATTAGAACCATCTAGGATTATAAATGAGATACCAACATGAATGGCTGCTTTTATACTAGAGAAAAACAGATAAGAAGACTTTTAATACTATTAACAATTTAACTTTTATACTAACAATTTTGAGATTAGTTTAGCTAATGAAGCTAAGCAAAAACACATTTAATGATATATGATAAGAAAGAGTACATCAGAAAAAATGAAAACATTTACCAGTTGAGAAGTAACCCACACAGAGGAGGAAGGTACTTGACAGGTATTCAGAAAAGTCTGAAAGTTGATCAGGGAATTCATAGTATCATAAAAATCTCAAATATCATCAAGTTAACAATTATGTAGAATTTTTTATGTAAATATCTTGTTTAGAAGTGAATCCCTGGAAAGCAATGCCCATAAAAGCACTGTAATTTGAGAGCCACAGTATACATTACAGTACGATAGCCAGTGATAAACACAATGCTTGGCAAGATCTTGAATCAAGAAAGGTGTGTTCACTAGGGCAGGAAAATGAACTAGACTTTGGCAAGAAGTTTGAATCTATCTTTTTTTCTTAATGGTTTAATTTTTTCTAGTTAAAATTTAGAAAATTTAGTTAAAAAATCTTTTTCCAAGCATTGATTGATGCTGCTAGAACCATATTTGGAAAAAAAAATGAAGTCTGAATAACAAAGCTTCATTTAAAAAGAACATGGGTAAGAATGGTTTGCCTACTGGTTTCCCATGCCACTTGAAGAGCGGCCAGTTTCCCCTCTAAGCCGCTGGAAAGCACTGATCCAGGAACAATGATTAAACTCCTGTGTAGAGAAACAAGGAGAAACAAAACTAGCAAAGAAAAATGAGTAAACCTTCTTTACTCCAAGCACCGGGTGAAGAATCCCATTCACTGCTTTCCCCGGCATCAGAAGCCTCTAAATGCTGCTTTATTCGGCTTGTTAGGGTATTCTTTTTCTGAATAAGCTCTTGTTGCCTTTCCAGAAGTTCCTGAATTTGAACGTCTACTGCATGTAGCTCATTGGTTACAGAATCCAATTCTTCAGTTAGATCTATAAGGAAGGGAAAAAAAGATACAATCACTAAATAATTAGTTTTAGGTTTCCCTACTGATTTTTGGATATTCCTCCCCATCAAAATTACAGAAGAGGAGGGTGCTTAAGGGCATGTGTGTTGGAGTCACACAGACCTGAGTTAAATCTTAGGTCCTCTTCTTAGCTCAGGCTAAGTACTTAACTGAGCCTCAATTTCCCCATCTGGAAAATGGGGATAGTATCTAGCTTTCACAGTATTGTTTTAAAGAATTAAATGAGATAACATATGGAAAGTTCTTAACATAGTACCTAGCACACAGTTATGCATTTAATAAATGATCATTATTACTTTTATTGTGTTGTCGACAGTGGTCCAACAATCTCCTAAGTCATTTAAGTAAAGTGACCAGACTTTGAAACAAAAGGAAGGCATTTTAAAGTAATCCCCTAACTACTTAGATATTATTTCACAAAAACACTCATATTTGGGTTCATATGGTGGCATGATAAGGAGTCGGTGACTATAAACAATCTGATGTAACAATTAAAAGAGAAATCAAGTGTGCTACTGGAAATGACATTGTAATTCCATCATAACTAATGTATAAAGGAGCCTTAATGTATGATTCTAAGCAATCTGAGTATTAAAGCCAAAGTGAGATTACTTTTGACACCACAATAGAAACTAAAAATATTTTAAAGATGTCCTTGATGCTTTCTAAAACATCATTCTGCATTAATCCACCTTGAAGGCCTGAAATTTTCATAAGATGAAATCTCATGGTTATGATTTAAAATAGGATGTTATGGAGGCTTTGTATTATACCAACTACCAGAATTGCCTTCCCTGCATGATTCTGCGTTAGGACTGGCCACAGGTGAACTCTGCTTCAGACTTGGAAGGTAGAAATGAAACAGCAGCCAGCTTTACATTCAGATGGTTGGCATAATGTCAGGTGCTGTTGGGGCTCATTCACCTTCTCGGCAAAGGGCAGAAGCCAATTCCTCCATCTCCTGCTGAATCTCTTTGGCACAGCAGGTTGGCCCGCAGCTTCTTCAGCTTCCCGGCATCACTGGACACAATCTTGTACAATTTTCTATGGCAAGTGCACCAGCTCTTCTGCAGGGCGTGAGCATCCTGGAAGTCAGAGCCTTGGAGGCAATGACTCACCAACACGAGGCCAAGTGAGAGACAGATGGGTTCCAGTTTGTCTTCATTGGTTTCAGCTCTTCTTTATCCTCCCACACTCACTCTCCATCTTCCTGTCCCTACTTGACTTCAGGACCAGTAATGGACTGCTTAACCACATCCCACAATCATGTAGGAACTAATTCCTATAATAAATCCCTTATATCACTCATAATGATTGAGCTTCTCTGAGTGAACTCCAACCAACACCAAATGTTGTTCCAGAGGAAAAGAAACTTAAAAGTAGGTTCTCTATATTGCTTCTATGCCACCTAGAATAGTCTCTGATTTAAAGATTTAAAGGCATTAATGACCCTTGCCTGCAGTCGTAAAAGGGACAGTGGTATTCCATGGCACGCAGTAGACAAAATTATGTAAATTATAATCTAGACACCAGTAATCAAGTATCTAGAGAGCGAAAGGCTCTGGGTAACCAAGTGTTTGCTGTCACAGAACATTTTTGTGAGAATAATGGGGTTGATTGGCTGCTCCTAAATATGCTGAAGAACCTGAGAGAAATGCAGGATCTCCATAAAGGGACATCAAAGTCTCTATGACTGTCCTCAAAGAACCCCTTATCTCCTGTAGCTACCGGGCCGAGATTACTGAACACCAACGTTCTGCAGGTGGCTGAATTACAATGCAAATCAAATTCCCAGCCTTGCACAGACTCTTATGTCAAAGTTAGGGCACTGATTAGAAAGAAGTGAGACTCTGCAATTGCGAAGGTAAAACATCTGTGCAGATACAATGAAGGAGGCAGGGGACCTTAACCCACTAAATTCTGTCAAGTCTCTCTTGCCCTTCCTCCTCTTTCTCAGACAGCTTCCCCCATCTGAATGCCTGTGATGGTCTTGCCTCGAAAAGGATTGCTAAGCCCCCCTAAGAATCTGCCCTGCCACCTCTCAGTGCTTCAAGACCTAGAAAGCCCCAGAGAATGATGTACAAAAGTGTGATGCATAAAAAAACATAAAACACACCAAGAGTTGCATTTGTCAATATATATAAGAATTCCTTATTTTATTGTGCTTTGCTTTACTGCATTTTTTTTTAAGATTTTATTTATTTATTTGACAGAGAGACAGCCAGCGAGAGAGAGAACACAGCAGGGGGAGTGGGAGAGGAAGAAGCAGGCTTTCCAGCGGAGCAGGGAGCCCGATGCGGGGTTCGATCCCAGGACTCTGGGATCACGCCCTGAGCCGAAGGCAGACACTTAACCACTGAGCCACCCAGGCACCCCCACTTTACTGCATTTTAAAGATATTGAACTTCTTAAGAAATTGAAAGTTTATGGCAACCTGTGTTATGCTTGTCTGTGGGTGCCATTTTACTAACAGTCTTTGCTCACTCCATGTCTCTATGTCACATTTTGGCAATTTTTTCAATATCTGAAGCATTTTCATTATTATTACAACTTTTATGGTAATCTGTGATCGGTACTCTTTGATACTACTATTGTAATTGCTTTGGGGAACCACAAACTACACCTATATAGGACAGCAAACAATAAAAGAGGACCACCAACCAGCCATTCCCCAGTCTTTCCCATGGGCCTCCCTATTCCCTTAGACACGTCTATACTGAAATCAGGCCAGTTAAGCTACCCTACAATGGCCTCTAACTGTTCAAATGAAGGGAAGAGTTGCCTGTCTCTCATTTTAAATAAAAAACAAGAAGTGATTAAGCTTAGTGAGGAAGCCATGTCAAAAGCCAAGACAGGCTGAAAGCTAGGTCTCTTGAGCCAGTTAGCTGAGTTGTGAATCCAAGGGCAAGGTTCTGGAGGGAAATTAAAAATGCTACTCCAGTGAACACGTGAAAGGTAAGAAAGCAAAACAGCCTTAACGCTGACATGGAGAGAGGTTTAGTAGTCTGGATAGAAGATCAAACCAGCCACAACATTCCCCTAAGCCAAAGCCTACTCTGGAGCAAGGCCCTAACTCTCTTCAATTCTATGAAGGCTCTGAAAGTTGAGGAAGGTGCAGAAGAAAAGTATGAAGCTAGGAGATGTATACACTAAAGGAGGGGATTCAGAGGCTACGGGAGATGGTAATGCTAGAGGAGATTATCAGGTAGACTGACCATCTACTCTCCTGCTGTCCCCCAGGAAGATCCAGAGGACACTCCCTTCACCAAAACTGAGAAATATATTCATGGGGGGGGTCCCTCTGGCATCCCTAAAGAGCTCTTAGAGGCTGTTCTCTGTGGCTGTAAGCTAGGAATGACAGTGGGGGAAGTACTGCCTTTGAACTAGACTAACTGAATCAATGAGAATGATGGATTCCAAGGTATGGTAGTTAATGGTAGCAATTCAGTTCACGACCAAAGAAAAGGTACATATGGTTACCATAATAGGCAAGAGAGCAGAAGTAGTAATCAGAATAGTCTGAACCACAGAGAACTCAGATTACTTGATTTAAAAATCCGAATACAAAGCCCTGATTCTAATAAACATAAGCCTGACTTGAATTACTACAAGTGACAGGCTTCAACCAGTTCCCAGAAATGAGTCAATTTATAGATCCAGAGTCCCTTGAATATAGTAGAGGTTGGAGCGCTTTAAGGAAGGACTCTATTATACAACTAAAAATTTATGTAGTAAATCTTTACACTAGTGTTCTCCAGAGTAATTTATCAGGGTAATTGTGTACTGGGGAAAGGAAAATAACTTCTTAGAAATTATTGGACATTAACCTGAACTGATAGTTCCCAGACGACTGGTGATCTACCAGTCAGAACAGGGACTGGATTTATACAAGTCCCGTAACCAGTGCAGTGTTGCTCAGGTCCATCACACAGTGGGCTCAGGAGGTCTGCTAACCCACTCTGTGGTTATTTCCACAGTTCCAGGTTGTATCATTAGAGCCAGGAGTGGCTCTCAGCAACTAACTGAATCCACATATTGGTCCCCTGGCCTATAAGTAAGGACTATTATGGAAGAAAAGACCAAGTGGAAGCCAATATAACTGCCCTTACCTACCAAAACAGTGAATGGTGCTGTTTGTCCCACAGACAGGATTTTTTTTTTTTAAAGATTTTATTTATTTATTTGACAGAGAGAGAGACAGCCAGCAAGAGAGGGAACACGGACAGGGGGAGTGGGAAAGGAAGAAGCGGCTCCCAGCAGAGGAGCCTAATGCGGGGCTCGATCCCAGGACTCTGGGATCACACCCTGAGCCGAAGGCAGACGCTTAACGACTGAGCCATCCAGGCACCCCACCACAGACAGGATTCTTGGGCTGAGGAATCGGGGTAGAAATGGGAGTGGCTCCTTTTACTATTACCTCCTAGTGATCCACTAGTGAAATGTTTGCTTCTCATCCCTGAAACTTTGAACTTTGCTGGTTTAGAGGTCTTAGCAAGGAAGCAAAGCTTCTGCCAGGGGAAAAAGCAATGGCTCCATTTAAATGGAAGTGGACTGCCTCTTGACTACTTTGAGTTTCTTATGCCAGTAAATCAACAGGCAAAGAAGAAGGTTACTGTACTGTCTGGGGTGAGTATTTCTCACTACTCAAGAGAAATAGGACTGCTGTGACACTACTGAAGTAAGGAGGAGTAGGTCTGAAATGTAGGGGATCCTCTAGGGTACCTTCTGGTATTCCCATGTCCCCTCAAAAGCCAAATACAAGCAAACTGCTAAGGCAAGTCCACACATTTGTGGCGAGATGAGGTGCCTGCTGAGCGCAAAGGAATAAGGAATGGGAAACTGAAGAAGACAGTTATAAAATAACATCTAATGACCACGTGACCAGATGAGAAACAGGACTGTAATTACTATTAAGCATTTCTTCCTTATTCTTTTGATGTTGGTGGTAGGTATGTATGCATGGATGTACATAATTTTAGGTCCCTTTTCCTATTCTCCCAATGTCTAAAATAAAATGTTAATAGTAGCTGACTTCGTATCTCAGGATTTAAGTTAGAGGATTACCAAGATGGATGTGATTGAGCAAGAGGAGGAAGGAGCATCATCCAAAGACGAATAACAAGAATACGTGCCCCCTTTGGGGAGGGGATCAGCTATGTTTTGTTGGGCAGCCAAAGATTTGGAGGGCAGAAATGAAACAGTGGGCTTATTTTCCAAATTTAAAAACATTAGTGTAAGGTCGGGCCTGGTGACCTCACTGGCATAGGGCAGCGCTGGGTCCACAACTCTGGCTGCTGCTAGATATCCTTGGGGAAAGAGCAGAGCTTGCAGATCCCAGACCCTGTTGGTTCTCCTTCAGCTTCTCTACATCCTCAGCCCAACAGTATGCAACTCCATGGGCAAGTACACCAGCTCTTTGGCAGGTCTCCTGCATCATTCAAATTGGAGACTTTGAGGCAGTGAGACTAATACAAGTTCTGTTAAGAACAGGATTCATCGTCACAGGCTGCAGTTTGTTTTTGCATTCCTGATTAATGGATAGAATTGGGGAATATGTTGTACTCCTGAAACTAATATAACATATATTAATTGTACTTCATTAAAAAATAATAAAAACTCTTTGCAAACTAAAAATATTTGTTGAAAAATAATACATCTATATATTACAGTATTCATTTGAGTAGAAGGATCTGGAGTGATTTATATTTTCTACTATGTGATTTCTTAGGTTCCTATAATTCTATCAAAAAGGTATCATGCCTTGGAACCCTTTTGCATTGCTGGTGGGAATGTAAAATGGAACAGTGAGTATGGAAAATAATATGGCAGTTCCTGAAAAATTAAACACAGAAATACCATGTGATTCAGCAATTCTACTTCCAGGTATATACCCAAAAGAACTGAAAACAGAATCAAACATGTCTGTATCCCAATGTTCATAGCAGCATTGCTCACAATTGCCAAAAATGAAACCCAGAAGTCCACTGACAAACTGATAAACAAAAGGTGATATACATATACATTATAATATCATTCAGCCTTAAAAAGAAAAATGTTACCAATGGATGAATCTCAAAGATATTATGTTAAGGGAAATAAGCCAGACACAAAAGGACAAATACTGCATGAGTCCACTTACATGGGGTAGTCAAATTAGTCGAGTAGTCAAATTCATACTAACAGATTATGAATAGTGTTATCAGCAATTGATGGAAAGGCAGTAAGGGGGTGTTACTGTATAGTGGGCACAGAATTTCAGTTTGGAATGATGAAAAAAGTTCTGGAGATGGATACTGGTGATGGCTGCACAATAATGTGAATTGTTGCCATTGAATTGTATACTTAAAATTAGTTAAAATGGTAAATTGTGGTATGTATGTCTTACCACAATAAAAAAACAACTCACAAAACATCATTTCAATAATCAGAATTTTTAAAACAAATATTTTTATAATTTATGTTTACTTTTATTAAGACTTTCCTGTTAGAGCAGTTTAAGGTTCACAGCAAAGCTGAGAGGAAAGTACAGAGAAAAACAATTTTTTTTCAAAGAACATGCAATTAGAAACAAAACAGAATGTACTACAAAATGTAATCATTTCCACTAACCTGAAATGGATGCCATTCTAAAATTGGAGATCCAAACGTTTTTCTAAAATTGAAAGAAAAATCATAGCAATATTTTTTAAACCATACTAAACTGATAATGCCTAACCAACAATTTTTCACTGCTAAGCATGAAAAATGTTACAAAATAAATTATATATTGTAGTGACTTGTATTTTTTTATTTTTTTTTAATGTAGGCTCCATACCCAGTGTGGAACCCAACACGGGGCTTGAACCATGCTAAGATCAAGACTTGAGCTGAGATCGAATCAGATGCTCAATGGACTAAGCTACCCAGGCGCCCCTATTGTAGTGACTTAAAATAAGGACTATGTGGTTATTCCCACATTGATTTTTATGGAGAATTCTCTAGATTTCAGAGAAGTGTCCAAAAATCACATAAATAAGTATAACATCAGTAACACTTAAATATCACATACAAAGTGATTAGCAAAAAAAAGCAAAGATTTAAGGCTAAACAGTGTTAGCACTAAATTACTGTATGATCTTAGCAAAGTTAAACAACATGTTCCTCTTAGCCTCTTTCCTTATCTGTAAAATTGGGATGCTAAAACCTACCTTATAAATAACAGATTCAAATGCCCCACATTAGGAAAATCCATCCACATAAATACTCAAATTAATCATTCAACTTTATTGAATACTTGCTTAAAAAATTACCATTTAGGTTCAACCTTAAAAGAGGAACTGGTTTTCTATAGAGGGGTTAGATTTCAGGACAGAACACGAAAAGGTCAGAAGTGGGGGAAACACACAGTATGTAATTAAGAAACTCTATAAATACCTCTGAATGACTAAAATTTAAAAGCACACATGAGCAAGTGGAAGGAGAGGAGGCTTGAGGGCAGGAACTTCTCACTATATAAGCTGCTTTATAACAATATACCTCTGAGCTTCCTTCCATGTTTTGGTTTGAATGCTCCTGGTTTGCAAACTTTCTTTTTGGTGTGTGCACAATAAACTTTTACTGATTACTACTTCAATGATTCATTGGTTTTATTTCTGTTATTTCTACACTTTACACAATTTATGGTGTAAAAATGGGATCCAAAGAAGACAACCCTTCCCATCGTCCCCCTCAACTCTGAGGCCCCTACGGTGATGGAACCCATACAATCCACTGAGTTCACTGCTTTCTCAATAACGCTAGAGCCTGTAGGTAAGTCTCTCCTATATCTGAGCTCTGTTCTCTCCATTTTGAGCTGATTTTAATTTGTATACCTACATTTTTTTAAAAGATTTTATTTATTTGTCAGAGAGAGAGAGAGTGCAAGCACAAGCAGAGAGAGCAGCAGGCAGAGGGAGAAGCAGGCTCCCCACTGAGCAAGGAGCCCAATGAGGGACTCAATCCCAAGACCCGGGGATCATGACCTGAGCCATAGGCAGAGGCTTCAGCAACTGAGCCACCCAGATGCCCCTGCATGCCCAAATTTTATTTGTTGAAGCTTCTTGGTAAATCATCCTATTCTGTTCCAAAGGGAAGAGGGCAGGGAAACACATGGTTGGTTCCCTGTGTTTTGGAACAGCTTTTGGAAAACAGGGTCCCTCATAGTTAACTCTTAGGGAATCTAAAAGCAAAGACGGGTTCCACCTGGTCTATGGACCAGGATTTTGTGCCTTTTTGGAAAATGGGTGAACTTGTGGAACTGTAGTGGCTACTGAAAGGCAACTTTAACTTAGAGAAGCGGATCCTGAGCTGTGCCTTTAACAAGAGGATTTCAAACCTCTCAGTGACAATGGAATGCATCCTTTGACTGATAAGCAGAAGCTTCTAAAAGACAAAATGACTGCAAAAATAGCTTTAAAAGATCCTTACAGGCGCACCTAGGTGGCTCAGTTGGTTAAGCATCTGCCCTCGGCTCAGGTCATGATTCCAGGGTCCTGCGACTGAGTCCCGTATCCAGGTCCCTGCTCAGCAGAGAGCCTGCTTCTCCCTCTCCCTCTGCTGCTCCCCCTGTTTGTGCTCTCTCTCTCTCTGTCAAATAAATAAAATCTTTAAAAAAACAAAAACTAAAAAATAAAATGAAAGATCCTTACATCATGCAAACAAAAAAAACTTTACTGAAAAAAAAAAAACAACAACACTTTGCTATACAAGCAGTAACCTCAACTTAGTCCATCTTCCAGAAACACAATTTGGATCCAACTGTTTTTTAATATACAAGTGAGTTTTGCATTATTATGGATATCAGCTCATGACTAAATTTTTTTAAACAAAAGCTGTAAGATCTGTTTGCATCTATCTGTACGTTTATATAAGTCTATGTATGTGCATTATAGATGTGTGATATTTTTCTAATTCTAGATGGTATTGCCACAACTAATGTGCAAGGAGCTCTATTTAATTGGCTTAAAGAAAAATAAGCACTTATAAAGTAAGTATTCTTGAAACCCTCAGAAACATAAAAACTAACCCAAATGTTTTTCAAGTTCACATGACCTGACATAACCTTTGAAAAGTAAAACCTAGTTTAAGTTGTTGGCTTAATAAAAGCAAGCATGTCTTCAAAATCTGTCAATAAGAAAAATAATTTAGGATTATGGTTAGCGGTTTAATGTCAAGTCCAAGCATAATTGTTAAAAACAAATAATTTAAATAAATGTAAATAAAAGTTTGTACCAAGTTAAACTAAATAATGAATATTCATTGAATACTAAATCATTTCCAAATAAGATAATATACTGAATCATTAAATACTAAACATAAGTTTACCTACTTTGGGCTCTTCTTCTGTACAGTACTGTAGTATTACTAATATTTTACTTAAGGAAACCAACTTTATTTAAACTTATACTGAAATAAAACTATACATCACTACCAAAAATGGGAAAAAGAAAAAACCTGTCACTTGCTAGAAGTAAAACATAACCACACCTATAACTGTAATAAACATAAACCAATGATATTTTTGCCTGTTGGAGTTTGGAGCCTGGGGATTGCTCTTTTTGTTAAAATTAATCATTAGCAGGTATAGAGAATACTAAAGACATGCAACCTCAACAAATAATTTTTCCCTGAAGCTAATAAGGATTAAAAGAAAGTTAAAAAGGAAATAATTATTGCTATATGATTCAATATACTTTTTATCACGTCTGGGTGCCAACTAAAATTGAGCTCAGCAAATCAGTGTTTTGGAAATGCCATTTAAATCCATTTACGTTTACTCTCTGAATTGGTTCCTGTCATGGTTATCTATCAGTACTACTACACTGACTCAAATCTACCTGAGAACTCAAATGTACCATTAGAATGAATGGTTTTTACTAAGCACCTCCCTGGTACTACTATGCAAGGTTCTTAGTTATGTTTGATTTCTACTTCCATTTGCATCACCTGCTACAAGGTAACCTAAATCTAGTTCTTCATCTTCTAGCAAAACTTTCTGAATAAAGTCAAGCTATGGCAACTATCCTTTCATTTATCAGAAAATCACTATATTCTATTGGCACCTGCCAACATTTTTACCCTACCCTGGCTTGCTCATACAGCCTTGAAAGAGTCACTCAGGCTTTAGTAGCTAAGATTCATCAGAACCACACCAACTTTTGGTTTTTTAAATTTTTACAGAGAGACAAAAGGAACTATGTCCTTTGCCACATTAAAAACTATACTATAAAAAAATGTATGTCTCTAAAAAGTTTTTATAACTATGTATTTATAAATTTGCCAGTCCACAATTGCTTACTTCTTGGTTTTTACTAGTAACTAAAATATATAAGAATTCTAACTAATATATGTAATTAAAGCTACTAGAAATAATAAGGACAAATGAAAACAACAGTACACTAAAAGCAGTTAAAGAAAATAGAACATGTTTTTTGGACAAGATATGAAGAATACGGGTTTTGTTGTTGTTTTGGTAAGGGAAAAGGGAAAGTAATTTTGTCTGAAAGTAAATAATTCCAGAATGAGAAAAGGAAAAAGATGAAATAAAAACTGTATGGATATAAAAAATTGTAGAGGGCGCCTGGGTGGCTCAGTCAGTTGAGCGTCTGCCTTTGGCTCAGGTCGTGATCTCAGAGTCCTGGGATCCAGTAGCACATAGGGCTAGTGGGGAGTCTGCTTCTCCTCCCTCTGCCCCTCCCTCCTGCTCATGCTCTCTCTCTCTCTTTCTCTCTCAAATAAATAAATAAATAAATTTTTAAAAATCGTAGAAGGCTTATGGAAAAGGAATTGAGAAAGGAATTTTATGTGTGGTTTTGCTAAGACTCATGGATTTAAGTTTTTACAAAACTATTCCTACAAAAGTGCTTCATCTCCAAAGAGATTCATGGAAAAGACTCTGACAAGTAGAGGTTTCTGTTAACTTTAAGATCATAACACTGAACTCAGTAAGAATTTATTTTTTTATTTTTTTTAAAGATTTTATTTATTTATATGACAGAGATAGAGACAGCCAGCGAGAGAGGGAACACAAGCAGGCGGAGTGGGAGAGGAAGAAGCAGGCTCATAGCAGAGGAGCCTGATGTGGGGCTCAAACCCATAACGCCGGGATCATGCCCTGAGCCGAAGGCAGACGCCTGACCGCTGTGCCACCCAGGCGCCCCTCAGTAAGAATTTCTAAAACTCTAGTGGAAAACTGATTCATAAAGTTATTAACCCAAGATGAAGCAGAACAAGAATTACAGAAGACTCAACGAAGGTAATTATAATTTTTTATGACTTCACTTAAAACACTGATGGTTGTTCAGTGTTTTGTTTTCCAGATTTAAAAGGCTCGTTTTCGGGGCGCCTGGGTGGCACAGGTTCAGTAAACCTACTTTTGCAATCAACAGTTGAAACATTTATCTTATTCTCCCTACCTGATCCTGCCAGAATTTAGAAACTCTTATTAAATATTCTTATATTATCTTTCTATTCTATATTCTATATATATTTCTATTCTATATATATCTTTCATGATAATATATGTATTTATATAAGCTCAATCTGATCTCCTTGTAATTGGACACAATAGGACAAGTTCTTAGCATGGCTGCTTAGCCCAAAGAGCCTTGAAAAGTTCAATCTAAGATTCTTTTTTTTTTTTTCTTTTTAAGATTCTTTATGAAAAGTTCCAGCAAAGCAGATTTAAGAAAGCCTATATGATCACTATTTTTGCTGCACTTATGTAAATAATCAGGCCAAATTTATTGAAACTAGACTCAATCTGCAAATAAGTTAATCTAACTGTAGTTATCTTGGTAGAAATGGGATGATTATAGAGAAAAACTATGTTTCAGTAATACACCTTTGTGGATATCAGATTCTACTGCTGTTAACTGTCCTTAAGGTTTTATTTTCTACTTATAAACTGGACTGGATCCTGAATTCTAGTTTCCTCCAACATTTGGCTAGAACTCTCCAACCTAACATTTTCAATTTCCTCCCACTCTTCTGACTTGGAATCACTATGAAAACAAAATGGCCCTTTTCACAAAGCCATGCAAGCTAAAGCTGGACAACTGGATATAAACTTCAGAGAAACCACCAAAAGAGCTCATGTGAGGACAATCTGCCCGTGCTCAGCAAGATCACCAGAGATATTCAAACTGCAAACCAGGAAAATCTGTCAGATTGTCACTCTTGCCCTCACTCCATCTAAAGATAATTTGAGCCCAACATCTAGAGATTTTTCTCAACTGGCTTCTCTCCAAACTCAAGACACTGAATTTATAATTTTCTTGAATATTAATCTTTGTTTTTCTTTTGTTTCCATAGAAATATCTCTCATTAAATTATCTGACTGTCCATACATCTCACACCATATAGAGGCCGAATTTAGACGGAAATTCACCTGCTACTCTGTCTCCTAAAATAAAACATCCTCACCCTCATCCAGGCCTAAGTCATCACGAAGATGTGATTGTTAATACAACATGTTACGCCTATGTAAACACCTTTTAAAAAATTGAAACCCAGTTGATTTATTTAGTTGGTTAAATGTTGGCACCTGGGAATCTCCTCTGGAAATTTTTCAATCCTTGGTTATTGTTCTCCTTAAATCGTATTTACCTCTCTAATGTGCTGCATACTCTCAAAGGTTTTAAAAACCTGTCAGCAGCCACTCACAGGCCAAATGGTATCCATGAGGATCAGACAACTGGATGAAATCAACAATAATTACATAAATCATGAAGATGGTGACTACAGGGCTTGAGCCTGATGACTCAACTAATGGCAACAGCAAAAATGTGACTCTTCAGGCCGGGTACATCAACAGAGGAAACTGAAAATAATACTATACCAGTTGATCAGAATAACCAAAAGGGGATAATTGTTAAAATAAAAAGCAAACCAGTCTTGAAAATTCCCTGAGCAGACAAAACCAGTTTAGTCAAACAAAGCTCAACTGAGCTTATTTTGTGAGACTAACTTGACCCACATAATTTCCTATTTATGCCTCCAGAAATCATAAGCAAAACAAACTGTTTCCCAAGGTTGATATGAAGTAACCACTAACCAATTCCCTGTCACTTAAGAAAATGTTAATATTCTAATCACTGTGAAGAAAAAATAATCACTGACTTCTTACTACATAAGTCGCTTTGTAAAAATATACCCAAGAGCCTCATTCCCGTTTTGGCTTTAATGCTCCTGGTTCCAGTTGTCTCTTTGGTGGGTGCACAATAAACTTTTACTTTTAAATTACGACTTCAGTGATTCTTTGATTTTCTTCTGCTATTTCTGAACTTTTGACAGCACCCACAATAAATATTTCACGGGGTCACAGCCAGTCATTGATACTGGAGTAAACACCTCTGAGGTACCACAGGCTAAATCAGACACACAACCCCCCTCTCCCCGCCACCTGCGTTTAGAAAACAATAGCAATTTAATAATACCCTCCACTACGCTTATGCGTCCTCCGATGGTGGATGCCTATATACAGACTTTGGTAACCAAAGCTTCCTGCATGGAAAAGGCTGGAGATAAAAAGAGAGGGGTAGGCAGTCCGACGTGCCCCTAAAGGACCAAGTTCCATCAGAGATGGGCGAGCATTAACGTCCGTTTCTCTCCTGCCAATATATTGGTGAACGGAAGTGATCCGCGATAGACCGGCCTCACCCTCAGGAAGGAAAAGAAAAAATTAGCCCTTTCAAAGCAGATGTACCCCAGAACCTCTCTCCAAGGGGTTAAAGAACCCGTTCACCCCACCCCAGCCCAGCTGCCTCGCTCTCCGACCTCAAAGCGCTGGCCCTCAGGAGCACTACTTACACTTTTCAGGCGCTCGCCAATGAAAACTTCCCGCCACCAGTCTTTCCTTTTTCTCCAGCTGCGGGCATCCGCCCTTCCGGTTAGGTCTCCTCAACCAATTGCAAGTAACACACTTCTCTAATTGGTGAAGGGGTGTGGCCACTACGTGCGTCATCGAACAAGACTATGGGTTACTGGTTGATATTGGGGGCGGGCTTAGCCAATGGGAAGCGGTCTGAAGCTGGGGTCGGTGTGGCTGCGTGTTTCCGGAAGACGTGGCGGCTCTCCCCTGGGCTGTTTCTCGGCTTCTTTTCTCTCCACTTTGCTTCACGCCCTGGGCGCCCCGAGGTGCTGTAGCCGCTGCCCTCACTACTGCAGCCATGATCTCCTTAACAGACACTCAGAGTAAGTACTCTCCCGGAATCCCAGCCTGGATCCTCGCACACCCGTTGCTCGAGCTCGTCTTCGCCTGCCCGCCCGCCCCTCTGTCCGGGTCAATGAATGAAGCTC
Source organism: Ailuropoda melanoleuca (assembly GCF_002007445.2). NCBI lineage: Eukaryota > Metazoa > Chordata > Mammalia > Carnivora > Ursidae > Ailuropoda > Ailuropoda melanoleuca. The sequence goes on from NC_048233.1 coordinate 19,848,652, forward strand.
GGTGTTGGGGGCGGCGGCCTGCGGGACTCAGCTATGGATGCGGGACCAGAAGAGCTGCCTTGAGGGGGCGGGAGCTGGATTTGCAGTGGCAGACCCGGCTTGGGAGGAGGGTCAGTGGGATCTGGGGAGACGCCCGATCTGGGGAGGGGGAAGTCTTTGCTGAGTGTCTGTCTTGCACCAGGGTCTCACTGCTCTCACTCCCAGTGAGACGGGCGCTTTGTTCCTGCAGATGGCCACAAGAGAAAGTTTGATGCGCGGTGCCCGTGGGGATGTTTGTGCACACGACAAACTTGGGGTCGTCTACAAGTTACTGGCCGGTTGTTCGGGAGGCGGTATTTTAAGTGTCATCTATTACAGGTTTTGGTTGTGTTTTTGTTTTTTTTTTAATATGCTTACACTTAAATATTTTGAGTATTTCGCCTTTGGGCACCTCTGGAAACGACCTTCCAAAGATTCATTGAAATGATTTCACTTTTCTACCACCTAATGTTTCCATAGTAGTAAAAAGCCACCTTGTGTTCAGTTAAACGATTTCTTTCCTTAATATTGTATATTGTGCTTTGTGACTTGTTTTATTATTTTAGCATCTCTTTCTGCCTACCACAGAGTTCTCCAGGTCTAGCTTGTGTCTTAAAGTTAACATTGCTGTTTCCTTTTCTTTCATTATAACACTACTACTTCTCCACCCATTTGTCAGCCTTAATCATTTTAGTATTTACTTGTCTGCCCAACCGTGTAAGTCCTATCTTTTAATGGTCATGATAGTCTTTTTGTCTCACTTTGCTTTATCCATTATGATCTTCATTTCTTATTCTGCTTAACTTGTTTTGATTTTCAAGATTTTAAGGGGCGCCTGGGAGGCACAGCGGTTAAGCGTCTGCCTTCGGCTTAGGGCGTGATCCTGGCATTATGGGATCGAGCCCCGTATCAGGCTCCTCCACTAGGAGTCTGCTTCTTTCTCTCCCACTCCCCCTGCTTGTGTTCCCTCTCTTGCTGGCTGTCTCTATCTCTGTCGAATAAATAAATAAAATCTTTTTAAAAAAAAAAAGATTTTAAGAACTAAACTCCATTAAAAATAGAATTTCATTTTAAATGCCCTACTTTAAAGTGGAGTCTTAAGGTTTGGGTTGAAGTCATCGTTGACTTGAACTTCAGAGAACTTAGAAGGTCNGTTTTTAAGAACTAAACAGTCCATTAAAAATAGAATTTCATTTTAAATGCCCTACTTTAAAGTGGAGTCTTAAGGTTTGGGTTGAAGTCATCGTTGACTTGAACTTCAGAGAACTTAGAAGGTCTCCTGTATACACTACTACCACGCCAGTCGGGCTCTACTCCTTCCTGTGGTTGGATGTGTCTGCACCTTGGAGCCACCTGCACTGGCCCAGGAAGAGTGCCCATTTTGGTCTGTTGGCCTGTTCTGATCAGAAGACACATAAAGTCCTTTTTTTTTTTTTCCTACTCTTATAACAGAAACTAGCAATTGTATGAAGGCATCTTCTTTCATTTTACCAAGTGCTTTCATATAAATCATTACACTGAATTTTTATAAGAGCCCTATAAGGCAGGGAGAAGTATATCTCTTTTATAAATTAAAAGAGGCTCAAAAGAAATTCAGTGTATGGTCATAAGGAAAGTGACAGAAAGAAGGCTCGATCTCGGGTCTGCTGGCTCAGAAACCTTTGTGTTCACTATATCCTACTAGCGTCTAAGAAAACTGGATATAAACTTTACTTGAGATCTGTCTTAGAATGATGTGGTCTTTTCATAGCAAGAATAGATACAACAGTAGATATTTATCATAGAATTATGCATTGATTTTCTTTTGAGAGAGAGTGTGTAGGGTATTTAGAGTTGTTGCCTTTGTGGTAGTGTTCTGTTCCTCTTGATTGAAACCCAAACTTAAAATTAGGTTGTCTAAGAAAATTAGAATTGTATACCTAAATTGCTAAAATTTATTTCTAATCCTACTAATTAGAGAAAGTGCCTATCTCTACGCAGCTTTTCTAACTGTGAAGTATTATTACTTCTCCTTTCTGAGTCTGATTATTACATAGATTAAAAATATGAACTATAAATCCTTTGCATAGAGATTTTCTTCTATTGAAGACTTCTTATAGGGACAGGTGCCTGATTTACATTCTTCCAAAATCCAGAACAAGGAGATTGGGTTAGAATATGGGCAGAATAGGGAGCATTCTCCTTCATTAAATTGATGAAGAAGATGAAATTATATTCTTCGTTGCTCATTTGCCATTTGTTTTAGGTAGGACAGTGGATTGGAATACAAAATTGTTAGTGAACCAAAAGTTCTTTGGATTTCAAATGGTGTGTGTGTGTGTGTGTGTGTGTGTGTGTGTGTGTGTGTTTAACTGCAGAAATTGGCCATCATTCAAGTGATTTGCTAAGATTATTCTGGGATTCTGATTCTGGGAGAGGGTGACCAAGCACTGAACAGAATAAAAAGCAATTCATGATTGTTTTAAGGGGTTCTATAATAGCACCGGCCCCACCCGTTCTCCATAAAAACACAAGATTTATTGAGGGGTACAGAGTAGGGTAGTTCCCACGCTCTAGATCTTTACTTCATTATGTCACATAGCCTGAAATTCTACCATGATGTTCAGTTGAGTTGTTCAACTTGGTTGATATTCAGTTGAATTCTTCATTATGAAATTTTCTGTTTTTTAAAACGCATAGTAGGAAAAAGAAAGCTAATATTAAAATTTTCAACAAGATATCAAAATGCTAACAGTGATTGCTATTGGATTAAGCATCTTTCCTTGTAAAATTTCCACAAAAAGTTTTTTTTTCATTTTAGACAAATTTTATTAAACTGCTTTTATCAGATTGTTCTTTAAAAGAAAAAAAACTNAGGAAAAAGAAAGCTAATATTGAAATTTTCAACAAGATATCAAAATGCTAACAGTGATTGCTATTGGATTAAGCATCTTTCCTTGTAAAATTTCCACAAAAAGTTTTTTTTTCATTTTAGACAAATTTTATTAAACTGCTTTTATCAGATTGTTCTTTAAAAGAAAAAAAACTCACATACGTATGCAAGAGGAATGCAGGTTTGATAGTTGCATCAGAGAAAGATAAATTTATTTTACTGGGTATGATTCTGGTGGTGAGCAGGCAGCTCTGTTTAGGGCTTTCTTAACCAGAGGGCTTATGAATGCATAGGCACAGGAAAGATGGGCATTTGGGAGATGAGAAAGGGCACAGTAAGGCCAGTGAGAGACTTCTGGCCCATTTAGGCCAGGAAATACTTGGCAACATCATGCCAGTGCCAGTTCTGGCAGATATGTTACAGGCAACTGTCTCCTCCTGGGCTTACACTGGATGAAACAGTACAAATGTTTTGGTGCCCATTTAACGTTTGTAAGCTGTGAAGTCCAAAAACTGAGTTTGAATTCTAGCCTGACTCCCCACAACCACCACTCTTCCTGCCCAACCGCCTGTGCGCCCCCCCCCACACACACACACATACATTTGCTGATTCTGTGAGCAAGGATAAGTTACAAATCTCCAAGTCTGAAATATGGGGCTGGTGCTACTTTTCACCTCACAGTTTGTTAAAGGAATTACAACGTATTTGTATAAACATTTCAGTGAATGTGTAACCATATCCAGATACTGTCTTTTTTCACTGCAGTCAATTTTTAATCCTTCTACTAACACCTACTTAGTTGTTAGATAACAAACTAATCCTATTAAATTTGAGTCACATAAAGATGCTTCCCCCCAGAAGTTCAGGATGCTCCAGTGCCCCATGAGTTTCATTTAATCAAACATATTCAACCTGGGGGGAAAAAATCCTGTAGGAAGCAGTATGATTTAATAGTTAAGCACAGGGACTAAGTTCAAATGCTTAACCAGAAGTGTGACTCTAGGCAAACAAAGTTGTTTCTTTAAACCTCAATTTCCTCCATCTCTAAAACGATGTAATCACACCTACCTTGGAGTAGTATGGGAAGGATTAAGTTATTTAAGGTATGTAAAGCACCCCATAATGGCAAATTCTCAGTACATAGTAGGTGTGCTTCCATATAATTTCCTTTCTGATGAACAAGCATCTCAAAATTTGGGGGACACCTGGGTGGCCCGGTTCCTTAAGCATCCAACTCTTGATTTCGGCTCAGGTCATGATCTCAGGGTCATGAGATCGAGCCCTACATCGGGCTCCCCACTCAGCTCAGAGCCTGCTTCAGATTCTTTGCCTCTCCCTCTGCCTCTGCCCCTCCTCCCACCTACACTGTCTCCCTCCCCCAATAAATAAAATCTTGAAAAAAGTCTCAAAATTTTTATGTAATCATTAGAATAATTTATGAAAAGGTAGAAATTAGTCCTATTCAAATCACTCACTGCCAGTGACTAAATCCTAACTACTAAATAGTTATACAATGGAATTTTGCTTGTTTTGTCCATATTTTCTTCTAAGAAATTATGTCTGATGGCTAAACAGTTACTTTGGTCAATTCTCTTAAGGGATTTAAGCATGAAAGCATTAGCCTCTCATTTTCATAGGATTTTTTGTCTGTGGAATACACTTCTCAGTATATTTATATACCAGTACCTGAATTCTTTTAGACTGTCTTTGGGGAAAAAAAGGTAGTTGGAATGAAAGACAGTAGTTGACTGTAAATTGAGGAGGTGGGGGATGTAGAAAAATATATGATAGAAGTTTTCAATTCATCAGAACGTTTTACAAGGCTGAAAATTTTTTTTAAGTAGCTGTGACCTAGATTTTGGTTTTTTGGAGCCAAGGCCAAAAAGTTAAGTAACAGATCAGAAATCATTAATAGTGTATTTAAAATTGGGTTTCCAAAAATATGGTGGTTTCTGCTCTGTTTCATTATTTCATGCAGATAGTATATGTCTGGGTAAAATAAGGATTGGTAAGTATTTCCTGAAAGCAAAACTAAAATGATCAAAGAGGTGACTTAGTGGCTTATGCTTTTAGCATTACCAGAAAAGGACAACTGTAATCTTAGAAAGTTAAGAATCCTCAAACTAAAAAGATAAGACCAAGAGAACGTAAAGCTAATGAAATTATTAGTTTTATGTAAGGATGAACTTAAACTTCAATGCTTATACTTTGTTCACCATGCACTCAGTACCTGGAAGAGATGCTGGCATTTAGGAGTTGATCAACAATCCTTTGTTTTTGAATGAAAAGAGTAAAACCCCAGCATATTAATATTAAGTAAAACTGTTCTTTGAAACTTTTGGAGAGCTGATACGAAAGCCTTATACACCAAGTGTGTGAATGGATTCATGGTTTAGATAATTTATAGAAGATAAATCCGTATCATCCACAAGTTAAAAGTAGTGCCTGACCTCCTGAAAATTAACTTTTGAGGAGGCAGTGATGTGATTCTCCACATCATTGAAGTGTGAGAAGCAGTGTATCACGGAGTGAAGTATATTGTGCTGACCTATGGTAGTATTTGCACTGGGTTAAGGAATGAATTTAAGAGGTGAAGGAAGTAACTGTAAATATTGTGCGTATAAATAATAGTCCTAGAATATGAAAGGAGATAAATAGTAAAAGAAAACCCATATATTTATGTCTGATGCCAGAAGGGTTCTTGGGAGGGAAAAAATATATAAACAAAGATTTAGAATCCTGATTATCTTTCTCTATCATGTGTATGTTTATGAGAAGTGCTGTCTCTCATATAAGGGTTAGAGATTTCCATTTAGATTTAAAATTTTGAAGTTATTTGCTGATGTTAGTTTAATCTATTATAGATCTTAATGAATGTCATAAAGTTAACCTGCAATATTGGGGACCTATTTTCTTATATCAGCCAAAAGGAAAACGAAAAATTTTCTTACTTAGTTTATCAGGATCTTAATGTAATTTTTATTTTTCTCTATCCTTAACTATATAACTTTTATTGCAGAAATTGGAATGGGATTAACAGGATTTGGAGTGTTTTTCCTGTTCTTTGGAATGATTCTCTTTTTTGACAAAGCACTACTGGCTATTGGAAATGTGAGTTTTTCAATATATATTTTAACTAAATTCATAAGGAAACTTTAATTTAAATGAATTATTGCCTGCTATTAAATTTGGGGGGAGATGATTCATTGTTACCATGTAAAGATTCCTATTATCTTCTCTGTTCATAACAGAAATAAAACCTGTTTAGGGTGTCTGGGTGACTCAGTCGATTAAGCACCTGCCTTCTGCTCAGGTCAAGATCTCAGGTTCCTGGGATAGAACCTGCTTCTCCCTCTCACTATGCCTGCTCCTTCCCCTGCTTGTGCTCTCTCTCTGTCATATAAATAAAATCTTTAAAAAAAAAAAAAAAGCCTGTTTAAATAAAAGGTAAACACTTAAAGAGGTTTTTGAGTGACTACTCTGTTGAGTGTTTGATATGTAATATACAATAGATTGAATCAAGGCTACCTTTAGATAGGAGTTCAAAATAGATGACTTGGTAGACCCCGTGTCTTGGTAAATTTGTTAATATGTTTGACTTAAAACATGTGACTTGAAACATTTGGTTCAGTAGCATAAAATAAACAGATTTTTAAAAACCATTTAAACCTCTTAATATATCTGTGTATTAACAGTCGACTTGCTGAGAAAGGTGTGTGAATTGTTTATTTGGAATGTGTACTTTGTTGTCCATGTGTGAAGGTTGTGCAAGAGTTCTAGAAATAAATCATAACCCTTTAAGACGATAACAAAGTTACTGAATAATACTAAATATCTTTGAAGTCTATACAACCATAGGGCTTTTAATTGGAAATTAGAAAATATAAAGGTTAACAAAACTATTCAAAATTGGTATTTTAATTAATAATATAAGTAGCATTGCTATCTGAGAATATGAAGCTTAACCATTAGGCTCAATCAATACTTGTGTGAAAATTTTTTCATTAAAGAGAGTTATGAAGAAAGGCAAGTATTGGGACTAAAACCTGGGGGGGGAAAGGCAAGCTTTTAATAGATAACCATTTCTTGCTCACTATCTGAAAACATACAAAATATATGTATATTTGAGAACATATGGCTTTATTTTTATTTCTGCTGCCACCAGATATTCTGGGATTAGTAAGACTAGAATCCTCTTCCTGGCTTTGTGTGGTTTCTTCTATTAGTTTGGCCATGTCAGTATTCCTCCCACCCATAGGAACTCCTGTAGCCCATGGTGAAGTGTGCAGAACCAGGAGTACTTCCGGGTGACGTGTTTATGGGCAGCCTTCCTCTTTTGCTCAGTCACTCCTCTGCTTAACTAAAGCCCTCTCCATCTCGCTTACCTGGGAGGACCACTGCATATGCACATGTCCATTGGTAACATCTCATCTTTCGTTGGTTCTCTTTTTCTCCATTTAATCAAGACAGAAGAGGATGAGAAGCGTGGAATCCAACTCCAGCTTTCGCATGCTTAGCCCACTCCTTGCTTCTGCCTCTTGGCATGCATCATAGTTTCCTCCAGCCAGTTGCCCCTACAAAGAGCCAGATGTGCTGCTTTTTATTATATTTAGCTTTGACCTTGCTTTTCAAATTTATACAGTGTGTTTAACTACTTCTTCTATCTCACATTTTCTTTCTATTCTAGGTTTTATTTGTGGCTGGCTTGGCTTTTGTCATTGGTTTAGAAAGAACATTCAGATTCTTCTTCCAAAAACATAAAATGAAAGCTACAGGATTTTTTCTGGGTGGAGTATTTGTAGTCCTTATTGGTTGGCCTTTGATAGGCATGATCTTTGAAATTTATGGATTCTTTCTCTTGTTCAGGTAAGACAATTATTTTATTTTACTTTTTCTATTTCAATAAACCAGTATGTCAAATAAGTAATTATTACAAAAACCCAGATATTTGCATCAGCATGAGTACAAAGATCATAATTTTCTCAAATGGATTTTTGTTTGCATTGAATCTTTTATTGAATCTCTTATTAGATAATTCAGTCAACTATAAAAATGTTTATTAAATGTAGGTGATTGCCAGTAGGTTCATTATCTTGTACTTTCAATACTTTCAACTCAATAAAATTGGTTTTATTGGGATTTTAAGGCACTTCACTATTTTTAGCAACTAAACAGTAATATGTATATACATACAACATTTTAATACATAGAACCGTAGATACTGCATAGTTACTGCCACTTGATGACAGTTCTTTTAGTACATACACATATTAGAAAATTTTGTACTGAATACGCTATGATAGATTTTGAACAGTCACTATTTTACAAATGCTAGTTACTAAGTGAATAAACAATAGTATTTTCTGTGAGAAAATACCTTTAAATAAGGTTGGTTTAATTATTTATTCAAGAAATTTATATCCTTTGTTTTCTATCTGCCAAACACTGTATTATTCACAGGAGACATAAAACTAAATTAAGTGTCAGATCTGCTGTAGAGAGTCTCTCATTTCTGATACGGGAAATAGACTGTAAAGATACCAGCAGGATATAATAGTAATGTGTTATAGGTGTATAAGCAAAACACTATAGGAGTATAATTAAGAAAGAGATCAAATCCCGGAGAGGTAAGAAACATTACCACTAAACGTAACATTTGAAATTTGAAGTCTCTAAGACATTCAGAATTTTAACCGGATCCTTTCTTTTTACTTGGTTAGCAATTGATTTTGGTAATAAAGAATCTGTAAGTTCTGAGAATACTTTTTCTCCTTCTTCCTAGGGGCTTCTTTCCTGTGGTCGTTGGCTTTATTAGAAGAGTGCCAGTCCTTGGATCTCTCTTGAATTTACCTGGAATTAGATCAGTAAGTTATCATGTATTAAAAATAAAATGTTTAAACCATCTTTGATGCTCTTTACTTCTAGAAATACAAGTAATTGATACTTGATTAATTGATGTTTTTTATTATGATATAAATTGTTACATCATGGTTGTAGATCATGGTTATCATGAATACCAGAGAAAATAATCATTGCTAACTGTAAAAAACCTGAAATTTTGTTTCACTATATCCATTTTTAGTATTCTTGATTTTTTTTTTCATTAACTCAGATTGATATGCTATGCTACCTTTCTCTTTGAGAGTTCAAGGCACTTTTCAATTAATTTTTATATGATTTCTAATTTTAGAAGCCATTAGGTAAAAAGGACATCATTATTTCTAATAAATATTTTCTTTCTTAGACTGTATCGCCAAATAGCATGCGTTAAGACAATTAAATCAAGCACGATTATACTGGAAGTCAGATGATAAAATTCTGTTCCCAGCTCTCTCCACAATTTGAATGATCTCATAAGATCTGTTCCTCCAAGATGGGCCATCAACTTCCTAAAGTCGTTTACAGACGTTTGTAGATGTTTCTAGAGAGATGATCCATAGCACTTACGGGTTTCTCAGAGAGCTAAAGGATGTCTTACCCACTGAAGAATGGGTTTTGCTGTAAGACAAAAATCTCATTTCCAACCTCAAGTCAATTTTACAGTCAGAATCTTACAGGCTGACAACCTAAATATTTGAAGTTCCCCTTAGAGAGGGAATGCTGTGCTTTCTGTCCACCTAAGTTTATCTTAAAATCCTAATGGATCTATGGAACTTTCAGAGCAGTTACGCACCAATCACCTATTTATAATAACATAAAATGTTGGGATGTGGGCTTATAGGAGTTATGTCCAGATTTCATTTACATTAATCTCCAAAGTCATACTGTAGTTAATGTTGTTTTTACTTAGAATGGCTTTTGAATTTACCGAAACTTCTAGTTACACAGTTGTAATCATTCATGTCCTTAATTTAAGGATTCTTCAGTATTTGCATAAATGGACACCCAATGCTGTAAATTATGTTTCCTATTATTATTACTTCATTGTAATAAATGGTTCAGTAAAAATGTGAATAGTGAAATGAAAGGAAGGGTTAAATGATTGCTAGATTTTGATAGTGTTATGACCACTTGGGTTACATAACTTTTAATATCTCCACTGATTATTTTGTTTCAATATTTGCATCACCATCTGGAATGCTGAAGAAGGCCTAGTTGCTTTACATTTGGGGTGGAGTAGCCAAAGTAAATAACCACTTACATTAACGTGTGTTAAAATTTATATTCAATAACTATAAATTTATGCTTGCCTCATTGCATCTATTTTTAATGTCATTGCCACTTTCAGTCTGAAGTCCAGAATACACATTTAAAGTATTTTTAGTCAATAGCTGTTGTTAATTATTGAACTTAATGGAGTTAAATCTGTTTGTTCAAAGACTACATAGGCCCTGAAGAGATCCTCAGTAATGGTCAGTTGAAATATCTTATTGGGTTCATTAATGCATGAATGGCTGACATTTCAGCTTTTTATTTTTTTTATTTTTTTGTTAAGCTAGCAGTGTTAACTTCATTTTATCCAATTGTTTTATTCATTGTGTTGCATTTCTCGTGTTGCACCCTTAAAGTCATATGCATAACATGTCATGCAAAAACAACCTTAGCAAAGAAAATTTTTTATACACATTTACGTGTCAGGAGATTGTGGTGAGTAGTACTGAATTAACCATTGTCAGTCACACCTTAAATTTCCACAAATCTTATAAAGCTGGGTTTTTAAATAAACGTTTAAAATATTGATATAATGTGTTTATAATGCCATGGGCTTTCTCTTAATTACCTGTTTTTCTTCTCCTTGCAGTTTGTAGATAAAGTTGGAGAAAGCAACAATATGGTATAACAACAAGTGAATTGAAGACTCATTTAAAATATTGTATTATTTATAAAATCCTTTGAAGAATATTCAGCACAAAATTAAATTACGTGAAATAGCTTGTAATGTTCTTTACAGAAGTTTAAAACGTATAGTCTACAAAGTACCAATAGCAGTTAACAAAGAGGCAATGAGAACAGGCTTCTAATCAAGTGATCTAAGAAGTCAGCAAGCAAACTAAAGGAGATGAATCTATGTTACAATACTTATTGAAACTCTTGAAGGCGATTTTTATTGTTTATCCTCAGTATGCGAAACACAGCCATCCTTGGAGAACTGTGGGGCCTGTTTCTTTTCTTCTTATTTTGAAGGCACAGGAGGACCCATAGGCATTTGCTTTTTAGAAATATCCACTGGAATGGCAAAAGTATTTCCAGTTGCACTGTGTGTCTGAAAGTGATGCATGAGTTAGATTGGATTATGTCATTTAATGTATTAAAACCAAGGAAAACCCAGTTTTGATGTATGAATCACTTTTTTTTTGTAAACATATGGTTAAAATAAAACATTCGTGGTTCTTCTGATTCTTAATATTTTAAAGCCAGATGAAAATCTGAACTAGATATTCACTGTCAGAATACGCAAGGGTCATTCTTTATAACTAAACACTCCAGAACTACTCATACTTCTTGAGAATCTGACTTAATTTTCTGTATCCTTCGTTACACGTAAGCATCTAACAAAAACCATGAAGTAGTCTGTTACATGCCGTGTTTCATTGAATAGTCTTTTATTTACAATACCAAGCAATGCAATCAAATGGATTTTTCTGTCATGGTATACTTTTTCTTTCTTTTTTGTTTTATTTTTTTTTATTTGAGTAGTGATTTTATCATTTTGCTTTTCATAAATTAAATAACTTGATAATGTTTACTTCAAGATGTAACATGTTAAAAGGTTAAACTTATATATGTCAAGGGCTTTTCTTTTTAAAGCTGAGTTTTCCTTTTTTTTAGCTTTTTCCTAACATAAAAATCAATATGCATGGTGAATGCTTTATAAGATCACTCTTCGTCTTGAGTTCATGGAGAAAATATCAGAATTCACATGCTAAAGGTAGTTTACTGTAATTAAATGGGCTATAGTTTCTTAAAAACATGACACTAAAAAAATGTGTTGTTTTTTTCTACCATTGATGCTTGACTGGCAGGAAACATTTCTTCATTAGTGTTTTCCGAGGTGGCATCTTTTCTGGTAGATGCAAGAACACATTTCAACAGCCATAGTACTATTGTTTTACCACTAATGATTGCACTATTTACCTTTTTTTTAACAGTTGCAGAGCTTTTTAACGCACAAAATCATAACAAATATGTGATTTTTATTTACAAACATGTCTACAAAATATATCACAGCTTATGTTATTTTTAGTTAAATCTCGATGCACAGAGAACTCCATCCTTGCTTGTCTAAAGAAGGAAAGACTTGGTATATAGTTTAATGGTTCAGTATTGTGGATTACTGTCTTTTGGTACTGGCATTTGACTTATGACATAATCTGTGAAACTAGATGATATTGACAAAAATGAGACTCCTACCTCAATAGTTCATGGAATAATAAGAGACCTAGTGTTGTGTCTAATGTTCTTCAAAAAAGTAATATCCTCATTTGGAGAGTGTCAAATATATACATATTTTGGGGGTCAACTTATACAAGTTACCCTGTAGGACTCTTATACATATTTTTGACTGATCCATATTATTTTCAGTGGCTAGATAATTCTATCTTTTTAGAACAAGAACTGTATCTGTTAATGTAAGGAACATCTGTATTATTTAACTCCTTTGTAGACATGAATTTCTATCAAAATGTTCTTTGCACTGTAACAGATCTCTTTTTCAAAATCTTACTTCAGAAGCGTTATTAGAAGTTGTGTAAAGGATTTGATAATCTCCTAGTCCTTAGTAAGATTGAGAGGCTGGAGCAGTTTTCAGTTTTCAGAGTCCACAGTTAATTTCAAATGTGAGTTCAGGACTGCTTGACAGCATTGTATATTTCTTCTCCGAACCACTGATGAGGCTCTATTTTTAAACATACTGGTCGTCTGACAGAAAGCACTGTACATTATATTGTTTCTTCCTTTCCAAAATTAGCCTTCTGTCTTCGTGACAAAAATACTTTGATTATTGCTGTAACGATGGAGGAAAAGTTTTAATACTACTTAGCCTTAAGTGTACCTGGCATTGTTCAAATGAATTTTCTGTAACAGAAACATACTTGCAATGTTTTTCTTTTCCCCTTATAAATTGTAATTTCTGGAATACTGCTGCTTTAAAAAGTCTCACAGTCAGATTATATGATCTAACAATTGAATATTGTAAATACACTTGTCTTACCTCTCAATAAAAGGGTACTTTTCTATTAATTGGTGGTTGTCTTAGCTCGGGCTGCTATAACAAGTTCTGTAGGCTGGGCGGCTTAAACAGACACTTATTTCTCACAGTTGTGGATGCTGGGAAGTCCAAAAAGAAGGTGAGGGTAGATTCAGTCATTGGTGAGGACCCTCTTTGTGGCTTGCAGACAACTGCCTTCTTGCTGCATCCTCATATGGCAGAGAGAGCTTCAGTCTCTTCGTTTTATAAGGACACCAATCCCATCATGGGGCGGGGGGTGGGGAGTTCATCTTCAATACCTCATCTAAACCTGATTGCTCCCCAAAGCCCCGCCTCCAAATACCCCTCATATTTGTGGTTAGGGTTTCAACATATGAATTTGGGGAAGATACATACTCAGTCCTTAACCGTGGTCAAATGTATCTTTATAATGAAATTCTAAAAATTAGTTTAGCATTGCACAATAACTCACCTCATTTTTTTTAAATTAGCCTTATACGCAGTTTTTTTTTTAAATGGTCATCACATTTTCCATTTCCAAATTGTTTAAATATAATCATAAATAGGGGCGCCTGGGTGGCACAGCGGTTAAGCGTCTGCCTTCGGCTCAGGGCGTGATCCCGGCGTTATGGGATCGAGCCCCACATCAGGCTCCTCCACTATGAGCCTGCTTCTTCCTCTCCCACTCCCCCTGCTTGTGTTCCCTCTCTCGCTGGCTGTCTCTATCTCTGTCAAATCAATAAATAAAATCTTTAAAAATAAAAATATATATATAAACATAAATAGAAATGGAATTCAGGTTAAAAAGTGGGCAGTGAATTTAGAAATACTGGAGAAATGTTTAAATATTTTCTCAAAATGAAAAGAATTCGGTAACGACATAAAAAAATTAATAATAATACTGAAAAGAATAATACAATAAGTATTTGTGAAAACCCACTTCAGTGTTTTGATTATAAATTTTGGTAAGGCTAAAAATCACTGGCCATGACTGCCACTTACAGTACCCAATAAGTATTTGTTGAATCCAGTACTTGAACTAGAGGTCTTGACAATTTTCTGGTAAACCAGAAGTCTTAAATCTTTTTAACAGATATCTTTCTAAGCTTGTCCTCTGTGCTGAAAGGTTCTAACCTCTCCCCTTCTGCTACCTGTACCCCATGTAGGAGGAGGTAGGACACAGAAGTAGAATGCCCCAAATCCAACAACTGGCACAACCTCTACTAGCTCTCAAGACCTAATCAGAAGTTCACCTCTGTCACATCTTTTTTGACCCACTAGCAAAATAGCTGGGTCATCCTTGTCCTCTACAGAAAAGAGATTCTCAAGGTTCAAAGCCTTAAGTGAAAGGAAGACCGTAGACGCTGACCAATGAGTGGGGAGTTTTATTTTGGAGAGCAGGCCTTCTCTGCCCCTGAATCTGAGTGGTAGCCCTTTGAGGAAGTAACTTCTGTTTGTGAGACAGCTGGCCTATGGGGCAGACGGGCCCTGGCATAGAATAAAGCCAAAGTAGGAGAATGAATAATGACCTCATTCATATTAAACCAAAATCCTCTATTCAGTCATCAAAGAAGTAATTTGGATCTTTTATTATCATAACAGCCATATTTCGAGGTAACTACCCAAGATAGGAATATTTTCTATGTGAACACAATAATCAGTAACCTTGTTAAAATACAATTGAAACAGTGACCATTATTGTATGAGTGGACCTGGGCACCATCCATCGACTGGAAGAATTCAGATTACATCAGTGATACAGGCAAAATGGGCTCCATTGAATATGCCTTTAAAAAAAGGTTTATCTTAATTTGTCCAGTGCCCATTGCCTGGTCATAATGTCAGCAGAACAAAATTCAGTGGTTTTATCCAGCAGGGGCTTTTATCAAATAACTTTTCCTAGCCCATCTCTAAGTTTGGGCCTGTAAAAGTCCTAAAATGTTGTGATTTAATAAAATTGTATTAAGAGGCAATGCCATTTTGGACAAATGCATTCTAGCGTGTTGCTTTTGATAAGACTACAATATTGATAATATGTCAAAACCGTCCTCCTCACTTGTGTGTATTATACTGAAAATGGCAGTTTTGACGTAAAGCATCTGCTTGTGAATTCATTAGCTAAACTTTTATAAACAAACCACATCATACTTTTTTCCTTAAAATTGTAAATTCGAAACACGGTTTTATTGGTGATTCATTTTCCTGTCCCTCTTTCTAAAATGTTTTATGTGGTTTTGATATGGAGAGGGAAATAGGCATTTTACTTGTTTGTTAGGTGACCTAGCAATTCGGTTTCACTTACGAGTTCATTTGAAACAAACACATGTATAATTTTATTTCTTTTATTGCCCTTTTTTTGGAAGTTGCTATAATCCCTTGAAATTAAATCCTAAAATCCTGAAGTCTGGTATTTAAAGAAATATTAAGATTTTATCCAGTTTTGGTGTTAACCTACTAGTCCTTGGTTTTTATTCTTTTCCATCCTCTAACATTGTGGGGAACACTGCAGTAACAGTTCGGCTCCTTCTTGCTTGACTTATACTTTAAAGGGAGTAAATATTCCACGAGTTTCTCCCTACAGACAACTTTATGTATTCCATTCTCATTTACTAACCAAACCTCATGTCTTCACAGGCTGGCAAGTCTAAATATCAAGAGCCCAAATCCCAATCTCCTTACACAAGTATCTGCAGACAGATATCATCAGCCCCTCAAACTTCAATCCCGAATCAAATTTATCTGTTCTCTTCCCATACTCCTTGCTATTTCTATGGCAAACTATTCCCCCAGCCACACAGACTCCAAAGTTTCATTTTTACCACTTATAGCCTCTAAAGCTTTACTCCTGAAACTGTCCTCGGATCAGGGGAGTAACATCCATCTGCGTCACCTGGGAGTTTATTAGAAATGCAGAATTTCAGTGGCCCAGTTGGTTAAGTGCCTACCTTAGGTTCAGGTCATGATCCCGGGGTCCTGGGAATGAGTCCTCCTGTCAGGCTCCCTGCTCAGTGGAGAGCCTGCTTCTCCCTCTCTTTCTGCCCCTCCCACCCACTCATGCTCTAGCTGTCTCAAATAAATGAAATCTTAAAAACAAAGAAGAAAAGAAATGCAGAACTTCAGATCTCACCCTACCTGTACTAAATCGGAATCTGCATCTTTACAAGTCTCCCAGGTGATTCACATACATATTAATCCCTGAGGAGCACTACTCTAACTTTTGGAGGAAAGGAATTATCTTTCTTACCTACGGTACCTTAGCCTATGGTGGGTACTCAGGTCCCTGTTCAGTATCCGCCTATATATGTAACTGTTTCACCTGAATATTGACATACTTTGTATCCTTTTCCTCTTGCCTTCTACACATTCCTTTTTGCAGTTACCTTCTCTTCAGCGGCATCAGTGTCTCCTTCTTCTGGTCATCTCCATCAGCGTACGTGTTCTGCAAATGGTTTGTTAGTTGTCATCAGCAGAAACCAACAGACCTGATTTGGGCAGGACACTGCAGGTGGTGACCCCATCCTGGAATCTGACATGAGCACTCCAGGCAGTGTTGCCCCGCAAACTCAAGCCTACTACAACCGCTGCTGCACCAGAAAATGTCTCTCCTGGTTCCCACTTTCCTCCATCCTAGCTCCAGATTTCCCATCCGAGTGGGTCTGATTGGCGAAGCCTGTGTCACGTGCCCACATCCTACCTGCTAGGGAGGCTGGGAAAATAAGTGACATTTTCACCTTCTGCAATAGAGGGAAGGCTCTGCCTCCCATCAAGATTCATAATGCTATAATTCATAATTTAGGGTATGTTAGGAATTCCCTAAAAACGAAAGGGTTCAGATATTACCGAAAGGCCAAAAAATAACACACTTCCACCACACTCAAGCATCTACTCTTAAAAAAATTTTTTTCCTTTCCCCCTTTTAGTGAAATGTAGTGAAGCTAACTTAAAAATGTTGTCCAAACTTGTCTTTATTTCCTCAGATCCTATTCACTTTCAACCCGCTCCAATCTAGCTTATGTCATCAGAAACCATCATATTTCCAAATCCAGGGCACACTCCCCGGTGTTCATCTACCATGACCTCTCAGCATCATTGGATATTCTGTTGGCCTCCACGGCCTCATGGTCTCCGGGAATTTCTCTTTTCTTTCCGATCACTTCACCTCAGCTTGCTTTGCTGGCTCTCATTCTGCTCATCTCTGCATGTCTGTTTTCACAGCTCTGTCCCTGCTTCTCTTCTTTAACTCCATTCACTCTCTAAGTGTTCTCGTTCAATCCCAACCCTTTTCCCGCCTTAAAATTCTTTCAATTCTTAAATTTGACCACTTCTGCCTTTAGAAAAAGATCTGTAGACTGGTGGCCTCTTTGCTGAGCTCTGTAGAGTTTTGCATTTCCAACTGCCTACTTCACACTTCAACTTAGATCCTTAATGTACATTTTAATTTTAATATTCAAATTTAATTCCCCTTTCTAAACTGGCTCCTTATGAAGTCTCCAATTTCAGTAAATGGCTTTATCATAACCAGTGTTTAAACCAGAAACCCAAGACTCATCCTTGATTTGTTTTTCTTATACGATCATATCCTTTATCCACAGGTTCTAAATTTTCTATTTCCAACATGCATCCCAAAATCATTTACAGCTCTCAATTCCCTGCAAGTCCCACCCAAGTCTAAGCCATCATCATCTTTTGCTTATGACCATGTTTCCATATGAACCATTTCTTCCCCTCTGACCTCATTTCAAAGTATTCTCCCTTATCACCCCATGACCACTCAGCTTGGCCTCATTGGTCTCCCTATTCCTCAAACAAGCCAAGCTCTTTGCCATCCCAAGATTAGTTTTTCTTTCTTCTGCCTGTTACACTAATTCTCACTCTGATTCATCTCATGTCTGACTCTACCTGGTCTTTCCAGAACCCCCTCAGTTGCTGCATTCCCTAAAGTAACCCACCACTTATCACATCACCTTGCTTATTTTTATTTTATAAAGCATTTAAAACATTTTAAAATTACCTTATTTACCTTTTCACTAGTTTACAGAATTTCTCCCCTAACTAGAAGATAAGCTTGATCACAGCAGAGACAGTGTCTTTTTAATGCATGGCTGTGTCCCTTGAACTAGAAGGAAATATCTGATACACAGTAGGCATTCAATAAATGTTTGTTAAATAATTGAATGGATACAGAAGTGAAGGAGTGATGTCGAATTCCACTGAGATTCCCTAATCTTTTTATTTCTACCCAAAGGTGTCATGTTTAGTAATCAGTGAGAGCTTGATAGTTATCCAAGACAAGTTGGCTTACTTTATTCATTTACTTTTGATTCAGCCTGGGCTTGTTAATCATTTTCTCTATTACTAATAATAAATCCTTTGTGAAACTAGTGGGAAAGGCAAGAAAAATAAAATAAAATAAAATAAATAAATAAATAAATAAATAAATAAATAAATAAATGCTGATATATTCAGAATATCTCCCGGCTGATGTGGTCAGTATCTAAATAAATGATGTCCACTCATCAATCATTTCTTTACTTCCTGCAAATGAATCTCCCCGGAAAAAATTGTCAGATCCTCTCAATCTTGAATACTGACAAGAAGTCCCTATGGACTCCCTAACTCTACTGAAGATCAGGAGGGGTCCTTGACACTAAGATTTAAAAGCCCCACTCTCAGAACAAGATTAGAAAACTGACAGGTAAAGTTAGTTATCGCAGGTTCTGAAAAGGAGCTGAACATGAAGGTAAGTAAGTTTTATTTACTCGAGACTTTTAAGCTGTTTATAAAAAGCTTTAGAGCATTTTTCCCTATTTTTTTTACCTATTTTACCTATATCTTCCTTTTTACCTATTTTACCTATTCTTTAATAAGCATTTTATATGCCTTGAAATATCAGAATCATTTGATTTTGCTACAAAAAAATCACTCATTTGGGTGAAGTAATGAAAGTAACGTATTTCTAAATACTTTTTTAAAAGAGAACTCTCGTGGGTTAACCAGAAGGTAGCCTCGGGAATCCCCCTTCTCCCACATACTGAGTATTATTAAAACAGAGCACATCGAAAATTAAGAAGCTCGTAAATTGTCCAGGTCTTACTGAAATAGAAGATCCTATAGGCACAGAAATTACTTTCTTTGACCTTTTCTTGTAGGGACTCAGAAGGCTGGTGGCAACAACCTTGGCTCTTTTTCTAGTGTTTTCTTTCTTAGGAAATTCCAGCAGTGCGCCACAGGTAATCAAATGCAAAAACTGGGGTTCCTGGATTTTCTTTCTTTTCCTTCCTTTCCCTTCCTTCCTACCTTCCTTCCTTTTGTTTCTTCTCTTTCTTCTCCCTCCCTCCCTCTCTTCCTTTCTTTTTTCTAACATAGGACTGGGCTACAATGTCTTACTGCTTTTCTCTTCTCCCTGGGTTGTAGGGGCTCTTTGAGCGAAGGAACTGGACTCCTCAATCTATGCTGTATCTGAAGGGCGCACGTATGTTCCAAATACTTTGCTCTTCCTACAGCAATAAAGGACGATCTGCGTGAATCTTCGGGGTGCATGAATCTATGGGATAGATGTGTGGGGAGAGAATAATATCGAGTGTGTTCCCTTAAATAATCGAGGTCAGCCTGGTCTCCGTCAAAGAAAAGGGGCGGGGGGGCTTGGCAACGGAAGAGAAAGACTCTCAGATTATTAGAACCTTTCCATTCTGAACTGGAGCATTGCTGGCTCTTGCTGCACAGGAAGACTCCAGAGTAGCCCGGGAAACACAGCAAGGACCCTTGAACCGGACCACTGCTCCAAAACCCATTCGCTGCAGCGGGCAGGGCGCGGGCAGGGCACGGGCAGGGCACGGGCAGGGCGCGGGCAGGGTGCAGCAGGTGCAGGCAGCGCGCGAGCAGGACTCGGCAGGCGCGGGGACAGGGCGCGGGCAGGGCGCTTGGTCCAGCCGGAGGTTGCACGCCCAGCGCCGGAAAACTGGCAGTCCAGCCCGGACCCCGGCCGCCGCCCCACCCCTCTAGGCCTGGGGATTCGCGGCGCGGAGCCCAGGTTAACCGCGCTTACTGAGCACCTGGAGGGCGCTGAGCCCTGCGTCTCGTCTTTGCAGAGGGGCGTCGCTTCATCTCGGACCAGAGCCGGAAGAAGGACCTCTCCGACCGGCCGCCGCCGGGTGAGTGAGCGAGAAACGGGAGACCGGTGCGGCGACTCACAGCAGGACCCAGCGGGCAGGGCGCGCTCCGCCCCGCGCCCCATGACAGCGGCTCCCCGCCGGGAGGGATGCGGCTCCGGGGCCGCCCTGAGAGAGAGCCGGCCAGGGCCGAGCTTAAGCTGGCAGCCGCGGCTCCTTGCACTACTGGGCGGCTGAAGCTGGTGCTGAGGCTCCCGAAACCGAACTTGATCTCGGCTGTTCCGACCGCCCTCTGGCCGCGCTCTGTGCAGAGGTCCCGGGGGAGTTATCCAGGGACAGGCCAGGCCTGGGGGTTCACCCTCCAGGAGTAAAGGAGAGGGAGCGAGAACGGTGCAACTGCCACTAAAATGTACCTCCCGGTTTATGCCAAGACACTTAAACAGTTTCCTCTTAATGTTTCTGTTGTTATTAAAGCAGTGATTTACCTGGAAACTTCAAATGTACGCCCCTATTACATTACTAGAAAGGGCTATAAAGCAGTTTAAAACCAGAAATTGTTGATAGGTAGGGGCCATTAAGAATAGGGCCAGGGACTGTTATGTGCCTTACGCGTGGCCAAGAATGTAGATTATTTCAAACAGCTTTGGATGGAATGAGAGGGGAAGTAGCCCAGGCTCCCAGCAGTATCCATTACATCTGAATGTTCCTGCCCAGACATTCCATTTTAAACTCTGAAGGGTGAAATTATTCAGGGTTCTTTACCTTAATCCACCCTCCTTTCGTGAAATTCTCTGTAGTACATAGTTTAAATTCTCTTTCATACCTGTAATATACAATATAACCAAAATAAGTAACATCTGCAGGAAGTGTAAAATGTTTCAATTCCTAAAAATCAGTCTTCTGTGTAAGGGGGGTGGGACTTTGCTAAGGGATCAAAAATCTATTTCATAAAGGTTTTTCTATTTATAGCATATCAGAATAAGAATATTTAAATGCTAATAGAATCTGTTATATACTTTTGTTTCTCCAGAAAGACGCAGCCCAAATCCCCAACTACTAACCCTTCTGGAGGCAGCAGCTCTGCTCTTGGCTTCCTTGCAGAAACCACAAGAAGGTACAAGTATAGTGACCTCTTTCAGCTGCAGGACAGGGAAGCTTTGTTTACGTTTGCAATTCTGTGTTGAATACAACAAAGTTGCCTTTATTCAGATCTTTAAGTATAATTAACAGTTGCCCTCAGCTCCAGAAACTCAAACACTAGTACATTTTTCATTAAAGCGAGTTGCCAGGAACAAAAACATTTCCTTGATGACCCTGGGGAATTTCATATTAATTTCATAATCCAGAGCCTATTGTAACCTTATTTCACTTAGAACCAAATGACTGAACCAAATGAAATTGCTGAAAATGAAATATTTTTATTCACATATATAGCAATAATGTATTGTATAATCGAATAGATATAGGCCAGTTCTGATTCCAAGCCTGTGTAATTTTCATTATACAGCTTCTCCTATACAAAGATTAGGTGTACTTTTCAAATACAGACACTCTGTCCATGTATCATTTAAAACCACGAGTTGAATTGAGGCATCTTGGTAATAGATAAGCCAGTGCTTTGGAGTATATAACAGACAGGGTTCAAATCCTGGTTCTGCTGCTTTACTAGCTGGATGACCCTGAGTCTTAGTATCATTATTGGTAAAATGGGACCCTGAGTCTTAGTATCATTATTGGTAAAATGGAATAATGATACCCATGTTCAGGATTGTTATGAGAGCCAATTGAAACCAAGGTACATAATTTTAATTACTATTAACAATAGAGGTCATCAAAGCATAATAAACACTTAGAATTTTCCCTCTCAAAAATTGTAATGATGCCATATTGTGACATAATGTAAATGTTTAAATATTTTAAAAATATACAGCAAGTGGTCTGGTGGTCAAAGCACAGATTGCTGCTGGCCTAACGCTCTGACACTTATGCTAATGGAGAAGACATGTATATCCTCTGTGCCTAGTATTGGATGGGCCATGCAGGGAGAAGAGAGCAAAAGGTACTTTCTGGCTTCGAGCTTATGGTTTTCTTGTGAAAAATATACTGATGAGAAGCAAATGCAAGAGAGTGAGATTGGGGGGTCCTCTGAATTCAGAGCAAGGCCGGGGCTGCTGTGGGTGGGTAGAGGTAATTATAATACTTAATTCAGCAAATATGCACTTATGCCTGCTAGGTGCCGGCTGCTGTGGCAGGCAGAGAAGAAAGATTAAAGGGAAGCAGGAATGAGAATGACCTTTGTAGCAAAGAGATAGGGTGAGGGGCACCTGGGTGGCTCAGGCAGTTAAGTGTCTGCCTTGGGCTCAGATCATGATGTTGGGGTCCTGGGATCGAGCCCTGGGTGGGACTCCCTGCTCAGGGTGGGAGTCTGCTTCTCCCTCTGCCCCTTCCCCAACTCATGTGTGCGCCCACGCACTCTCTTTCTCTCAAATAAATAAATAAAATCTTAAAAAAAAAAAAGATAGGTGAGCAGTCAGTGGAATAGCAGAACGCAGGAGGAGCGGCTAAGTCAGAGCTAGAACGATGATTGCCTGCTCCTGTTCCTACTACCTGGAGCTAATAGTTGTTGAGGGCTCACTATAATGCAGGGGGCCTGGCATTGTTCTCAGCATGTGATATGCAATAATACATTTAACCCTCATAGTGACCCTGGGAGGTAAGCACATTGTTATCCACACTCCAGGTGAGGGAATAGAGGCACAAGAAGATTAAGTAGCTTGCCCGCTATTACATAGCAGCTACCTACTGGAACTGGGATGAAGAATGACGGTAATTTACTCTTTGCCTGAGAATCAGTAAGATGCCCTCTGGATTGACAGCAGAGCGATGCCATGGTGAATGAGGTTGGGTCTGATCATGGCACAGAGAGTAACAATAGCTGCAATATAGGAAGGTCTGCTGTGTGTCAGATATGAATGCGAATCTTTCTAGCTCAGAATACTGAACCTTCGTGAGGTGTATTTAACTTTCCTCAGGGGATGCCATTAGTAAGAAGCGATGTTGGGATTTTAACTCTGGTCCGTGTGACTCTACGGCTCTCTTCATTATGCCATGCCAGCTCTCAAATGCATTGTGTCCAGGGGGGAAGAGGGCAATAAGGAGAAGCCAAGGAACATGACAGGAAACCACAGGAGTGAGGAGTGAGGTGCAGTCAGTCAGTGGGAATCGATGGGGAGGCTCTACTCTGAGAGATACTAGAAGGAAGAATAAATAACATGTGGTAGCTATTCACTGAAGGGATAAAAGGGAATCCAGAGTCATGCACATTCTTAAAGTGGAGTGTGTGAGAGTTTGAAAGGATGAGGAATGAACATTTCCGCAGGTATAGTTGAGATTCAGTTTGAGATGACAGGGATGGTCCAGCGAGTAAAAGTGTGGAAGTCAGTGGCTCTCAACTATCCATCTATGGGCTGGTTCCATCGGGGTTAACTGGAGAGCTTACTAAAAATACAGATTTCTCAGCGTCAGACCCAGAGATTCTGATTCTGTAAAAGTCAAATGAGGCCTCAGAATCTGTATCCTTGAGAAGTTCCCCCAAATGATTCTGATGATTGGTCAGACTTGGGAACAACGGGACATTCAGAGCCAAGTAATAAAGGCTGAAATCATGAAAATGGAATCTCTTCTAGGCCTCAGATATAGCAGGAGAAAGGCAGATAATAAAGGATTTGCCTTAGACAATGCCTAGAGATGAAGGGACAAGGAGGAAAGTCCTATCAGTGAAGGGACATTTCAAAGAGAAAGCAGCAATGTAAGAGGAGAACCAGAAAAACAGTCTACCCAGACTAAAGCATCACATGTTGCAGAATGGTTAGTGAGAGAACAGAAATCAATGGGAAGGGAAGATCGTGTTGGCTATGAGGGGTGATTGAACAGCAGTTCACAAGGTTTCCGTTCAGCTCCTGCTCCGGGATGCTACTTGCTACTGCCATCCCCTTCTGAAACCTTGTTGAGAGGGAATTTGGGACAAGAATAAAGCGAGTAGTAGCCAGCATGGCTCTCAGAACTCTTGCAATGAGAAGGTGAGAAATAGCTGGTAATGGTTAGAGGATGCTACAGCCAAGGTGATCTTTTCTAAGTTCAATATTTGGCACACTTACTGGTTGTTGAAATCAGTAGGAGGAGAGCAGTGGCGAAGATAGATTGAAAGAGAAGTTTTAGATTTGGTTGCTGGGAAGATGTGTGGAGCCAGAAAAAAAAAAAAAAAAAGGAAAGGTGAGCTAGAATGGAAAGGGAGGAGCTAATTTTAAAGGGGAGAAGAAGGATTTTCATTAGCAACTTTAGGGAAGGCTCCAGAAAACCAATATTGCACTATATGTTAACTAAAATTTAAATTAAAAAAAAGAAACTTTAGGGAAAAGTGTGTGACTATAGGTCCCAATTTCACGTCTTTTTTTAGAAAATAAATGTAATTTTTTAATCATCAAAGTTTCCAGAGTAGCTTGTTTCTGATGATGAAATAAGGAAACAGAATCTTACTAGTTTAAATTGATGGAAAAGTTTTTAATTTCCATATGATATATTCATTACACGCCACCTTTAATATTTTCATTCTAAAGTCCCTAAGTATTATTTGGTAGTCTCTTATTTTATATAGTGAGTTTTTATTTTAGTGACCAATGTACAAGGATGCCCTTCTTATTGAGTTTTATTTCCTTTAAAGAGCAGCCCATCATCTGTCATATTCTAAAATGTGCTAGCAATTCAGGTTAAAATGTAACTCAGGCATTCAAATTGTATTGTAACTAACTAAAGGAATGTGGTTTTATCTAAGGATAGTCTGCGAGAAAGTTAGGAGAGGCATTTTCCTCTGGCGACTCCCTTTCCCTCCCTATGGTAGGTTTTAGCTCTTCTACCCATTGTGACAGTCCCAGGAATCTGCTATCATCTGACTCCTTAGCCACTCGGCCCTGGAAGTGATACCTCATGCTCTAAAGGTTTCCGACACCATCCAGCTAACAAGTGTCCCTTCCTTTTGTCTCATTTCCTCCCCAGGCCTAGTCTAGCTCAGCTAATAAGAGAATATGTGTTCCCGTGTCATCTTTCCCAAGTAACATGCACCGTTAACAGGAACATGATGCAATTGAATGGTTCTAATGGTGGATAGTTAAAATATGATGAGACACACTTAGAGCAAGACATGGCCTCTTCAGATTTCTACCAAACATACCACATTATAGCTTCATTCATTCCGGAGAGTCAGATGTGAAATGTGAGTTCCCCTATGTGTCTTGACATGAGGAGGAAGATTTTTAAACCAAATCAATCAAAGCACACTTGTTTGGATTCTCAGTAGCAAAGTGCAGGAGTTAACATACTTTAGAAAACTAAATGTTTATTTCTTGAAGTTCTCTTCATCTTATCTTTTCCCCTTTTAAACCACAGAGAAGTGTGTCTATTTTATGTACTTATTTTTTTTCTTACAGTTGGAGAAGAAAACTTTGATCAAACCCGAGTCCTAGAAGACAGTCTACTAAACTGGTGAAAATAGACCAGATTACATTCAAAAACAGTTGCATTCTTGTTGAAAACATGAACCATGTAAATAAAGCCCTTGGACGCTTTTTGCTTCCACTGCAATATTAGGAACATGCATAACCAATTTTATTCTTTCCAGAAGCAAAGGTAATGTAGGGTTCTTAGCTGGGGACAGCATGGCCTTCTTTCATTGCTTCAGGCCCTGTTTAGGTCACCTTGTGTCTTATTCCCATTCATAATTATAATGCTGGAGACTCTTTAGAGTGTGCTTTCTATTTGTTACAAGTATCCGTCTTGATCTGGTGAGTCCTAGTTGTTGACTTTTTCATTCCTTTACCCCTTGCATTGTCATGCACTCAGCAGCAAATCTCCCTCTCCTTTTCTGCCCATCTCGGGAGAAGCATGGCACAATGGGAAAGAGAAGAGTGTATCCTGTTAGTAGTTCATCTTGGAGACCTAAGTTGTTAAGAAGGGAAGAGGGAAGGAGGTGACTGGGAAGCAGCCCTATGATAAGAACACTTCATTGTAGTTGTTGGGGGGGGGGCTGTGAGGCTGGTAGAAGTTTCCACAGTGGGGAGCTCCCTTTTGTGCTCTTTGGGGATCTCCCTGAATTCAGGGAGTTACTGGGAAATAAGCAATGGAGACACACTCTGCTCCTGTTTACCTTGTACAGAAGGAACAAACCAGTTTTTCAGAGATAACTCATGTTCCACAGCTAAACAGACTCAAACACTCTACTTACTCTAACTGACTAGAGCTCTAGGCTTTATTTTACATTAAAACATTACATAAAGGCACCCTGATGACATCAGTACACGGCGATATGCCTCATCTGCTCCTTCTCAAAACTTTCAAAACTATCTGAAAACACACACACACATACACACACACAGTGAGCATATTAACCTATTTATTTGGAATTACAGTATGATCAACATGTTCATTTTTTGGACCTCATTAGTTGAAAGTTATTATTGATAAATGTCATAAGTGGAAAGTATTGTTAATTCTTACTGTCATCAGTATGTAGCCATTATTCAGTAGCTAAAGGATATCTTTACGTGAATGTATCTGTATCTGAGAATTACAATTTCACTGTGTTATGAAGTCAAAACCCTGCTTATAAGATTTGTCTGTATCTTGTATTGTAATTGAATAATGAAACTATATTCAAGTAATTGTAACATTGATCTCTTCCAAAAATAATATGCTAGCATTAAAAAATTATGTGGTATCATAATAGGCACCTGTCATTTATTATGATTTGACTTTAAGTGGATTTTCTAGATAGTGCATATGTCCAGTTTATTGAGATTTTACTTCTCTGACATAGAGGGGTACATACCGTAGGCTATTTAAATATTAGGCGTATTCCAAGACTGTTTTAAAACCCCAAAACATGAAATAATTCTTCCCACAACTAAATAGAACAATCTCAAGTCTTTCACACCAAGAGTTTTTAAAAACTTTCTAAATGACCAATAACTATCAAAATAATACAGTATCATATTAGGATATTATATTGTATATAATACCAAGTATTATAGCTGCTTGAATTCCTTGAATGTTATTCTGCCGTTAATCAGATGTGCTGATTAACATATTAGTCGCAGGGCGCCTTGGTGGGTCAGTCATTTAATCAGCTGCCTTTGGCTCGGGTCATGATCCCAGGGTCCTGGGATCCAGCCCCACATCAGGCTCCCTGCTCCTCGGGAAGTCTGCTTCTCCCTCTCCCTCTGCCACTCCCCCCCACTCATTCTCTCTCTATCTCTCAAAAAAAAAAAACAAAACAAAACAAACAAACCAAAAACCAAAAACAAAAAAAACTTAAACAAACAAACAAAAAAACCATAGTAGTGCATACAGGCCCCTATGCCCAGCTGCTATAACATTCTGTCTCTCTTGGGACATCTTTGCAATTCTCTTTATTTCTATCTTTTTCAAAATTGAAATGAACAAAAGATGTTTACATTGTCTGGCTTGTATTTTAAAACTGGGAAATACCTCCCGCAAGTCACACCTATGTACTAGAATATCACTACCTCTGGTGGGACTTGCAGCCCCTTTGAGTACGGCTCCTGCTGCTCTTCCCGTCTTTGGGCAGGAATCCTTCCTCCCCTGTGGCTATCTTGGGCTTTCAGCTTGGGTTCTCAATTACTCTTTCTTTCCTTGGGTTTCCCCAGTGGATACCTCCTCTCCCCCTGACAGCACCATTATGATCCCAAGAGAGGAGAGAAGGCAGAGGCCCTGGCCTGCTAAAATCAGCCTCCAACTGGCATTTCCCCTTTATCTGGTTATGAGAAATAAAAATCCGTATCCTATGAACCTTGAGTTACATTGTTTGCTTCAGCCTCAGGAGAAAAGGAAGTTGGGAATGTAACCTGTTGGTCCCCTCCCACCGCACTATGAGTTCCTTTAGTAAGAGTTTATTTCTAGTATGATCTGATCCTTATAACCAGCATGTGAAGCTGGCACTTGGATCCCCCACATGACCTCACAGAAGTGTATCATCACCCTTTGGACCTCCCCAAGTACCCTCGACCCGTCCCTCTCCTGAGTCTTCCTTGTGCCCGTGGGAAACTATTAGCAGAGCACTTGTAACATTTTATATTCTCATTAGTACACGTAAAACCAGCTCTGTTCACCCTAACTCTTAACATGGAAGGCAGGGTGGGACAGTGCATAAAAAAAGTCTTCTGTCTGCTGGTCAGGCACACATTAACTGTTTTCTATAGTTCCTGTACTCCAACTTATACATACATACATACATTCTTTAAAAACATCAATTTTTTGTACCTCTATTTCTCCCAATGAGACCGTTCATTTGTTCAGCTACTGTGTACAAGGCACTGTGCTAGAAACAGTCATCTACTAACTATCCTATCTGTTGCTCCTCACTTGGCTTCGTCAGCCTTGGGGAAGGACGAACAAAGGACTGGAGCAAGGGGATGGAGTCCAGCGGCAGCAGCTGTCTGAATGCAGGAGCGAGTGCAGGGTAGAAACATGCCACTCAAAGCCAGGTGAATTTCCATCTGCTCTATCATTTGTACTCATTTCTAATCAGAGAACTATTCTTTCATTCAAAAAAAGCACTTGGATTTTAAAGTGTTATATTAAGAAGCTATTTTACTGGGGCTCCTGGCTGGCTTAATCAGAGGAGCATGCAGCCCTTGATCCCAGGGTCGTGAGTTTGAGCCCCACGTTTGGTGTAGAGAATACTTAAATAAATAAATAAATATTTATATTTCTTAAAAAGCCACTTTACTGAGGAAATGTCATATTTTCCATAACAGTGGACCAACCAGTTACCAACCAAGGGTATCATTTGAATGCACACTTTGTGCTACTTTACTACGAATATATTTTCATGGTTATTGTAACATTGAAACCCCTTTCTATCATGAGATCTTTCTGACACTTTAGCAAGTGAGTATTTATATTATAATACAAATCTATCTCATATTTCTGATTTCCTGTGCAGACTTTCCCAAACAGCTCTGCAGATGTTTGGGTTAACTGGCATCCATGGGCATTTTTCAAGGATTAGGTTTTAGGTAATTTATTTCCCTTTTTCCTGAACCTCTAAATGAGGTGAGTTTGCAACCATCTTCCACCGTGGCCTGATTTGTGGCTTATATCCACTTTCATCTACATTTTCTTAACAATGGGACAGGCAGTAGGAGAGATGGCTTAAGATTTTCCACTAGTCTGGAACCATCTCACACATGGTCACTGTTACTCTTCCCTTGTTGCATCAACAATCCAGCACTGAGCCGGCTAAAACTTTTCCTTTTTTTAAAGATCTTACTTTGAAGTAATCTCCACACCCAATGTGAGGCTCGAACTCAAAACCCCAAGATCAAGAGTCACATGCTGCACCAACTGAGCCAGCCAGACGCCCCAGACTAAAAGTTTTTAAAAACCTCAGCAGACCGAGGTCAACTGATATGCCAACCAAGGTATTGGCTGTGATCTAAGTGTAGCAATACTCAAGTTGTGGAAAAAAACAATCCAAGAGTGAAGGTGTGTTTTTTGTTTTGTTTTTTGCCTGTTTAGATTTCATTACATTTAAAACATAAATATGTTAAACCACAATCATTCAACGTCTCTTAGCACATCATGGATGTGTTAGAGACACTGTCCTTATTATAATTAGGTAGACTATTTTTTTTTGCTAATTTTTTAAAAGACAGCTTTAAATATAATCCTTTATAAGGCACTATTTCATAGCAGGTGTTTTATACAGATTATCTTATTTAAATGTCTAAAGAATTGTAAATAAGACATCAACGAAAGCTTAATACATTGATATTGATATTAAATAGCCATATACTATCATTTGGATTTAACAATTTATCATTTATAGAAGATTGATCAGATTTTCCAAAAAGCTTTCCTTTTTAAAGAATAGAAAAATTGTTACAGTCAGATGGTATAGCTCAGATGGTAACATCTTCCCATCATTAAGTTGAGAAGTGACCTTGTAAACACGCGTTAATATGTATCAGGATCTGGATTTAAGATAGCTTTTTTTCTTATGGATTTTGATTGTGTGCAAATCTAGATAGAAATTCATGGTTCTGATTCATATAAAACATGAACATAATCATTAAAGACAGAATTATGTAAAATATGTACATAGTGCGCTTTCAGGGCTCAGACCAGGATCCTTTGCAGGAAAAATGGGAGGCTTGTTTGGTAGATATGGTAGCTGTATAACTACTGAGCACAAGATTATGGTGACAATAATTTAAAAATAAACACTAGCCAATGAAAATTCTTAATTGCTTAAATTAACATTTTAAAAACATGTCTGTTCTTCCTCCTTTAATGAACATTCTTCCTTGTGCTTAAATTTACTGGGGAAAAGGAGTAGGGGAAAATAACTTGGATTTTATTAGAAAGTACCAAATTTCCATTCACTTAATCTTCTCCCCTTCATAGGCAGAGAATAAATCCCACTGTAAGTAACACTTAGAAGAAGAAAATGAAAATTGTAGCATTTTCATTTCTTTAAATAATCACTCTTACTCTGTTCTTACTACATTAACTCTGTTCGACAAGTGTGGAATTCAGTTCTTGTATTCACCATGCAGCTTTTTCTTCCCACGAGGAACACGGCCCAGAGAAAATGGCGACTTGATATTTAACCGATCCCTTTCAGCCTCCTCTTCCTCATTGTACCGCTCATCGTCTTCTTCATCTTCCACATCACTGCTTTGAGGACTAGAGACCTGAGACCCTGAAGGGGAAGGTGGAACTGAGGAAGGCCTGGGGTATTTAAATCCTTCCGTCTGCCAAAGACAAAAATAAGTCACAAACATTATAACGACTTCTTGATTTCTCAATGATGTAAACACTTTGCATGTGCATTTGATTCAAAACATAGTTGGATATTTTTCGTGGTCTGTTCATGGGATATTATTACCTTTGATTCCTTTTGAATCTGGTACCACCAAGCTCAAGAGAGATTCATTAAATAAAGAGCTCTCTTTTCTTATGTACTGAAATGTGCCAGGTGCCATATGTATGTACATATGTGTATATATAATCTTATTTAGTCCTTGTAACAACACCAATAAATGTGTTTTTCCCATTTATAGAAGAAAATTGAGGGTTAGAGAGGCCGGATGACTTGCCCAAGGTCATACAGCATGTAAGAGGTAGAGCAAAGATTTGTACCAGGGCTGTGATCGTTCCCTAGCCTTTAATATCAACTGTCATGTTACATTGCTGATACTGTCAGTCCCTATGTCACTTTGCAGATTTACTCAGCAAAATTATAGAACATGGGCATCCTGGACATGCCATGGACAGCCACCACTAGAAAGAATCCTGGAAGCCAGGCCACTTAGTTGACCCTGCAATTTCACCAGTTACTTTTATTTCAGTACATGAGCAAATGTCCCTAGGTTTTAGCCAAAATGCCCTTGTACCTAAGATTCACTGAGATGACTCATTTGATCAATGAGTGTGAAGTATAACTATGGGTCAGTCACCATAATGCCACCAAGGAAACAAAGAAGAAAAACTGATTCTTGCCCTTCAAGAGAGCACACGTTTGACTGGGGAGGACAACTGTATAAAATAGTTGCAGCACTTGTCACTCTGCATTTCAACTACTTGTGTTCGTAATTATCATATACTTATACAATCATTTCAAGGTTCAGATATTTTGCCCGAAAGCAATAAAAAAAAAGAAAAAGAAAAGGAGCTGATTCATGCACTTAGGACCTGGCTCAGAGTAGGAGCTCAATACATATTAATTGAATCAGTTGAATAAATGGATGAATATAGCTGAATTATTACCAAGTTGAGGGACTGCCTCTAAACAAGTCAAGCAATTAATCCTGTTAAAATTCTGAATATGAAAGTTGGAATTTGTATTTTGAAGGGTTTTCAAAACCCTGTCACCTTCTGCATGAGCAAATTTTACCTTGGGCTAACTTTTGAGATCTGTTTCTCTTGACACTGGATATAAACGGAGTATACGTTGTGCAAAATTGACTATGGTAAAAGGGACTCCTGATTGGCAAATTACATCTTTTTTTTTTTTAGATTTTTTTTTATTTATTTATTCATCAGAGATAGAGACAGCCAGGGAGAGGGGGAACACAAGCAGGGGGAGTGGGAGAGGAAGAAGCAGGCTCCCAGCAGAGGAGCCCGATGTGGGGCTCGATCCCATAACGCCGGGATCACGCCCTGAGCCGAAGGCAGACGCTCAACCGCTGTGCCACCCAGGCGCCCCTGGCAAATTACATCTGAACTCAGAGATTTATAAATACTCAATGAGGACCTACACCTTTGGGGAATCCCTGAATTGGAGGACTCTCATACTTGCATATATTTTTCGTGGAGGCCACTGAAGCTGATCTGTGGAGGTTGACATGAGATCTTGGCTCCTGTGGGGCATGAAACTACTAAGCTAGGATAGATCTCATACCTACCGATAAGGGTCTCATCTTTTTGCACCTAAACTTTTGCCTGGTGGGCAGAGGGGCTAAGAAGTGTGGCTTTGGACTGCTGTGTAGACTGCTGTAAGAACTAATCCCACTGAAGAGAATTGTCTGATGCTGTCCTACTTCCAGCTGTGTTTCCTACCTTATATCCTTCTAAGTGAATGTGATGACAAGTAGCCTATGCTCATCTCATGAATATAAACGGCGAAGACAGCTTCAGAAGAAGACTCCCTGCTGGGCACTGCTGATGGGTACATAAATACTCATCTAGTCCAATTCTTCCCGTGGTTCCTGAATTCACTCTATGTTACTCTTGCCAAGTAGTCACCCACTATTTAAACATTTCCTTGGATAGTGATTTCACCTGCTGTTAAAGGAGGCCAGTTCATTTTTCAATAACTCAAAAGAATGGATGTCTAACACAATGGTTTCAAGCACTAAGGCAGGGAGAGTTTTAATGTGGAAGTGCTTCTCCAATAAGAATTACCTGGCTGTCGGCTCATCCTCTATATAAGGAATCAAAGGCTTTGACTTGGTCAGAGTTGTCAGTTCCTCTATTCCTTGCTTTAAGACAACATTATGAAAAAATGTAAAAGTTTCTGTCCTTAACTAATTCTAAATTAAAAGGAGTTGGTAGCACTTACCATACACAAGAAATTTAGCTTTCAAAATACATACACAATACATAAAATACTTACCGTGGGTGGTGATGTAGGCTCCATATGGAATTTATCTGGAAAAGCTCTGCTTAACGTCAGGTACCTGGCGTGTTGATAATACTATAATAGAAAAACCAACTCATGGTTAAAAAAATTATATATCTCAAGAACCAAGTTATATAAAATCTTTTTCTCCTAGTTAATAAAACATTTTTAAAGTGGCAGAACCTATTCACCCTAAATTTAAGAATCAGGAAAAAAATGATAGTTTATAGTTTTATTATTTTCCAGTTACTAAGTAAAGAACTACAAAAAGTTGAAGGGAAAAGCCATAGTGGCCTTACTGAAAACTCTGAATTGTGTCCTAAAACACTGGCTTCATGACAGACAAGCAGTATGACACGGGGAAAAGGTGGTACCTGAGTAATCAGACAAATTGGACCTAAATCCTGCTTGAGACCTTAGATAAGAAACAGAACTTCTGGGGCGCCTGAGTGGCTCAGTCAGTTGGGCGTCTGCCTTTGGCTCAGGTCATGATCATGGAGTCCCTGGATGGAGCCCCACATCAGGCTCCCTGCTCAGCAGGGAATCTGCTTCTCCCTCTGCCCCTCCCCCTGCTTGGTTCTCTCTCTCTCTCTCTCAAATAAATAAATAAAATCTTTAAAAATAAGAAAAGTAACTTCTAAGGGCCTTATCATTCTGCTTTCATTGTAAAATGCACACAGTACGATGAGTCACCCATGGTGTGATGAGCACTGGTGTTGGTGTGGGGAGGCACTCGGCAAATGGCAGCAGCTATCATTTGTCAGGGAGTGTTTACTGGCATCTAAGCAGATACACCATGTGAAGGCAAAGTCAATTTATTTTTTATTAAATCATCCAGTGCTAAGATAGATAGACATCTGGGTATTTACAAACCTATTGCATGATTGAAAGGAGGTATTTCCTGTACTTGTCATTTGAAAACAATATTATTCCCACTCCCGCCATACTTAAGGAATATGGTCACATGATTGCTTAGGGTCAAGTAAAATAGAAATGTTTCTTTAGATGTTTTCCTCATATTCATCAACCAATACCTGAAATGTGTCAAGTTAAGCACTGACTATAGAATAACGAGCTAGATCCTGACAGACTTGCTGTTATAAGCTCAAACTAAATATAAAGATTTGGAGTTAGGACTTTGGCAGGTCATATTAAGTAAAAAAGTACATGAAAACAATGCTTGAGATTTTAACAGTTACAGTACAGAGTTGACTATGCAGATGATGACTAGAAACTATATTTTTATAGTCCAGTGGGATTTTCTTTTTTTTTTTTTCTTAAGTAGGCTCCACATCCAGCACAGATCCCAAAGCAGGGCTTGAACTCATGACCCCAAGATCAACAGTCAGATGCCCAACTGACTGAGCCACCCAGGTGCCCCACTCTAGTGGGATTTTTAAAGTGGTTCTCTTGATCCCAAACTTTACTTACTCTGCCCAAGTATCTCCAATCCAGAAGATCGGAGAGCCTCTCAGTTCGGTTTCTCTGAATAATTCTTTGGCGGCGTGACTGTTTGCAAAATCCATAGAGAAACTGAGTCAGCTGATTGCAGGAATCATCTGGAGAACGGAACCGCCTGTCAACAATGTAAATACCTGAGGAGCACAAAAAACAAAGCACAGGTAAACATCGGGCTGACCTTAGAATGTTTCTTCTCCCATTCCTTAGGTTCAATTACAGACCACCACACGCATTACCTACTCCCTGACTCCCCTACTGCCTCTGTTTTATCTTTTCCTTTCCAAGGCTGTTTTTCTTCTATGATCTCCTCCTAATGGTTCACAACTGTTGCCAGCATACAGGCAACACAGTGGCTCTTGCTAAAAAAAAAAATTGGCAGTAGAAGGATGCCCTGGATCAGTGATTCTCCCCGGAACTGCTCACTAACCACAATCTCTGGGGTGAGACCTGGGGATCAGTGATTTTTAGGCTCCCTAGTGTTCCCACTGTGCACCCCTGGCTGAGAACCACAGCCCTAGCCTGAGGAAAGAGAACCGTGACAAGGAGACCATAGAAAACCAGGAAATTGGCAACATGTAGGCAGACAATCCATCCCATCTCACTTTTCTTGCTGCTAGGCAACACAGACACAGAGATGGTGGTATGCAAATTCTTCTGTCATCTTAAACAATTTAAGTGAATTTTGCAAACTTGGCACAGACCTATAAAATAATGGTGTTGACCAATCTATGTACTCTAAGGCCATAGTTACTATAACATCAATATATTTAATGTTAATAGCATTTTTATCTTTTCTATGAACCACATAATTATATCTACTTTTAATTAAACAAGAAGTATAAACATTAATCATCAGGATAGCTTTAGAGTTAGGCTCCCTAAAGACCCTGTGCTTTGTTTGGTTAGAGGTCACTTCTCCCTGCATTGGGTGGATGATGAAAAACCTCACCGTAAGCAGTAGGATCAGCCACGTGCTCCTGCATGAAACAGCCAAAGCCGGAAAGGTTGGTCGTCACACTGGGGATACCCATCACAGTGCATTCAGCTGCCAGGGGAAATAGACAAAGGCTTGGCTTCAGGCCAGCTCCTATACCCTTTTATGCACAGAGCGGGGGGAAAGCCCAAGTCTGCCTAGTAATAGCGATGTTTCTTTTGTATCAGGCACAATATTAAGATCTTTACAAGTATTAACTCATTTAATCTTCTCAACAAACATTTAATCTTCTCAACAACAATGAAGTGAGACTGTCATTATCTCCATCATATAGATGAAGAAATTGAGGCACAGAGAGGTTAAATAATTTGCCCAATGTCACAAAGCCAGGAAATGGGATAGAGTTGTGATTGAAGCCAAGTGCCCAGTTCCAGGGCACCTGTTTGGAACTGCTACTCTACACTGCCTCTCATTGTAGCTAGTTTCATTTTTTGCTCCATTCTAAGCTGTGTCTCTAAGTACGTGGTGAGTTTGTGGGTTTGGGACATGAGCGCTCCTCCCATTGTATTAATCTCTCTTGCCACAAATCTCTCCACTTCCCCAAGTGTCCATTGTACCCATACCCTCCCCAGTCTTCTCTCCCCTTCTAGTCAAAACCTGTTTTTCATAAAATAGTAGACATGTTTCTTTTAAGAAGTATTACCTCTCAAGGATGTCTGCATTTTTAACAAGGAATTTATATTTGATTATGGAATTAATCTTGGTTGGCTAGTGGGGATAGGTTAAAAGAAAGATTTCTCCACTAATCAAGAAGTAATGCAGTTTAGACAGTAGCCTTTTCTTTTGCTCTGCAAGTATTGCCTTGTGGTTTATCTCTAGACAGATGTGGTTTCCTAGTTTTTGGAGGAGGTGGTGGAGGAGAAAATGGGACAGGGATTCTTGACCCATACGAGAATCTGATGAAAACCTGGAAATCCTCCCCAGAAAAATTCTTACTCATATATGCATAAGAATGTTGCCTACAATTCCATGGAAGTTCGCAGAACTTATTTTTATTTTTATTTTTTTTAGATTTTTTATTTATTTATTCGACAGAGATAGAGACAGCCAGCGAGAGAGGGAACACAAGGAGGGGGAGTGGAAAAGGAAGAAGCAGGCTCATAGCGGAGGAGCCTGATGTGGGGCTCGATCCCATAACACTGGGATCACGGCCTGAGCGGAAGGCAGCCGCTTAACCATTGTGCCACCCAGGCGCCCCAGAACTTATTTTTATTAAATACTCATTAACAGACAGGTAATGAAATACCAGGTACTCATAACCTCCACAAATGTTCATTGAATGAATTTAATGGAATAAGTACTTATATTCATTGGATTTTCTCAAAACACAGACTTAAATGAATACTTTCTGGAGTGTGTTAAACTTAGTACCAAATAAAAAGTGATTCTAAAAAAATTAGAATTATCTAATATGCTAACACCAAACTTATACCACCAGGGGTCTTGTTATTGCTGTAACTACAGGTTAGGTGAGGAGTAGTCAACTTCCTTTGGCTAATTCAAAGCAGAGAATGACTCATTCTCAAACTTGTTTTTCCATCCACTTATCTTTTATAATACTTTTGCTGGTCTTTATCTTAAAACACTAGATGTATCTCCTCTATCATTTTGGGTTAAGTGTATCTTTGTCCTATAAAATGACATTTGGTGGAAAGTCTTCTGTAAGTTATAGAACATTCTCTTTACCCAACACAAAGGATTTCCCACATCCTTCAGTCACTCAGGCTTTGGTTTTGTGCTTCTCTATTTTTGAAACTTCCTTGATAATAAATTATGTTACTTACTAGAAATAATGGGAACAAAAGTCAATAATAAAATGTTAAGTCCATCAGTGAAATATTCATTTTATGTATTGTAAAAAATAGATACCCTGTTATAAACAATTTAAGATAATATGTG
This sequence comes from Ailuropoda melanoleuca, assembly GCF_002007445.2. NCBI lineage: Eukaryota > Metazoa > Chordata > Mammalia > Carnivora > Ursidae > Ailuropoda > Ailuropoda melanoleuca. The sequence continues at coordinate 19,886,350 of NC_048233.1, forward strand.
GGTATTTCATAAGTAAGAAGACACCATTTTATAAAAGTGACAACTGATACCCATAACAATTTTTAGAACTACAAAAGAGATAGCTGGAAGAGTTAGATCAATAGTTTTTCTGTGTCATGTTTCAAGAGGAGATAATATTTTATTTATTTTCCCCAGAAGTTTTAATATTTTTACAGCTGCTGGCAAATTATTCTTGGTGAGACCTAGAATGATAGAATAGGACCTTATGTCAAAAGATGTGCGATTTCATGTTGCTCCTATGTAAAGATCCTACTTATATAGAATTTTCAATTCTATATTGATATTCTGGAATCAGAATACAAAGATTAGAAAAATTCTTACTCTTCATAATTCAGCCATGATCTCCCTAACCTTGACTCCAGCCACCCCTTGGTTGGGCAATGATGACATTGAGATCAGAAAGCAAAATGTATTAATTATGCATAAAAAGGTTTTCTGAACCTTTTCTTTTAAAATTATAAGTGGAATTATATTTAAATAAAAAGGAAAATCTCAAATTACTAATATGAGATGGAAAAGTCAGTGTTATATTCTTTCCATTGGCATTTATTTAAAGTATTTGTTTCCTCTTTAATTAGGCATTTCAGTCCAAATGCAAATTGATTGCTCTTGATTCCAATGACAAACATGATCATAGAGGACAAAAAAGAAAAATAGGTAGTGTATCTGGGAATCTACCATCGGGGAGGAAAAAAAAAAGGCAGATGAAGAGGTGGAAAGTCTGAGTGAAATGATGTCAGGGTCACAATACCTATCACCAAATTGACATTTTATCTTAAAAGTACCTCTTTTTTGGGTGACAAGGGTGTGAAGAACACTTTTCATTGTACACCTTCTTATACTGTTTGTTTCTTTAGCTATGTGACTGTGGTACCCATTCATAATTAAATACATCCATTAATTTTAAAAAAACATTCTGAAATAAGTTTTAGAGAACACTTTTGCTGGACCATTGTTTCTCATCTTAAACCTACTTGCACTCAATTTCTCCTTTATATGAATAGTTGGGACTGGTAGAGTCCCAACTCAATAATATGTAATCCTCATAACACATTCTTATTCTTTGTAATACAGCATATTATTATAATTTAACCTAGTAGAAATTACATATCAGCTTTGAAAATTATATCCATGTGCATAAAATAATAGATTAATAAGTTTTGAAACATTCCACAATCTATACATGCCACATACCCGGAGTATAACCCCACGGTTCATAGTATGATGGAAATACTCCAAGATGACAACCTCGGACAAACTCTTCATAATCCATGGGTAATAAGGGGCTGGTGGAGGATAGAAACTCTGGGTGCAAAATCACCTAAAAAAGGAAAATTCTAATGAGAAAAAAAAGAAAAGAAATTAAAGCAAAAAATCTCCTGTAGTTCGGTATCTTAATACTATAGAATCCTTGTGTTCTAGATTCAGGGAGAGAGAGAGGAGGAAAAAAAGAGAAAGAAATAAGCTTGAGTGCTTTTCTCTCTATCCCCATTCTGTGTAAGTGTCTATTCTGTGGACTAACTTTCTCTCAGATTCCAAGGCCTATGTTGGAGGAAAGGGAGTTAATATGACCATTTTTGTTCTCATGCTAAGCTACATCCTTCAACCCAGACTGTATTGACAATAAAGATATCTTTTTAAATATTTTATTTTTTAAGTAATTTCTACACCCAATGTGGGGCTCAAACTCACAACCCTGAGGTCAAGAGTCACATGCTTGGGGCACCTGGGTGGCTCAGTTAGTTAAGCTCAGGTCATGATAGTTAGTTTGGCTCAGGTCATGATCCCAGGGTCCTGGGATTGAGCCCCACATTGGGCTCCCTGCTCAGTAGGGAGCCTGCTTCTCCCTCTGCCTGCTGCTCCCCCTGCTCGTGCATGCGCATTGCGCGCTCTCTCTCAATAAATAAACAAATCTTAAAAAAAAAAAAAAGAGTCACGTGGTCTACCAACTAAGCCAACCAGGCATTTCAACAATAAAGTTTTCTAATGGCTGACTGCTGTCTTATTTCTCAATTTGCTCCTACCTGGAGCAGGAAAGAGGGCAGCTGTGTAATAGGCTGCCCTCCGCTGTGCCAGACGCAAGTAGCCCACGAAAATGGAACTAAGGGACAGAGATGCGCTAGGAATCTCATCTAGATTAGATCAGACTAGAAGCCTTTACTTAAGTCGCCATCCTCTCTCACCTGGAGGTAATCACCTCCTAAACTATCTCCCGGCTTCTATGCTGCAAGGTCTCTATTCAGTACAACTAGAATGAACGTTTAAAAATTCCAAATCCTTCAGTGGCTTCCCATTTCACTCAGAGTAAAAGCCAAAGTATTTACCATGGCCTTTAAGCAATTGTGTTCTGGTAAATGTTTAAGAATGAAAAACCAAAATATGAGTATATATTTGTACATAAGTTTACCGTACATTTTATTGACATAAAGAATGTGTAGCATATAATTTCCAAATAACAAAAAATGTATACACAAACACCTGTGCAGAGATGTTTGTATCAGCTTTATTCATAATTGATAAAACTTGGGAACAATCAAAATAACCCTTACTAGGTGAGTAAATAAATAAACTGTCCAGACAACAGAATATTATTCAATGCTAAGAAGAAATGAGCTATCAAGGCATGAAAAGACATGGAAAAAAATTAAATATACATTACTAAGTGAAAAAACCCAATCTGAAAGGCCACACACTATATGATTCCAACTATATGATATTCTGGAAAAGGCAGAAATATAGAGACAGAAAAAAGATCAGTGCTTGGATGGGGGCAGGGTTGAAAAGGCAGAGCACAGAAGAATTTTAGGGCAGTGGAACTATTCTGTATGATTTTGTAATGATGGATATGTACATGTCATTATACATTTATCAAAAGTCACAGAAGGTAAAACACCAACAGCGTAACTTAATGTGAACTATGCATCTTGATGCATAATAATGTGTCAATGTAGGTTCACCAGTAATAAATACAAGATCCTGGTACTATATGAGGACAGTGGGGGAGGCTGTACATGTGTGTGGGCAGGGGTATGTGGGAACTCTCTGTACTTTCTGTTCAACTTTCCTGTGAACTTAAAACTTTTCCAAAGAATGAAGTCTATTAAAATATATGTAATACTCTCCTTATTATAAATTCTAGATGGTTAAATGCTCCCAAATGCTTTTGTTGACTTTTGTTAAAATCTTGGTTTCAGAATCAACTTATGGTTTCAACTGAGGACTGAATGTAGTTATGACGTGAATGTTGATCCATTCAGAGATAAACGTCAGGACTTCATAGGTTCATCAGTGATGTGACGTGAGTGACTTCTTTCCTGAGTTGGATGTTAGCCTTTGAATATCAGAAAAATATTTCCTTGTGTTTTTGTGCCGTTCACAATTTTGTGTAATGACTCTAGACACAACCCTTTTAGGTTTAATTTGCATTGTTAATATTTCTCCACCACCTTCTTAAGTCTAGACAATCGATACACAATTAATCAAGCCATGATGTATAGTGTTCACCTATTTTCACTCTCTAGATACTCCCGCTACAGTCGGTTTCAAGCTACCAATGTGATGTCCCTGAACTGGAGATGGGAAAGGCAATAACACACCATTACAGAATATTTCCACCATGTGGGTACAAGAGCCGTAAATAACTTCAAGTGCATAGATGATTGTAAAATGTAGTAAAGGATTAGGATGTGATGAGTTTTGAGCATTACCTTTCATTTTAATATGCTTGATTTATATTTTACGTTGATATAATTTAACTTTAAAAATAGCTATTTTTAACTGGCTCACAAAACTTCTGAGAATTTAGCAACTGGCTCTCATGTGCTGGTATGAGCCAGTACTGGGACTACACTGCCTATAATGTTATGTAAAGGCAGAGACAAGAGAGAGAATGGCTGTTATTGGAACATTGTGACTAGAACAGCTACTTAACGGGTCACCTGCATAAAAGAAGTCTCCAATTTTTCCTATTTATTAAAATTTTTCTTGAACCATTAATAGGTAATGTGTCAGTCTCTCCCCATAGTTAAGGAGTTATTAAAAATAAATAAAATCTGATTTAAAAACATTGGGATTATATATATATATATAATGTGTATACTATATATAATATAGCATTTATTTTGTACACATATATATCATATACATCATATACGCATATAACATACATAATATATGATACATATTATATATTTATACCGTATATACTATATACAGTATATATCTTAATATAATATATAAATATATATTATTTATATATAATATAATAAAAGAATAAGTGTATATTTTTCCAAAGAGATTACTTTGAAGAAAAACCCTAATTCAGATATATAACAATGATAACAGTTGTATGATACTTTATATATTATAATGTTCTCATATAATACTTCATTTAATCCTAATAACATCATGACATTCTCATAACTCTAATCTTAGAAATTAATTATAAACACTATAAATAAATTATATACATTAGTTATAGCTCAGGAGATCCACAAATGGGAGCTAGGTTAAACTTAAGAAATCAAAGGTAAAATATCCATAACTAGTACCTAAAAATGGTAGTTCATTCAACCATAAGATTTACAAATTGCAAAGTAAAAATAGATAAAATATTTTCCTCCATAAAACATGATTTGAGTTCTTATCATGTGTAAAGTACCACACGAGGAAAAGAGACAAAGACACAGATCCTGTGTCCAGACAATCATGAAATCAGCAGACCAGTGTATTCCTGGCAGATATCAGCAAACAGGGATTCAAATCTCATTGTGCCTACTTTGGCATTTCCAAGCCTGGGAAAATCTGTACTCTCCAAATCCCATTTTGGAACATGAAAATATCATGGCTCATTCGTTTTGTTTCCAGCCAAACAGAATGACAGCATAACTAAAATACGAAAACAGCTGCTCTGGGCCCTGAACAGCCAATGACAGAGGCCAAGGGTGGAGAAAAGGATGTTAGAGGTCAGCCCAAGGTTACCAGGAGGATTAAATGAGATCCTGTATACAAAACCCCCAGCAAAGCACCTGGCTCACAGCAGACCCTGGATCAGTAGGGAAAAAACAAATAAAAACCAAAACGTTGTCTAACCACATCTATCCTGTGAGGGAATTAAGATCCCGGGAAGCTGATTTACTTTCACAGAGTGCTGGCACCAGGTCAAGACCTGGAGTCTGCACTGTAGCTTTTTCTCACTACACGCACTGCCGAGGCAGAACTGATGATAAATTCAATTTCAGAATAATCTGCAACGTTTCTGAATCAAGTGGTCACATTCATATAAAGAGCTTGTCAATCCACTCTGAGAGTTAAGAACCACTCGATAGAGTTCTGTAAATATGCAGGTGATCAAATGAGTACTCCCATTAGCGCAGGGCCTGAGTCAGTGTTAAGCTTTTAAAGGATACTAGTCATAAACAAAATACCTAATTCTGAGTTGGCCAAAATTTATCTCAGTGCTTGGAACGTGTCTTGTTATGAAGGGGCTATTTTATGCCTTGTGCCGTGTTTGCTTTATGATAATAACCAATGAAAGTCTCACACTACTCATGAGTTGATTTATATAAACATAATTTCTATGAGACAAAGTCCCTTCTCCATTCACTCTACAGAAGACATGTGCTTTTATATCTCTGTGCCTTTTTATCTACTTCTGCTGGCTCTCGGCATGAGGAACTGTTGTCTCTGCACGATAAACTCCTGCTCGTCGGTCAGGATCTAGCTAACATGTCATCCTTTTATAAAACATTATCAAATTCTCCAGGCAGAGATAAATCCTCCATTTTCTACTCTCATCAAACCCTGTTACGCCTCTCTCCTAAATGTTACCGAGCACCCGTGCTATGCTACTTACCGGGCTAAGTACGGTAAAAGCTGACAGTTCTCGTGCACTAACCACGTGCCACCTACTGCTGCATCTATCACTTATTTAAGCCTCACAACAATTCTGGGAGTGTGGGCCTCTTTTACCACCATTTTACAGATGAGAAGACTGAGGTAGGTTAAGTATATTTGCAAATTGATTAAGTGGCAGAGATTTAAAGGCAAACAAGGGCTCTTGATTGACCGCCCCAAGTGCCTCTGCTCTGGAGCAACTGCAGCAGCTGCTCTAGCCTGTAGACCTGGCAGAGATGGGTCCTAGTGGCCACTCGTTTCTGCACAACCAGGGGCTCTTTAAATGGGCAACTTTTGTTTGGAAAATCTCTACTCCGACTAACAGGAATCCCTATTAAAATTGTTGCATGCAATTGCTCATAGAATAAGGGATCCGTCTGCCTACCAATGTGAAACTGTTTGGTAGGTGAACGAACCACATGAAAGTAAAACATAAAGGGAAGGCTTAGATATAGGGAAATGATGTATGTGGTAACGTTAATATATTTAAAATAAGTCACAGTAAACCACAATACACACACACACAGAGGTATCTTTTGTATTAAGAAAGGAAGTATTGGAAAATAATTTGGAATCTGTGTTAGCTATAGATTGATCGTACTGTTGGAAACTATTTTTTTTTGGTGCACACAGGAGTGCACGTGCTTCTGTGTGTGTGTGTGTGTGTGTGTGTGTGTGTTTCCTTCCCCTAGCTGACCAGCCAAGTTAGTGGTCTGCTTTTTCCCTGTATGAATCACTACATAGTGCTGCTAGGTGTGTCTATTTTTCATGCACTTGTTAATTTTTATTAATTCTAGTTTTTGTTAATGACATTTGACTTTCCTTTCTGTAAAAAGAAAGAAAGAAAGAAAGAAAGAAAGAAAGAAAGAATTGAGAGGTGTTTAGAACTGGGCTTCAGTCTGTGGGTCTTTCCTCCTCATCCTTCCTTCCCCCTCTTTCCACTGTGTCTGATTACCCCTCCCTGCCTGCTTTTGCTTTCAATCTCTATCCTTCACAGGCATTTTCACCCATAAGTGCTTTCACATCTAATCCTGTTTTGGTGTCTGCTTCTCAGAGAATGAAAACTGAGAAAATTTATATGAGACACAATCACTGCCTCAAAGAACTCACAATCTCACTGGAGGAATGGACATACATATTTTAGAACTCCAAATAACTCAGTGTGATGATTCCTGTATTTGTAGTAGTATAAAGCATCTTGAGAATGCAGATAAGAAAGTGATTACTCCGTCTGGAGTAGATGAATGCGTGTTAACGACAAACACAGGAGGAGATGACTTCTAGGTTAAATCTCAAAGGAGCTGTTAGAATGGCTGAGATAAGGGCACTTCAGAAAGAGAATAACATCAGCAAAGACACAGAGGGATAAAGTGTTTAACATACTTAGGAAATAGTGTACTTGTCCATTCCTGAGAAATGGCTTCACTGTTAACCATACTTCACATACACACACAGAGATCAGCAGAGCATAGTTTGTTCAGAGCTCCTAATTTCAAGGGACCTTCCTGACTCAGTCTTTCCAAGAACAAAGGAAGCATGAACCACAGTCATGGCTCCATGCCTCCCTTTCCGTCTATATTTATTGTACATATCATGTGCCAGGCACCCGACAGATCCTCAGAGGAAGAGCTGCAGATTTAAATATAAGTGTGACTAAGTTCTGTAAAACACAAAGCTACAGGAAAATAATAGGCTTTCTTTCCATCACTATTTCCTTTCCAAGAGAAAAAAAATTGAGAAGGACCAGTCTAAACTACATGAAAATGAGATCAAATTAGTGCTGACACACCCTGAAGTGAGGTAAGTTCCTGCAGATCCAACAGTGCTGAAAAATGTAAAGGATGGTGCGCCCTGGGAGATACGTCCCTGCATTTCCAGGGGAAAATTTGTAGCCTGCCTACTATGGGATGTATGCTGGGGGTAAAAATTTTGGAAATGCAGAAACACAAATGAGAAAATAAAAGTCACCCATAACTCTATGGCACAGGGAAATATACACATATGTGTGTGTCTATGTATGCACTCATGCATGTGTGTGTGTAGGACATGTTTAAAATGGATGGGATAACACCACATGGGACATTGTATCAATAGTTTGTATCACCTAATTCCATACTATGAGTGGTTGCTATCTACTATCATGGAAATTTCTCCTACCTTGATTTCTGAGATATTTTTCTCTTCTAATTCTTGCTCATTTCTTTCACTGACTTTTCCTCTTCTAATCTCCTCTTAAATCTTGAGGTTTTCCTGGGTCAACACTTCTTCTCTGCTCATTCAGCCTGGTCTTCCAGCATGACAGGGTTGTCATTCCTTGGTATCCCCTCTGCCCCTCCACTAATGGCTCCCTTCATGATAGCCCTATATTTTCTCAGTATCCATGAAACATCTCAACTTGAATAGCTCACATGTAACTTAAACTTGTTCTACCACGACCTGAACTCGATTCTTGATGTGATCCTCAAGCCAACTCTGATAAAGCCTTTCCTTAGGTTTTAGAAAGTATTGACTAAATACTGAAGCCAGAGGCTATCATCCTTGCCTTCTCCCTCTTTTTCCCTCCCAATGACCATTGGCTATGAAGTATGATCTTTTCTATATGCAACCACCTCTTCCATTATTCCATCCTCTTCAGCACTTCCGGCATGGCCTTTGTAAGGGCCCCTTATCATCTCTCTCCTATCCTGTGGCAGGAGGTCCATAACTTGTCTCCTTCCACCACATCCACTCATGCCTATATCAAGGACTGAATGCAAGAGGAGGAATGAATTTACAAATAGACTATTTTTTTCAAGACATTTTGCAGAGAAGAATAGAAAAGACCAAAACATTTAAAAACATCAAGAGAAGACCAGGTTAAGGCAAAGTTTGTTTGCTTTGTAATGTGAGAAAATTTAAGAAATATTTGTAGACAGCAAGGGAAGGAGCCAGTAAACCTGCAATACAAGGGAGGTTTAACAGGGTAAGTTTCCCAAGAATGTCAGAGGGAATGAAATCCAAGAGCAATGCTCAGAACCCCAAGGAAAAGAAGTAAGAGTAGGTCAAAATCTATATTATGAAGGAGTTTATACATTGAATTCTCAGGTCATCTACTAAAGGTGAAAGAAAGAAGAAAAAGTGGGCCCTTTGAAAAGATTGAAAGCTTGTGATAACCTGATCTTGAATACTGTTGAACGGGATTGAGTAGAGATAAGGAACTGTCTGTTTACATATTCACCATGGTGTCCCACACCTATCACTGTGCCTGAACATAGTACTCCCTCAGGACCCACCAGAGAGGCTATGCTCCACCGTGGCAGAAACCGGGTCTTACTCACACAACTCACACCATGCTTAATCATTTAGAAACTCAAGCATCAAAAGAATGAATTGGTCTTAGGAAATTCTATAAAAATATCATTAGCCGAATTCTCTGAAACTGGAAGCTTCTCGTATTATCCTCTTAAAGTTGAACTTTATCAGGAAGAATCAAAGACAATTCATTTTCATCTCAGAGATTCACTAATTAAAGCAATTCTTAGAATATGTTTGTATCATTAAAAATTAGGCAATGTCCCTATTCTTACTGATAATACTGTACGATGTTAAGAATGATACTAAAATAGTCATTATATTTTAATTATGCAAGACAGGAAACAGAATTAATTTTTTTTTAGAAATATCATTTGAAATAGTTCTGAAAGATGTCAAAACAAATATGGGAGGCTTCTAATAAATTCCGAAAAAGTATATTCTATGTCACGTTGAAGCACCTTACATAACATAATTGTTATGTAAACAATTAGTTCTACCTTGACTCTGTCTGTGCGGCTGTTGAAAAGTCCGATCCGTCTAATGGTGCTGAGGATGGGATCAGTGGAGTCATCAATCATGTTGTGAGTGGTCACAGGAGGCAAAGACTGTCGCTGAAGTCATAGAGGGAAGAAAATGTCAATTGTGGAAAGAATTAATAAGCGTGACTAATTTCAACAATAGGTCATTGGCAACATGTCATCCAACCTTTATGCCTTCCGTCTTCTGAGATGACACTAATGATGATGACTAACTTTTGTGTGGGTTTCAAGGGAGGATAATGGCTTGAAGAACTTCCTTCGGGTGTTATGAACCTGTGATACTTGTGTTTCTCACCGGCAGCCACTACGTGAAAGGCCTAGACTTCTTGACCGCTCTTGGGACCTATTTGGAATGAAGGTGTCCTGAAATTGTGACTCACGATGCGCTCCTCTCCTGGATCCATCTAGCAGGGCTGTCCCCTGATGGTGCCTGACGCCTCACAGTTGTGACAAGATGTCAGTGCATGCCTGTCTTCCATTTTTGCAATAATTCCACTCAACTGAGAAACATTCACTGTTTCTCGATTATGACTCAGAATGCTATGCTTTTCAAAAATTTTAGGGACGATTTTGTTGTCTTTGGAATATACACAGTTTCTCAAATGGACATATTGGTTCCAAAGGAATTTTTTAAGTGGATACAAGATAAGTTCCATGAAAATTTTTTAAAGAGCCCTGAAAAGCACTCAAAAAGAAAATAAGCAAGTTGTCACTTAGGTAGTTGCATAAGAAAGTCTTTTCTAGCTCTCCGGTTTATACATTTCCCACACTAGCCCATTCCAATAAATTAAAATATTGATCTAAATTGATTTTAACAATCTTGGGAAGTGTTGGGCACTCTTTTCTTTATTACCTGAGTTGAGAAGATGGCTCTTTTCATAATTGTTACATCATCTCGATCCAAAATATTGTCCATGTCAGGAATTTCTCCTCTGTGGGGAAAACAATGTTAATAATAAAAATAAAAATAACTGGCACTAATTCAATGCTTCCCTTGTGTCAGACAGTGTTCTAAGCACTTTAAAAATAAATATAAGGCAAACATGGTTTCCTGATGATACTCCTAGACAAATTCCTAAAGCATGAAGAAGTTTGATAAAAGAACAATTTGATAGCATAAAAGAAAGTTGAATTCACTTTTAAAGCATTAATGTTGACCATCAGGAGGACACTTTCATTATATTTTTCCTACTCTTGGGTACTATGTTCACAAGTGGCCATGACTGTCCATCTATAATTTGGTATTTTTACTGGTAAAAGGAAATGATGTGGGGCGCCTGGGTGGCACAGCGGTTAAGCGTCTGCCTTCGGCTCAGGGCGTGATCCCGGCGTTATGGGATCGAGGCCCCACATCAGGCTCTTCCTGCCACCATCAGCCAGGAGACAACACAGCTTTCGCTTCACATTCTAACAAAATCCATATATTTTATGTATCTATTATTATTTTATAATACATTTTGATTTGATTTATTTAGATTTTATTTTATACATTTATATATTTCAATTATTTTATTATATATGTAAATGTTTATTATTCATTAAGTAAATATAGGTTACTTAACATTACTTAATGTTAATAAATATTTTAATATTTAAGCAAATATATGTATTTAATATATAAAGTCAACATATATTTTGCTTAAAAATCTCACGAAATCTCCCTCAGTTTTACTTCGACATTTTAACTCTTAATGAGAGTCCCATTGAATTAGAACCTATTTGCTTATGTGAATATGTTCTCATTTGTACAAACTGTTTATAAGTATTCATCAGATGAAGGATAAAACAAAACCCGTCCCCATGATATAATACATATTCAAAGATTACTAATTCCTTTATCTTTGGAACAAAAGAAATACATGATAGTGTATAAGTTGTTAAATTTGAATAGCGAAGCCCTAAAATATTTGAAGTGTTAAGTGCTCCCATCACCTACCTTAACAAAGCATCATAGAGTTTCTTCCCAAATTTTTCCTTCACAGAATGTGCAATGTCCCTGTATGAATTGAAAGATTTATAACTTAAACAGTGTCACAATTTAAAATCTTTGTTTGTCATGGCCATGCTGATGTTTTGTCAGTGTATCCTTTGCAATTACGGGTCTCTTTTGTGGAACCTCTTCTGTTTTTCCTAGTTGCCAATTTAGCTTGTGTTCAAGACTTCCAGAGCTGAGGCAGCAGAACACCCCTAGAGGCCCACAGAACTTAACATTTTTTTGCTTGATGATTTTCAGGCGAGGGTGGAGGGCAGGGTGGAGCAGTGGATGGAAGCATAGATGTAACAAGATGGTGAATTCATTGGTGATTGTTGAAGCTGGGCTATGGGCATGGAAGGGGGTCATTATACTAACCTCTTTACTTTGGCATTCATTTTTACATTTTCACAATAAAATTAAAAATAAATTCAACCCCTTTTTAAAGATTTCCATGGAGGTTTTATCCTTCCATGGTGGCTCATTCCAAAGTTTTTATAGTAGCACAGTTTGATAGGCACTACGTAATCTGACATAGTAGCCTATGAGAAGAGAACCTGGTAGCATTTATGCTATAATAATGTTTTTTTAAAAGATTTTTTATTTATTCATTTGAGAGAGAGAGAGTGAGCATGCACAGAGGGGAGGGTCAGAGAGAAAAGGGGAAGCAGACTGCCTGCTGAGCAGGGGGCCCAACGTGGAGGACTGATCCCAGAACCCCAGGATCATGACCTGAGCAGAAGGCAGAAGCTTAACTGACTGAGCCACCCAGGTGCCCCTTGTGCTGTAATAATCTTAAAGAAAAAACAGTTTAAGGAGATATATCAGAAATCATTCATATTAAAAAAATCTCTTGACACTTATTGAGAACATTCACAAGACTTGAGATTACCATAGCTGTTTCCGCACTGCCTGGCCTTTCAGCGTTTCCACATTGAAATTATTTGTCTTGGCAGGCATGATGAAAAACACCACCACTGTGACGTCACTTTTATGCACCTAATGAGGAATTAGGAAACACAACAAGTCAGCTACGAAAGGTAAAAGAAAACATCAACAGATGGACCTTAAATTTAAAAAATAAATAGTGTTTTAAATTATCTTCAGATAAAAGGAATACTTATTTATGATTCACAGAGAAATTAAACCCACCTTCCTAAAGCTTAACTCAGAAAACTTAAATCTGGCTTTCAGTTGAGATCTTTTGATTAACAATTTGAAAATTCATACATAAAATATTTTCCTTAAGCAGCTAAAATATATGGCAATTGCTAGTGATATTACAGTGCTTTTCTGGGATTAAAAAAAGTCACATGATGGTGAGCTAATGTTGCAAGGCCACAATTAGCTCTTTAAAACTTCACATTGGAAAATTAATGGGGATTTAGTTTTGTTTCATTCTATTTTTTTCTAGTTTATTCACATTGATTTGCATAAATAGATGAATTACACTTTTTTGTTAAATCTCTTGTTATAATGCTGCATTTTGGGTTTTTTTAGTCCTAGAGCGCAGGATCAAGCACATACTCAGCCCCTCTGGTGTGGCAGGCACTGTGCCAGATGCTTTAAATGCTTAATTTAATCCAAGCCTCATAATAACTGTGCACAATAGATATCCCTCTCTTCGTTTTACTAACTGAAAGGGTGGCATGGGTGTTTCAATTGTCTGAGCTCCTATAACAGATTATTGGCAAAGCTAAGATTCAAACTTGTGTTTTTTGATCCTATACTCTGTTTTCTTTTCCTCTTCCCTAGAACATTCAGAAGGAAATGACATATCCCCACCACTGTGAGAATGAAAGCATAAACTCACTTAAAACCGTAACCATATGAACTTTCACATATTCTGGAAATGACTATCTCCTAAGTGTGGGCACCATATACTTTGTGGCCCCCTCAAAGGTCTGACAGTCTATTAAAATAATCTATGGAGGTCAGAGAATAGGAAACTCACTCCAGGAGTAGTCAATGTGCTATGAAAGAATAAATATGCTATATGAAAAAGAATTTTTTTTAAAATTTCCAAGTATTATAATTATCTTTGATGTCTAGAATAGCAATTGGCTTCTTCTTCATACTTAAAAATTAAGTGAATATTTAATAAATGTGTAGATAAGTTGATTAATAATGTCCCTAAACAGGATATATGTTTGATATAACTTTGAGTCCATCTATAAAGCTTGTTGAATAGAGACATACCAGGAAATATTATGGAATAAGATTATTCCAGCCTATTCTAGAATAATCTATGTGGTCTTCAGTCCTATTTTATAGAGTTGGGTTTTTATTGATGTATTATTTCCTTATTAAGTGATATTGGTAAATCTTTTAGTATACGTGGTGCAATGCCTGCTCTAAGGCAAAAATAAATCTATGTCCAAGGGAAAAAAATTAACTGGAGAACAGTACAAGCTCAGGAAAGTTTAGGTCGTCTTGGTATCTCAGGAAGATTGACATTCTATGCTGGTCTCCTAGGCTTACTGTTACTTATCCTATATTTTTACATGATAGGATTAGAGCCAATAACTTTAATCACTAGCTATTACGTGGTACCATTTTGTATAGCGGCTTCTATTGGCATGGGTTTTATTGCTGGCTTAATTGGGAGCCTATATTAAGTCCCACCCTCCTGAGCAAAAACTGATTCCACATGTAAGTGGAAACCTCCTTTCCCCTCCTTTCCATGCGGTGGGACATCTCCTGGTTTCATAGTTCAAGACTCTTAATCTCGGGGAGGAGGCACGGCTGGTGAGTAGGGAGAGGAATAGCGTTCGTGTGCATCTTCCCCGTTGTAGAGGGAGCAACTGCTTGGCTGCCAGCTGTATGGTACAGGTTCCTCTGAAGGCCTTCTTTGGTTGGGGGAGCACAGCCATGTGATGAGCTAGCTAGGTCAGCTAGCAAGGTTCAGTATCAGGAAGCCTATGGGTGCCATACACCAAGCCACATCTTCTATTACAGTCTTTAACGGTTTCATTATTTTTGTTTTGTTTTTTAGATTTTATTTATTTATTGGAGAGAGAGAGAGGGAGAAGGAAGGAGAGAGCGTGGTGAGGTGACGTGAGGTGAGGGGCAGAGGGAGAAGCAGACTCCTGGCTGAGTAGGGAGCCTGATGTGGAGCTTGATGCAGGGCTCTGTCCCAGGAGTCCAGGATCATAACCTGAGCCAAAGGCAGAACCTTAACCGACTGAGCCACCCAGGTGTCCCTCAGTTTTTATCGGTTTTAAAAATGGCGAATCTTGTTCTCCATTTTCTTGATTTCTTCATAGTATCTCTCAGTTGATCAACTCTTGGGACAGGGAAGGAATGTTGTGATGTCATCTTAAAACAGAACACAATAAGTTTGTGGCTTTCTTAAAAAAATACCAGGTAACATAGATAGATACACAAGTGAACAAGTGGTGATCCCAATATGTAAATTGAAAGGCTGGAGCCATTTTTAGAAAAAGGTTGTCATTTTAAGTTTTCACAATCATATATCTGTTGGAAACTTCTAAGAAGCCAGAAAGTTCTTTACTTCCTACAGAAGGAAGTCCTCCTATAAAAGTATTGCTTGGTGTTCTACAGCGTTCTTACCCTCAGCAGAAAATTTAGCCTGGATAAGGCTTCTAGGAAGATGTCAGCTCCTTTGTTTGAAAACTCATATCTCCCAGCAATGAAAAGGAACAAAGTCTTTTCAAGATCAAAGTCCAGATGACTAAAACAAAACAAAACAGTTTCAAATGAAATAAGGCAACAGCAACAAAATGTACAAATGAATTCTGTTAAAGTTCAAAGGGGGCTGGGAAAGATAAACATTTACTATAACAATTTTGTTTTCTCTATGCCATAGGTCCCTAAAACACATGTCTTTTTTTTTTCTTTAATAAAGAAAAGCATACCCATAGAAATGACCTCGAACAAAATCTTGGATCCTGGCCTTGTACATGGCATGTAAATTTTGAAACTCATGCACTGCTGAAAATTTCTTAACGTTCAAGCCATTTGGAGTAACTACATCTGGAAGAGCAAAAATAAAATCATCACAAAGATCTCCTTTTGAGAGAGGGTACCATTGTAGAAAAATAGTGTGTTTAAATATATAAAATGAGATGACCTTTAACATTTCTGGTTTCTATCACAGAACTGAAAATTCATAAGACATCACAATAAATTCTTGAAATAGGAAATTAAGGGTGTGTGCCCAAAATAACATTAACTAGTACAATGAAACATCTAATTAAAAGCACTAAAAATTATTATTATAGCTTTCATTTATTGATGGCTTACTATTGCTCTGAATGCTCTAAAAGCTTTACAGTGTAATTCATTTAATCCTTGCAAGAAACAATGGAATAGGTGTTCTTATCCGCATTTTCAGAGGCGGAAACTGAGGCCCAGAGTTGTTAAGGAATCTGTCCGAGAACACAAGTGTTAGTAGGAGTAGAAGCAATGCAGTCGGCCTCCACATGTTCTGTCTCTATCCATGTTGTGCACGAAACTACCTCCTAGCATCTTATTTGGCCAAGCGTGTGGGAAATGTTCTGTCTATTTGGAGAACTGGAAAGGCAGTCCTTTATTTCTAATTCCCAGAAGACTTTACCCAAGCAGGAAGACATTTTTGGTTTTCCAGAATAATTAGTCTGTGACAAGAAAGATCAAGACTCCTCAGCATACAAGATGGAAACTACCTAGTGACTTGAATACATGGGTTGCTGCAAAAACCAACGAAATTTAAAAAAAGAATCTATGTCCAAAAAATTTAACACATGGCAATGGACATTTTTGCAATGAAGATTTGAGCTAGAGTTATAAGGATGCCATCATTTTGAAGGATATTTTACAGTTAACAAGCTACTTTTTGAAATGGTTCCACAAAATCAACCCAGA
This sequence comes from Ailuropoda melanoleuca, assembly GCF_002007445.2. NCBI lineage: Eukaryota > Metazoa > Chordata > Mammalia > Carnivora > Ursidae > Ailuropoda > Ailuropoda melanoleuca. The sequence continues at coordinate 19,902,937 of NC_048233.1, forward strand.
CTTCTTGTTCAAGTTCTCATAATTTTAATTACCTAGCACCTTGAAATACCTCCTCCAGACATCCAGCTAGTATCCAGAAGAAAGACAACTAGAGACAAGATCACAGGGATTAAAGAAAGAGGATATATTCATTAGGACTGTTTGGTAGCAAATAACAGACCCAGTGCTAACACCAGTAAGTAGGTACTTACACTGACTTACCTATACTAATGAGGAATTTATTCAAGGGATGCTAGAGTGTCTCATGACAAAGGTTTCGCTAGGCTCCAGGAATTAGTTTAAACCATTAGTTTAAATCACTATAGAGAATCTAGAGTTCTCTCAATCTGCTCCTGTTTTTCATTGTACTTCATTGTAGTTTAGTCTTCTTTTTTAAAAAAAATTTTTAGGGGCACCTGGGTGGCTCAGTCATTGGGCGCCTGCCTTCAGCTCAGGTCATGATCCCACCGTTCTGGGATAGAGCCCCGCACGAGGCTCCCCGCTCAGCGGGAAGCCCGCTTCTCCCTCTCCCATCCGCCTTCTTGTGTTCCCTCTCTCGCTGCCTCTCTCTCTGTCAAATAAATAAATAAAATCTTTAAAAGAATTTTTTTTTAATTTGAGAGAGAGAGAGTGTGTGTGTGGTGAGGGAGAGAAAGAGAATTGGGGAGGGACGGAGGGAGAGAGAGAATTTCAAGCAAACTCCCCGCTAAGCAGGGAACCCCACTGGGAGATCTTAAACCTGAGATCATGACCTGAGCTGAAATCAAGAGCAGGCAACTTAAGGACTGAGCCACCCAGACGCCCCTAGTTTAGCCTTCTTTGCATCCCATGCAACATGAAAGAAAAATGGACACTGCCAACAGGGGCAAAGCTGTCCTTCAAGAGTGCGTCCCTACAGACTCATCTGTTTAGACTCCCTCCTGTGGGAGCATTCTGATTGGCTGGCTTATGCGGGCTATCTACCTCTGGACCAATCAGCTGTAGCCAGGTGATAGGGTCATGTTTTATGAACGTGCCTCTCGGCATTGCAACCTCTGGATGGGTCTGGTCTGGGGGATAGTCCCCAGCAAAGTTTTCGAGGTCTTGGGAGGGGTAAAACAATAGATTTCTACTAACCAGGACCAAAGAGGTAATGTCACAAGATGTAGGACTAGGATAGTCTCACACAAATTTCTGGTATTTTCTGAACTTTCGTTTCCTTAAAATAGGAAAGTTAACTTGCTTACACACACCCGGTCACTGTGACAACCCCAGGGCGTAGGCCCATTTCTAGCCTAGCTTGTTTATTCAACAAGCACAGGTTGAACACTACTGTGTTCTGTGTATAGCTTAGGGTTGGTGTTACCACAGAACTACTGACATTGAGAATTAAAATATATGTAAAGATTTGCATGGTAATAGTGAATGGAATTTTTCCTCTATTATTTTATGCTTTTTTGTTTCAAACAAAAGTTTTAGACTCTAATGTCATTTAGGACTGAAAGGTAGGTGACAAACTCAGAGATAATTACCAGGCTTCCTCTTCAGCATATGCTCTGCTTCTATTGCTGTTATTTCAGATACTGTGGTGAACACATGAGCACAATGGACAGAGGCCCTCTCCATGCAGTACCGGTGGTAAATCTGCCTTTCCCCAGCCTCTTTGTCTATGTTAAACTGTGAAGAAAGAAAGAAAGAAAGAAAGAAAGAAAGAAAGAAAGAAAGAAAGAAAGAAAGAAAGAAAGGAAAGAGAAAGAAAGAAAAAGAAAGAAGACAAGAAAAAAAACAAGAACAAGAAAAAGAACAAGAAAAAGAAAAAAGACATATACATTTGACATACATTTGCTCATACAATTGACCTTTGATCAACATGGGGGCTAAGGGCACCGACCCTCTGTGTCAGAAATCCGCATTTAACTTGTGACTCCCCCAACACTTAACTACTAATAGCCAACTGTTGACCAGAAGCCTTACCAATGACAAAAACAGTTAACACATATTTTGTATGTGTATTATATACTGTATTTTTACAATAAAGTAAGCTAGAGAAAAGAAAATGCTAGTAAGAAAATCATAAGAAAGAGAAAACACATTTACAGGACTGTACTGTATCGAAAAAATCCGTGTATAAATGGACCCACAAAGTTCAAACCCATGTTGTTCAAGGATCAACTGTACTGATCCTTCTACACAAGCAAAACAAAATCACATATAATTCATATTGTTTTTCCTCAATGCTGTGTAAAGTCTTACAATCACAAAAAAGTAATGATAGCTTTTTACTAAACCTGTTACAAAAATGCACAGCTACTCATGCTTTAAAAAGTATTGTTCACTTCATTTCTGCTTCTAAACTGCTATTTAATCCCTTAAGTAAATATTTCTACATTGCTATAATTACATAGAATTCTTAATTTTTTGGTATTTTAATTATATTTACTTACCTTACATCTTATAAATATTGAGCTATTTCCTTTCCCCATTAACAAAGAAACAAAGCTGACATTACACTCAATACCGAAATTCACGCTCACCGTTAATTCACTGAAAAGATATTCAACAAAGAGAAGAGACAAATGCTTTTCCAGGGCTGTATAACTCTCACAACTGTATAATTTCAAGGGGTGTACAGTTACTTTCATTGGACAGTGTGTTAGATTATGCAATCATCCATTATTCTGGGTATCTTAACTTAAAAAAAAACAAAACTTTAAAAACCAACATGCCAAGCACCAAACAATTAAACAGTTGTGGGCTTTTGCCATTTTGCTTAGCTGCTGAACGTTGTCTCACATAGCTGCAGATGAAGCTAGCAGTGTTTAAGAGAGAAAAGTATGTAAAGTTTCTGGCATTACATTAGCAGGGTGCTCTCCATAATAAAGATTATTAGAAGCTCAACACTATGCATTGGGTTCTCTTCTAAGCACAGATCATATTTAATCCTCATAAACCACTGAGGCTTGTATTTTGTCTTCAATTCATGGAGGGGAAAATTGAAGCTTGTAGAGGTTAGCACACCTGCCCAAGATCTCATTCTCATTAAGTGTCTTAGCAGAGCCCTGAACTGATCCCAAATTATTCTGACGCCAAGCTTGTGCACTTTCCTGCTTTTATATCCTTTAGACTCCAGCTTAACCAACAAGTCAGTCCCAATAATTACTGCGCTGTCTAGAAGAAAGCACTGAAAAAGACTCATTCGATGATTCTAAAGATTACAACAAAGAAAGTCCCAGAGCATTCTTTCTTGACTGTAATATTTGTAATATTTCTCTGAAAATGTTTGAAGCAGGTCTCGATATGACATCCTTGGATCAGCTGAAGTTTTCCTCAAAGCTCTATTTGGCTGGTCTCATTTATTCAAGCAAATCCCTCATTCAACCAGCATTTGTTGAATGATTTGTTGTTTCTATGGCCTTCAAAGAGCTTATAAATTAGTGAGAAAACAGGTTAAAATTAGGCAGAAATGAGTAAGTGCCTGAGAATCAGAGTGGGACTGATCCACTCTGGCTGAGAATAGGGAAACATATCTCAGGCTATGCAAGTGTTCGTATGGTCAGTATCACCTCCAGAGCATAAGATTTTCAAGGGCAAAGACCATGACTTATTAATCTTTGTACTTCCAAACTGATTGGATGAATAAAATGGCATTTGGACTGGGACATAAAAGTTTAATTTGGGGAAAGATTATGTGGATTGAAAAATTGGCTGCCCTAAAGAACACGTATATTAAGTCACACAGCATCTGATTTCCTGATGTGACTGAAGCATTGGAATAAGATAATAAGATGATAGACAAGGCTAGAAAGTTAGCCTGTATACAATGGAAAGCACTGAAAGGGTTTGTTTAAACATATGGTAAAGACAACCTATGGTTAGGAAAGCTAACTCTGGAAGAAGTATGAAATGTTCCCTATGTTACTGAACTTTTATGACGATTAAATGAGATAACACATTTAGGAAAGTGCCTGGCATAGTAACTTTAGTTATTGTTACTACTATTGTTGTTGTTGTTTTTGCAGAGAGTAATAAAATTTCATATATGGGACAGCATTTAACATCTGGACATTAAGAGATAAGAAAAAGGGATTTCTAAAAGGGGAAAATTAAGTGTGCAGATATTTAAGGGGAGGACAGCAAAGGCCTGGAGAACCCATGAAAGGTCTCCATGAAGACAGGCTTGTGCCTCTTCCTGGTCCCGTGGGGCCCCTTACCTCCCAGGCCTACCGAATGCATGGCCACATCTGTGGTTTACAGCAACCCTAGGTGTTTATACAGGTTTTCCACTTTCCCACATGTATATGATAGTCTGTTAAAATCGTTGTCTGGGGGGTTCCTGGGTGGCTCATCGGTTAACCATCTGCCTTTGGCTCAGGTCACGATCCCAGGGTCCTGGGATTGAGCCCCATCAAGCACCCTGCTCAGTGGGGAGTCTGCTTCCTCCTCTCCCTCTGTCCCTTCCCCCCCCCGTTTGTGCTCATGCTCTCTCTCTCTCAAATGAATAAATAAAATCTTTAAAAAAAAAACTATAAAATTTCTGTCTAGTAATTCCAACATCTAGGATATATTTGGCCCTGGTTATTTCGACAATGGATCTTATTTTCTTATATTTTCATGTATCTCATTACTTTTTGTTGAATTCAGGACAATATGTATAAAAGAACAACAAAATGAGGCAAAGTATATATTAATCAGTAAAGCTCAATCCAGTGACAGGGAGGATTGCCCTATGACTGAAGGTGATGAGCTCAAAACTTGGTCAGACAAAAGAGTTAAAATCCATCAAGTGATTGTCTATGTTTTTTTCACAGCTTTTTATACTGCTGTTCTTACATTTGCACCCAGGAAATCCTGAGGCTATCAAGGAAAGAGAAGCCAAAGCATAGGAAAATCAATGACCTTTTTGGCCTTTTTTAAGCAGTATTTATGTAGCTGTTATAGTTGAGGAGAAAATCAATCAATGGCTGGACCCATAGAATGAATTTGGAAATATCTTCTGGGAAGGGTGCCTGGGTGGCTCAGTCCGTCAAGGGTCCAACTTGGTTTCAGCTCAGGTCAGGATCTCAGGGTTGTGGGATCGAGCCCTGTGTGGAGCCCCAAGTGGAGCCCTGGTTTGAGATCCTCACTGGGCTCCTTGCTCAGCAGGGACTCGGCTTCCCCTCTGCCCCTCCCCCTACTCTCACTCTCACACTCTCTCTCTCTCAAATAAATAAATAAATAAATAAATAAATAAATAAAATCTTTAAAAAAATATCTTCTTGGAGAGTCTCAGAAGATTCATACGCTGGTTGAAAGTGGTTGAAATGCTATTTTAGTTAACAAATTTAACTAAAAACTTAAACCAACATCAAAGTCCTGTGAATTGACTATTAACAAAACACATTTTCAGTTGACAATTAGTATCTGAGTAAAATAGTTCTGATCTTTCTGTTTTTATAAAAGTTGGGTGCTTTTATTCTTGTTCCTGTTCTTCCCCCAGGTTTATTTGCCTGAGCCAGAGCCTTACCCCACAGTAGCCAGAGTGTTACCCCCACAATACCCCTCCATTAGCAACTGATTCCGGGTCTTGCATCAAAGACTAAATTATGACTCATTTCTAATGTTGAACTTTTAAAAACTTTTCATGCATATAACTTGTTATTACATAACATCCAGATTCTAAACCTGCTGTAAGCATGAGGTGGGGAGGAGATCTGCTGTAGAAAATTATTATGGGGGCCTTTTCTGTGAAAAATGATGATGAGTTTCACTCAAAATCTAGTTCCTAACTATTTGTGATCTACTAGTCACTCTGCTGGGCAGGATATCTTACTAGAAAGAGGGGCTGGGGCTGACGAAGCTCACGTATTTTAACCAGTGAAGAGCTTTAAGCTGGGGAGATATATTTTGAAGACAGCCCCATCCAAAGGATAAGATTGTAATATGTAACTATACACTATAATCCTTTGTTACTTAAAAACAACGAATAATATCTGATGAATTTTATTTGTTGTTTTTATTCATTGTTTCTATATAATGGTCTTAGGTATTCTGAAGTAAAATATTTGATGTGCCTCCCCAGTATTTTCTCTTTCACAAAAATCAAAGTCTGCTCTTTTCTGGGAAACAAGGTTGCTGAGCCTATCACAGATCACTGGTTTGCCCTTATTAGTCTACCATTATCACATACCATTAGGAAATTTCTTTGATCTGTTTTCTGAATTCCTCGGTAACTTTATTTTAAAGGTACATCTTATGTTTACAATTTGACCTTGAGGGTAGGCTGAGCATTTTAGAGGAAAGCTCTCTTTAGGACCACACACTGCTTTGCAAATGTTCAAGTTTGTCAGAAAGAACTTTCCTGCACTCAAAGGGTCTTCAGGATAGTAGGACAGCTTTCCACTATCATTATCTAAGTGTGCATGTATTACACACACACACACACACACACACTCACACACACACATGTTCTGTTTCTAGAATCCTAAAACTTTTTTAAACTGGAAAAATCTTTAGAAATCACCTTTCCAACTTCTTAATTTTCCTGACAGTAAATGGAACCCTAAAATGCTAAGTTGATTTGATTGGCAATCTAGATACCAAACTGTAAAACCCTGAATTTCTGGTACTCAAATGCTTTGTTGATACTGCTGACATGATGATATAAAAGATATACTTTTATTAATCTGATTTAACTGTCAGCAAATAAAAGAAAAAGTCAAAACTGAATGACTTTGGATATAGAGTTGGGCAGTCTTCTCAGATAAGGAAACCCAACTGTTTGGTCACCAAGGACCCACATCCCTATTTTAAATAGCTGACTTACTCAACCCCCACCCCGACTCCACCCACACCTTTCAGAGTTACGGGAGAAATCTGACCATTTGTTCGCTTGAAGGAGAGAGGAAGTCCAGTAGCGCAAGTTGTATGCCTAGAAGGCTCGGTCTGCAGCTGTCACTCAGGGCTACGTGTGGACCCAGCGTCCTCACAGTGTCTCCTCAGCTTCAAGATACACAGGTGTCCAACCCCCTTGCACCCACTCTCCCTCTTTGGATCTTGGATACATTGCTCCAAAGTAAACACGCATCCGGCCTGTCACCACTATGCTCTATTGCACTCTGACAAAGTTAAACTGAGGCAACTCTCTGTCACGTCAGGGGAGGCTTTGTCAGGAATATTGATTAGTTAAAAGGGCATTTCTGCCATCTGGCTGGCAGATGAAATGTAAAGATCAATACTTCTCATCCTCCAGCTTCAAGGATGAGAAAAGAAAGGTGGTGAGGGGGGAAGGTGGGAGGACTATTTACCTTATCGAGATGGTTGTAGAAATCGATGTTTGCCGCACAGAGATACCTCCCAAGCAGTGTGGCATGAGTGGTAAATATGGTAGCGATGGGAAGTTTCCGAGCTCGAGAAAGGATCAGTCCAGTTCCCGCCTGCCATTCATGGAATTGGGCAATGACATGCTTCCCATCCGCATTATCTGTCACCTACGTCAGAAAAGAAGCATTAGAACAGTTGTTGGTAAAGCTTGATCTTGATCACGGCCCACAGCTTTAAGGAAAGTTATCGTGCCTATAAATTTTAGCAAAATTTAAAGAGTGCTAAGCATGAAGTCTGGGGATTTAGCAAGCAGAATTGTTTTATCGGGTTTAGCTGCACGTTCATAAAGCCCAGATATTTTTATGGCATTATCCTCCCTTTCAGGAATGGATCAGATTTATTTTTGTATCTACAGAGGGGCCTCATAGAACAAATGCACAGTAGGCACTCCCTAAATATTCATCGGATGGATGAATGAATAATAGCAATAATATCCTTGAAGATATCACTGAGCAGCTGAATCAATGGGGACTACCCATTTACAAGCTTCTTTTGAAATAAACAATACATGGCTTCATGTTTTAAGTCAGTCTTATTTGGATCTCCTGTTCTTTGAAGCCAAAAGCACATTAACTAACATATTATTTTAAGAATATGGAACTGGGCAGAAGGAGGTGAATAACTTGCTTGGAAGCAAATCCTAATTTAGTAACACACTGAGGACCCAGGTCTAATCCCGGTCTAGTTCTAAAACTAGTGTTATATGCAAATAATGAATCATGGAACACTACATAAAAACTAAGGATATACTGTATGGTGACTAACACAACATAATCAAACATTATTATTAAAAAATAAATAAATAAATAAAACTAGGCAGGGCGTCAGTTTCCTTGCCTTAAAGTTACCTTGTTTCACCCCTACAGAAATTTAATATTTATATTCCACTCCCCTTTTGACTGCCTGTTTCCTCAATGGGGGAGTAGAATTGATCATGCAAAACACGTGCATTCAAGGAACCTGAGCAGAGGACTGGGAATTCTAGAGTTCACCCAAGAAGGCAGTTCTCACACTTGGAGGACATCAGCAGCACCTAAGGCTAGTCAAGTGCAGGCATCTGGGTCCCATCGCCAGGTAATCTGATTCTGGGCTGGGGACAAGAGTTTGCATGTCTTATAAGTGTGCAGGCGATGCTGCTGCTGGTGGTCCATGGAAATACCACTGACTTAGGTTAGGACCTTTGTAGTTCAAAGTACTTGCTCCTCAAAAAGTTCCTCATGGTCATTAACAGGTGCACAGATCGGTGGCAGCCAAGAGGTGACTGCAGAAACAGGGCTTGCCCCGGCACCTTGGATTGTTAATGTTTCTATTTACCCTTTGAATCAAAGAAAATGTGTGTTTCTGTAATAGCTTTACTTTAGAGAATACTGGGGTTTTCACTTTCTTGCTTCTCTCCTCTAGGGTGTTCCCTTTAACAGAAAGGATGAGAGCACACACACACACACACACACGAGTTGGCCTCAGCTTTGAGGGCCCTGGCTCAAGGAAGCAGTTTGCAGAGGAAGAGTTGGTTCCACCAACTGATGCTAAAACAAGACTGCTGATTGTCATGAGGCCAGATCTCGTCAGCACCCTCTCCCTGTTCTAATTCTGTCGCCAACACAAAGCAATGCGACTGCCCTTCACCTTCCCCTTCACTTCAAGGCAGCTTTTCGTGGCTATTGGACTACGACTTCATCAGTAAGAAAGGCTGGTCAAGGGGATGCGCTGCCGACATACAGTTCCGAGATTTGTCTTTAGACAACACGCCCACGTTGCTAAGGATGCTCTTCCTTCACCGTCTGGTTTTTAAGTTAGGCATAATCATTTTGAGGTAATGCAAGGAATGCAAAGAAATCGTCCTTTGAGAACTTAAGAGAGCGCAGGCTTGGCTCATTTCACAAGGATTGATATTTAATGCTCTTGGGGCCTTTGAGGTTTGGGGGGGTCGGTTTTTTGGAGGGGGGTATTTCACTGCTACAGATCCTTAGCAACTGCTGAGATCACTTCAGCCTTTAGAAAATAATGAAAATTCCTAAAAGCCACTGCAGTTGCCCAAGCACTCATGCATAAACAAAACCCAATACTTCAAGCTGTTTTCTACTCTCATAAGTCTAGAATTTAGGTCCATAGTGCATGATGTATACTGTTTTTTGCTTGTATATATATTACCATCTATGTAACAGGCTAAATATACTTGGTGGTTTGATACACATCATTCTATTTAAATCTGACATGAGGTATATATTAATAATAAGCTGTTCCAAAGGCTAGTATTTAGTTAGAGGAAGGCTGAACATTTTCTCAGATTCTTTTGAAATGTATTAGGACAATCGTGATGGCATCATCTCATTTAGCGTAATCTAAAAATCATGGGATCATGGCTGAGCACAGAGCACAATTACGCTGCCCCTCTGTTGTAGGACTAGACAATAAGCTGTACCTCTTTTAGGAACCAGGCAGTTAAAGATCCGAATATCAGCATATCGTTGGCTTCTCGGTCATGATAAGGTATGCCGACACTGCACGCTTCCCAGAGGTCACCCTTCCACCGGTCCAGGTTCCAAGCCGAATAGCCTATGTCGAAGAGCACCACATAAGGACTCCCCTCTATCAGCCATCTTCCAAAGTGCACCTGCCACATAAAGAACACAGAGCTTTGCAGTAATACCAGGCAATGTAAGGGAGAAAACGGCATCTGTGCTTAGAGTATATAAACTGTATTTGGATCTCAACAGCACACTATACAAGCTATAGAGGAAACTAGTGGTGACACAAAGCATCTGATATTTGAGCCTGAACATGGAATGGGTTTGCCTCCATTCATCTATACCTCCAAGTTCTTATCCTTCATTAAATTTGGTAATAAAAATGAAGTATCTAGATCATGTAATCTCTTTCCTTTTTTTAAAGATATTTATTTATTTATTTATTTATTTATTTATTTATTTATTTGAGAGAGAGAGCATGAGAGAGTGAGAGAGAGTGCGCACAGGTGAGGGCAGGGAGGGGCAGAGGGAGAGGGAGAAGCAGGCTCCTGGCTGAGCAGGGAGCCTGACGCAGGACTTGATCCCAGGACCCTGGGATCATGACCTGAGCCAAAGGCAGACACTTAGCCTACTGAGCCACCCAGGCACCCCAATCTTTGTCCTTCTGTTTCTCATTCCCCTCCTGTGACCTTGAGCTCACGGTTTTAGGATTTAGTATCATCGTCTGTTTTTATGATAGACTTGTAAGATGAACTGCTTTGTATCTTTAATTTGTAGTTGGATGTAATGTCTACAGTGTCGCTTATTTTACTCTATGCAACAGGACTTACTATAATATTTCATGCTAGAAAAATTTTTTTCTATAAACAAATGTATATGATTTCTCTCATTCCTCCTAAAAAAAAAAAAAAAAAAAAGGTGACACAAAGCATTTCCCAACATGGTTGCTGCCAGGTGTCTTAACTAAATATATTGCCCAAGATACTTTATCTCTTTAATCTAGCAGCTCAAAGTCTAATCCTGTTACATTCTTCACATTGAATTCTTTTATTCCTGTTTTATCTTGTACAAGTTTTAATGTATTTCCTATATTATTTTTTCCCAATTGTAATTATATAATCACTTGTATATCCAAGTCTCAACTTTTTTTTTTTTTTGGCTTTTATTTTTCTATAGTAATTTACTCATTCTTTTGTCTTGACTTTTATTTTAGGTTTATTCTCCAATTACATGGCATGCAACTCCATAAATCACTTCAAGCCCTTCTTGGAGGTTGGCAAAAGCTAAGAGCCTCTCGTTGGTATCCAGGCCTCTGTAGTAAACTGAACCTGTCCACATTGTTAAGTTATTGGCCCTGTGACTCTACCCAAAGCTGAATTTGGGGAGCTTGGAAGCCCATTTGATCATCATTCTCTTCCACAGGATTCAGAAATACATGGTGATATCTCTCCCATCCAGCCCTTGGACAACACTGAAAAACCCCCATTATCTGTCAGTTGTTTCCATTGTAATTAGTATGTATCATGGCACGCTTCCCCTTTCAGACTGAGTTTTCCTTTTCAATTGTTTGCTCTTTAGGACATTCATTGATTTATGAATTCATTCAATAAATAGTTACTGTCTGCATAATATATGACATATGATACAGTGAGCTAAGATCATAGAGAAGCATTGACACTAGAGAGTGTAAGCTGGCGTGTTTTGACTTCCAGTGAGTTCTTGGCTGTGACATGGAAATATCCTTACATCAGAAATCCGTTTAGAACCTTGAGATCAGTCAGACCATTATGCTTTTCACCTCCCTCTTCTTTCATTAGAGCTTCAAGGCAAACCCCTTCCAGTGTCTCACTCTTTCATCCCAACAGTACAGCATGCATCCCTCTCTCACTTTCCTACGTTCTCTATGCTACACTCACTGTGACAGATTTCCCTGGTGCCCTCTGGGACCTCAAGTTCCCTTCATTTAAATCTTCTGCTTCTTAAGCTTTGCATAGACCTTGTAGACACTGCTACTCTCATGGACATCTCAATGAAGGCTTCTCATCTTTTCACCCCCAGAAACTATATTCCTGGGGTCAGTATGAAGGACGTTTAGATCTTTTAAAATCACACTGAAACTTATCATTTGTGTAAAAAGACATCTTTGAAATTCATGTTATCCAAATATACTGCCTTTCCTTGTCCTATTAATCATCTGGCTACTTTTCCACCTTATTCTGGGCAACTTCAAACTCCAAGTTTTTACCCTACACACTTAACCTCATAGTTTTCTGACTTTATTGACTTCAAAGAACTTCATGTCCATGGAATTCAGGCTACACAAGCTCATGGCTACGTTGTTATCCTTGTCAAAGCCCAAATTGTTCCTTCTCTGAAATATTCAGCCTGAGCATTCTATTACGTGACTACAACATCTGTGCCTCCACTTCTCTCACTGTTTCTCCCAGCATATAGAGTCCTTTTTTCCCCATCAAGACCTCCAGTTTCTGGAACCCTCCATTTCTTCCTACATCATTGCCTTTGGCTTTGCTTCCTTTCCTACCACTTCAGACACAACTGTCCATCAATTCAACCATTAATTCAGTCAGTCACATAATCATACTTAATTATCCTTTATCTTCATAGAAAAATCTTATTGCCACAACTTCTGTACCCTTTTCTTCACCATTCACTCATTCCTCAGCCCACTGCAATCTGATTTAACCCTCTTCTCTCTTGAGCCTGTATTTAGCAAGATTACCATGAATGACCTGAATATTGCTAAACCCAATTGACATTGGTTAAATCTTTCATTGACATAATCCCTCCTTCATACTTGAAACTCTCTCCTTCCTTGTTTTGACCTATTGCTGTTGTGATGGCAACAGATTAAGCCACAAACCTAGTGGCTTAAAACAACACAAATTAATGATCTTTCAGGTTTGGGAGTCAGTAATCTGAAATGGGTCTTTGGGGTTAAAATCAACATGTTGGGGGCGCCTGGGTGGTGCAGTCGTTAAGCGTCTGCCTTCAGCTCATGGCGTGATCCTGGTGTTACGGGATCGAGCCCCACATCAGGCTCCTCGGCTATGAGCCTGCTTCTTCCTCTCCCACTCCCTGCTTGTGTTCCTTCTCTCGCTGGCTGTCTCTATCTCTGTCACATAAATAAATAAAATCTTAAAAAAAAAAATCAACATGTTGGCAGAGTCGCAGTCCATCTGTAGGCTCTAGGGGAATCTGTTTCCTGGTCTTTTCCAGCTTCTAGAGGTTACCTGCATTCCTTGGCTTGTGGCTCTTCCTCCATCTTCCAAGCTCATCAGACCAACCTCTGCTTCCATTGGCACATCTTCTTCCTTATTCTAATGCTACTGCCTCTCTTTTATAAGATCCCTGTGATTACATTGGGCCCACCTAGATAATCCAGGCTAATCTCCCCATCTCATGATCCAAATCTATAAAATCCTTCTGTCATATAAGCAAACGTAGTCACAGGTTCTGAGGATTAGGATTTGCACACCCTTGGTTGTACATTACCAGCTGTGTTTGTACTTGTGCAATGTCTGAGGGTTTTCTTAATGTAGATGTTCTAATGTGTTGACATTCCCAAAGGTTTGGCTCAAACCATTTGCTCTTAGTCTATAAACTTCTGCTTAACACTGTTATCAATACCCATAGTGTCAACTACAGTTTAAACACAAATGACTTTCCCCAAAACATTTCTATCCTCTATCTTCTGCTGAGCTCCAAACCTATTATCCTATTAGACATTTCTCAATGGTTTTCAGAAGGTGCCTCAAATGTAACCTATTTACAGTCAAATTCATCATCTTTCTCTTCCCTAAGTACATAGCTTCTTGTGAGTTCATGTAAATGGTGGTCTTTTGTCCCATAACAGGTTCCTAGTCTTGCTGAGTGAAGTGTCAGTCAGTGTCCCTTACCTGGCAGCCATGTTTATTCATTGAGTCCATTGCTCTTCTAACAGTATCATTTACAGGTTCACACTGTTCCACCTGAGTCTTCATATTATGCTCAAAATATGGGCCAATCAGAAAATAATTGTCTCCCCATTCATCTGCTGTGGTTTTGGCCTTCGTCTGAATCACAGTATAGATGCCACCAACTGTTAAAAAGAAAAGGTTCCATTTATCATTCAGGTTCGTATTTCATTGTAAGTGATGAAGGTATGGAAACAAGTTCTCATTTTTAAGTTAGCATTTACGATTTATCAAGCACAAGGGTTTATTTAACTTTCTGAAAGAAAATTTTTAAAGGACACTAACAAATAGTTACCATTTGGTTCAAATCATGCATATTTTAAAGCCTTTTCTGGATGCATTTCATAGAGTAGTAGGTTGGCAGCAGCTGAGAAATTCAAACATTTCAAGGAAATCTGAAGAGATGATCGAGAATAAAGCAGAACTTGGATTAAAGCTCTATCTACACTGAAGTGTCAAAGTTGGTTCCAACAGCCATTGTCAGGACACACACCCTCAGCAACTGTAGTTACTTTTTACTTCTTTTCCTACTCTGCTCCAAGAGGAGTCTAGGGTATGTCCAAGTAACAGCCACTGCTGAAATTATGAGTAAGTCTTTCAAGCTTAAGAGCCACTTACCTTGGAAGGTACCCAAAAAGGTACCTTTTGACAAGAGAAAAGAGGTGATAGATTTTGAGGGGGGATGCTTGGCCCAATCCTCATGTCAAGCCCAATGACTTACATACAAATTTTCTTGTGCTCTTTCATTTTCCCCTCTGGCATTGCTGCCATGACTATTAAAACAGAGCCAAAAAATATGTACACTCTTGGAAAATATGCACATTTTTGAGTCAGCATGTCTAAATGTAGAAAATTGTTCAGGGAAATAAGTGCCAAAAGATAGATGTATTGGGGTGTTTATGGAAACATTATAATAGTGAAAAATTGGGAACAACTCAAATTGAACTAGCTAACCTAAGGCTCAATTAGCCCATCTGTTCAGCAGGGATAAAATATTAGTTAGCTCGGGGGCAAAGGGCAGGTTGTAGCAGTAGTGTCAAAGGCTAGGGCTCTGCTTGCCTGGGTGGCTCAGTTGGTTAAGTGTCTGCCTTGGGCTTAGGCCATGATCCCAGGGTCCTGGGATCGAGACCCATGTCAGGCTCCCAGCTCAGTAGGGACCCAGCTTCTCCCTCTCCTCCCTGCTCATGCTCTCTCTCTCTGTCTGTGTCTCTCTCAAATAAATAAATAAAATCTTAAAAAAAAAAAAAGACTAGGACTCATTGAAAAGGTAGTATTTGAGTAAGTACTTAAAAGGGTGAAGAAATCAGGGAAGCAGCTATCATAGAGAAGAACTTTTTAGGCAAAGAGGAGAGTTAGAGGCAAGGCCCTAAGCTGAGAGCACAGCAGGCAAGGGCAGTGTAATAGGCATTCAAAAGGAAAGGCATGAGGTGCAGCAACCGGGCAGGAGGAATGGGGAGGACCAAGTGGAAGAAGACTTTCAGTAAACTTAGGCAGCCTATCTTGTGCTGGCTCTAAGCAATCATCTTGTATGAGAATATGAAAGTAGTCTGAATCAATTTCTTGAGTAATACTCTGTCTATGAGCTATAGGTGAGGCAAAAACTTAAGAAATGCCGTGTGAAATCCCAGAGCTAACACAAATCCGGGCACCAATCTTCAGCTCTATTTCCTAGAGTGATTTTATTACTTGTGTATTTTGGAAAAAGGTTCTTATTTTTACTTCAGTTTCTCATAAGTTATTTCAGTTCATCAGAATATAGGGTCCGATAGCAATTGCATCTCTTAAATTGTTTCAATAATTTAGACTTGAAATGATAAATCTTATCAATAGTCACAATCTATGGCCAAAAGGTAGAATTTGCCATCTGAAAATTTTTCTTTAAGCCTGAACCACTCAAAATATACTTGTAGGTAAATTGTCTTTTGAGAGATGAGAAACAAAATGCAAATGTTGGCACTGTGATATAAATACCAACAGGATTCATTAATTCATAAAAGAGTAGAGCTAATATAACTCCCAACATGTAATTATTACATGCCAACAATTTTCACATGAGCCTACATAAATTTATTGTCTTTAAGAACTTCATCTCTAAGAAAAGACTTTGTGATGGTAGAAAATCTAAAGAAACTTCAACTGTCACTTGAGCAAAGAACAATAAGGACATTCAATTACAACTCAGATGGCAGGTGATGAGAATAGCATGGGACACGTGAAGATGATCTGTAAACCAGCATGTAGAGACTTCCAGAAAGGACAAGGACAGACACCCAATCAACAATGAATCTGAGGCTACAAAAATTGATGCCAACATCTAGTATGCCTAAATATTTCTCCAAATTCCAGAAAATGTTATGAACTGTCAAAACCATCTGTTGAGAAAAACAAATTTAAAGAAAAAAATGTGCAAGAACAACCAAAATTTTTTTCTTTAAAGTGTATGAGTCATCTGTTCTTAGCAACACTTCTTTTTTTTAAAGATTTTATTTATTTATTCAACAGAGATAGAGACAGCCAGCAAGAGAGGGAACACAAGCAGGGGGAATGGGAGAGGAAGAAGCAGGCTCATAGCGGAGGAGCCTGATGTGGGGCTCGATCACATACGCCGGGATCACGCCCTGAGCCGAAGGCAGCCGCTTAACCGCTGTGCTACCCAGGCGCCCCCTTAGCAACACTTTTAAATATATATAAGCTTTATTCACACTCACTATCCATAAAAAGGCAAAATTTTCAAATAATTTCTTCTGTAGACTTATTTCCTTCATCTTCATCTTATCAAAGGGCTCTGTTATCGGGTTCTGATGGCACACATTGATTTTTGCCTTATTCACATTTCTATTCTTAAAACTCTTTTATTTGCAGCTATGTATTTTGCCCAGAGATCTTGGGACATCCTTGTTTGTTAGACTATGTGTTTCAAATTCAAATACACTAGGGCAAATGCAAACACATTTTTATTTGCTAAAGGACAAAAAGGAGACGAGAAATTCTTTACTCAAAAAAAAAAAAAAAGAATGATTAGATGTGGGAATTGAAATGCAAAATTAAGCACTGTTAGTTAATTTGCTGCTTCTTTTTCCCATTTGAGGCCTTCAACCTGGATAGAAATAGTCACCAAGTCGCCTTAGAATGTTCATAAATACAATGGATATGCTCTTTCAGTGTATCAAGAATAAAAACATAAAGTTTAAAAAGAATAGTCAATTCTGTATTGGTTGAGACCTAGTGATAAATGAACCATTCCCTCCTAGACTTCTTCATGTACAGCCTTTCCGTGGAGAGGTCATCTAACCACTGCCTCAAGCTCAAGCCCCACTTCAGCTTCTCTCTGCCCTCCGCATATTTGCATGCCAACTACTTTCCCTTAGCTCTTACTGTGTCCACATACCACATTTACCCAACACTCCTCTCCTGGCATGCTAATTATAGGTGACTGTGATGGCATAGAAATAGGGGCATTCCTAGTTTCAAATTTGGAGTATAAGCCAGAGGTTCCTGAACACGTATTTTTAATGAATTATTGTTTTACCAGTGTAGGTCACTGAATTTGGACTTACCCTTCACTTTCAAACATGTACTTTGTATTTTATTGATCTATATTTTCCTGAAACAACATGGGAGCTATCTTTCGTGTGAGGGCAAAGTATCAGGCCTTTCATAAGAAAGAAAAGATGAGGTCCCATGGCATATGCCATGGAGATTGTTAAAACCCCAAGTTTTCATCAAGGAACACTGCTGATATTGCTAAAATCGGGATTCCAAAGCAATATGGAATGTGGACACCAGCCAAAATAAGGCACTATATATATACACACACATATAATATGTTGTGTATTATTACTCTGTCTCTCTCTCTCTCTCTCTCTCTCTATATATATATATATTATATACAATAAGGATATACAGTTGACCCTTGAACAGTGTGGTGGTTAGAGGTGTCAATCCCTCATGCAGTCAAAAATCTAAATATAACTTCTGGGTCCCCAAAAACTTCACTGCTAATAGCCTACTGTTGACCTGAAACCTCACTGATAACATAAACAATTAACACATATTTGTATGCTCTATGTATTTTATACTGTCTTTTTACAACAAAACAAGCTAGGAAAGGAAAATGTTATTCAAAAAATCATAAGGTAGAGAAAATATATTTACAGTACTGTATTTATTGAAAAAATCTGCATATAAGTGGACCCATGTATTTCAAAATTGTGTTGTTCAAGGATCAACTGTATTTTATATATAAACTGGGAAAATCTTCACTATGTTTTAAATGCTTAAACATTACAGAATTGGGAAGTTATAAGACTTCAGTATACAGAGCTACTAATCTGCCCTCGGGTCTCAAGATACAGCTGCAGAACAGAGGTAGTCATTCTACAGTTAAGACATCGTTCTCTGAGGCTGCAAAGCTGATAGGAAAGAGGAAATATTACTGACAACCATGGTCAACAAATGTTTATGTGTCCAAAGCTTTGCTGGGTCTTTGGCTCAAAATAAAGCGTCTGCAGTCTTGGGCAGTGAGAGACGATATGCTTAGAGCAAGCCTGTAACCACCCCCCACCCTGATTGTACCACAATGGTAACTCCAAATGTTCTAGACGAGAGGGGCTCAGACACGGTAATCTGGATGAAGAGGAAGTGAGACTGGGGCTCATCTTGAAGCTACATGTGTGCCAAGCATGTTTTTTGCATGGATTGTGTTTCACGTGGTGAGGCTCAGGGTGCCACTAACGTGGCCACCGCGTACCACACCACGCAAAGGAACCTCACCCCTACTTACTGTAACCCTGATCATATCTTTTTTCCCCTCTCTGCTTTTGCATTTAAAAACAGAATCATGGAATTGCTCAAAGTGAAAGGCAGTATGAAAAGGAATGATCCAATTTCCTCCTTTGGTGAATACATTTTATGAAGAAATAGTAATAAGCTAACACCTACAGAGCGTTTACTAAATGCCAGGCCCTGTTCTAAGTGATTTACAGTCGGTATTTCTTTTAGTTTTCACAACACCATTATAGGTAAGTGCTATTATTGTCTTTATTTCTAAATAGGGAAACTGAGGCACAGAGAGTCTGTGAGACCAATCCAGTATCACGCAGGTAATGATGGAGTTGGGATTCCAATCCAAGAAGTCTGACTCGAGAGTCCACAGGCTATAGACAGCAAGACTGTAACTGTCTGGAGCAACATCCTGATGGAATTTGGAGCGTGGTGGGTGGGAGGGACAAAGGAAGGAGAGGAACAGTATCACAGGAAGATCAATATCTTTAGGTCTTGGGGAAGGTAGAATCCTTTCTATTCTGTCCTAGAGAAAAGCCATTTGGGAAGCAATACTTAGCTGAAATAGCTTTTTTATTTTGGCTCTTGGCACTTCTGGTTAGCAAAAAGGAACCCGGGGTTTAGGGAACTCAAGAGCAGCGGTTCTCACATCAGTCGTGGAGGCTTTTGGAAATCTGATGAAAGCATTCCGCCCTCGTCTCCAAAAGAGGACTTGCACATACCATTTTCAGATACAATTTTAAAGGTTTACAAACTCCTCAAAGCCCACTTTAATCAAGGTCCCACTTCAGAATCCTGCCTCCAAATAGCAGCCTCGCAGTTATAATCAGTTTCTACCACACCATTCTGACTGTAATTTTTGGAGTTCTTCCATATGCCGTTCTCACCATGTGACCCAGAGCTACGTGTCCGGTTTGAGGAGGGAGAAAGTAGAAGTATTGTATGTATTAGATTACATGCTGGCTTTGGGCTAAAATGAATTGTGTGTAATAATTTTATTTATTTATTTATTTATTTATTTATTTATTTATTTATTTATTTATTAGAGAGAGAGACAGAGCACGTGAGAGCATATGTGGTGAGGGGAGAGGCAGAGGGAGAAGGTGAGAGAGAACACCAAGAAGATTCCAGGTCCAGGGCTCAGCCTGATGTGGGGCTAGATCTCACCGTGCTGAGATCATGACCTGAGCTGAAATCAAGAGTTGGATGCTTAACTGACTGAGCCACCCAGGTGCCCCCGTTTTTAGTAAATTTTTTAAAAGAAGCATTCATTTAGCGACTACGTTTCAGAATTGTTCACATGTATTAAATAACTATCATTACTTGTGACAGTATTCATCAAAGTCTTTTTAATAACCTTAGATATCCTGAACATAATAACTGGTCCATAGTCTACCATGATTTGGGCAGGTCTGTGCAGAAGGAATGATTGTAGTGAGGCCCGAACAAAGGAAAAAGTGAGCCTTTTTGTTTCTAACATTTGGGCAAAGCTCTTCATCCTAGGCCATGCCACAGTCTCTAACTTGTCTGTTACTTTCCTGCTATCCTCTTGCCCAACTAGTAATAGTGTTTTTTCAAAAACACATCTGACCACATAACACGTCCCACTATTTAGAACTTCCCATCATTAACCATAAACTTCCCAAACTCCCCCCTGCTCGTCCCTTCCATCTGCTCGAACCCTCCATTCCTTTCCCCTCTCTGAGTTTCCCTCAGATCTTTGAACAGAGTACACCCTCTCACCTCTATATCTGGGCAAACAGCGCTCCCTCACAAAGAACACTGTCCCCTCCTGATCCCTCTTCTTCATCCTTACCCAGTGGCTAGTCATCCTCCAGGTGTCAGCTCAAATGTCTCTTCCTTACAGAGGTGTTTTTCCCTAACCCCTGATTTAGGTAGAAACCTCCTCTCCCCTCCCCCCAACGTACAGTCTCTTTTTTTTTAATTCAATTAATCAACATACAGTGTATTATTAGTTTCAGAGGTAGAGTTTAGTGATTCATCAGTTGCATATAACACCCAGTGCTCATGACATCCCGTGCCCACCTTAATGCCCATCACGCAGTTACCCCATCCTTCCACCCCTCTCCCCTCCAGCAACCTTCAGTTTATTTCCTATGGTTAAGAGTCTCTTATAGGTTCTCAATGTATAGTCTTAGAGCCCCTTGTTCTCTTATTCTTATTGTCATCACATTTGATTATAATTGCACGTTCAAAGTCTACCTGCAAGTTTGTAAATTCTGGAAGACTGAGAATCAATTCCATATCGTTAAGCTCTATCTTCTTGATTTCCCATTGCCTGACACCTAATAAACACTTGATGAATTTTTATTGAATAATAAATTAATAGCAATAATAAATGGATAAATGAATAAAAGCAATAAATGCCAAGGGTAGTATAAACAAGTAGAAGGTGTCATGTTGAAGTCTGAGAATTAATATCCAGTAATTTAACTATGACTCTCTCATTTGTTATATTTTACACACATCTGTTTTTCACTGGCAAAATTCCAGAAGAAAGGGATTTTTTTTTTCCTGTCAGAAATCTTTTGTTTTCTTGGATATGGATAGATGTCCTTGCTTGCCACAAAACATAATAAGATAGCTGGATCATAATACATTAATTTCATTCATGAAGAAACTTGATAACTCAGCTAGTTTAAAGAATGCTTTTTCAAAGTCTTAGAAATTTATGGCCTTTGATCGCAAGTCCTTTGTTCTTTCATCTATGGGACAGTTCCTTAGGCAATGATTTTAATTTTTAATTCTAGCATGGTAGTAAAAAAGAGAAGTGACCTTGAAGAAGACCTAAATGCTAGTCCCACCCCTTCCATTTGCTTGATATTTAATGCCTTAGGCATCCATTTCATCTTCGAAATAGAAGAGTTGGATTCCAAGGTGCTTCCTATCACTGCCATGAACTGCAGGGAAATAAAAGTTCAAAGTAAATTTTTAAAAAACACGATATATATATAGTGTCAATGTATTGTCAGGGATGAACACAACAATTGTCCATTTATATGAAAATTTCTAAAATTAGTAAATCACATTGTGGTTCCCTCTCCACAAAAAAAAGTTTTCCTCTCCCTTGTATGGGAAATGAAAGAAAATAGGTTTCAAAGGCAGTGAGGGCTAAAAAAAAAAAAAATGTATTCATTCCTTCATTCCAAAGAAAAAAAATCCATGAGCATTTTCTGTGCACCAGTCACCATTCTAGGCCCTGACATCAGCTCGCATAGCACCAGTATGTAAGCAAGCTCCATGGGATAACAGTGCTCGCCAGTGTGTTCCTAGCACCGGGAGACAATGCTCCATCAATGTTTGCTAAGTGGAGAGAAAAGGAGGAAAGAAGGAAGAAGGACTCTGTTCAGGTGCTAGAACTCATACAGGGGTCCTCTGAACTGATTCCTGGTCCTGAAGAATCCTTCCAATTTTTCTACCAACAAGCTATATCCTTGAGTTCCTGCCTACTCTGTAGATAAAAACCTTCTTTCAAGTCATAGTCTGGGATTTATGGATAATAAAGATGACTCTATTCCCAGGAACTTTGGGCATTTTTAAACACCCTTAAAAAAGCACATTAGAAACAGCTCTTCATAAAACACTTCTCCATAATAAGGTTTCTACTCTCTTTGTTTCCACTTCACTAAACTACAGAGAAGACGACGACTTTGCTCTCTTACATTCATTCCGGCATTTCTATACAAGCAGGATTGATTTTTGCTTTTGATTTTAAGATTTTATGAATTTTATAAAAAAGATTTTATGAATTTTATGAATGTATACACATGAGAAGTCCAAACACTTAGCATAAGGTGAGCATCAGAATAGATTCAAATATAATTCCTCTCAGTTTGAAATACTCTTATTCTTAATAGGAGCTCAACATAATGCCTTCTGAACAGCTACTAAGTTAAAACTTTAATTCCAAGCTACTTGCGAATTATTAGCAATATTATTAAGTATTTCACATAATCTTTAACAGTGCATGGCATTAAAAGTTTTCATTGGTCCTGAACACATATGGTTCTCCTTAAAGTACATATGGTTATGCTTTTTTGCTGAGAGAAATCATAAAACCAGAAAAGGAATTATTAGCGTTTTATTCCTGTTTTGTCACAATCTGCATTTCAAATTTTAGCTTACAAGCACATTCCCTGGCAATGACTAATCTTTTCAATGTTCTCTCCCTTCAACCCACAGCCACATCTAAGTCATTGTTGCCTGTTGAAATAGACACGGTTAAATGTAACCAAAACTTATATTCAGTTTCAATACTTTCCTCACTCCCTGTCGATTCATTCTCCCTGGAGTCACCGTGAAATCCTAATCTACAGTCTTCAGCGATCTGGCGAATAGGCACCTTCCAGGGCAGTACAAACCTTTATTGGTTACTTCCCACGCGACTTCAAAGAGCAGTACATCCTCTATGGGAAGTTCTTCAACTTCCCACTGAGGAAGCCCGCTCAGGGATGTCACTGATAGAGATCGGCCTCGGAGCATTCTTTTTCCAGTCCTCTGAAACTTTTTCAAATCCTTTTTTCAATAAACTATGATCCCAGGAGCGGTGTGCTGAGAGCTGCACAGGTTCAGGGTGGAAGATCTCAGGCTTGGGGAACTTTCATATGTATAAACCAGTCCAATGAGATCTCACGTGCTTCCTTCCCAGAGGACTCTCAGGTTAAGGAAGGATTTCAGCTCCTCTTTACAGTCTTTCTGGGCAGGTCCAGTGAGGACGGTATCTCCAATCAGTATCAACCCGACAAACGCAATCACACGTAAAATCCTCGGGTTCGGAGCTTAGGCAAGCACCCCTTCGGAGGGTGGAATCCTCATAGGCTGAGCATGACACAAATCCAGACCTTTAGCCCTTGTCCTTTTGACCAAACTCCTAGACTCATACAGTCATCAATGTTTATTTCATCACTTCCAAAGTGATCCAAGATTAGCAATTCCTCTTATTAAGTTTGCAGACCACTTTAGATAACATGAAGAATTCGCTGGGACCGTTTCTATGCCTTAAATCCCTTTAGATTTCCTAAGTATGCTTTTGATTCCTGTTTCTAGAGCATTAAAAAAATTATTCCTAGTTACTGTAGTCTATATTTGTCATCTAAATTTTGATGCTAGGCATAGATCTTGGTTCCTCTCCTCTTAATTACTTTTCTTAAAAATTTCCTTATGAAAAAGTATAAATCCCAGTGTGTTTTTGGGTATAACATACAAAGAATGTAATTTTGACTGATCAGTGATAATTAAAACATGAAAAACTGTTTTCAAAAGTTTAATCAGATCACCTGATGATTGTTTCACTCACTCCCACTCTCATTACTCTGACTTTTTGAAATTCCTGGTCCTCCGTTCTTATTTGGGGTTTTTGCCTCAAGTACCAGCATTCTCAACAACACATCATTTCCTAATGACCCTTCAAAGTAGACTTATGTAACTCTTTTGATCCTATAATTCCTAACATGAGGACATCCTTTACCAATTCTTTTTAATAGTGAATGCCATTTTCAAAATTGCTCCTTGAGGCAAGAAGGGTGAAATAAATGGAACCATATGAAATATGTCCACGGGATGTATCTTCATCTATCCATGTTATGAAGGTGAATCTTCTTTCGTGTGTGTGTGTGTGTGTGTGTGTGAGAGAGAGAGAGAGAGAGAGAGAATGAGAAAGAGAGAAAGACACTGATTTCTGCAATAAGATTTGGAGAGGAATCAGAAAAATTCTCTGCTTTCCATATTCCTGAATATTCTCCTCCAAGATTTGTGCTAAAAACACAAATTAATGAGCTGTGAGTAGAAAAAGAACAGTCATTCAGACAGAAAGGCAGGTGAAGTTTCTCCAAGATGGGAGAAGGACTCTCTAAAGCCCTGATCCCTAATTTCATACTCACACTAACATTTTATCATTTAGCGAAACGAGGTGAGAGGATGATTAGGGAAAAATTAAGGCTTGTATTTGGGTTCTTTGGTAAGTATGCCAGCAGAGGTCACTAGATACATTTAGAAAACCACATTTGCTTTGACAGTGCGTCATCTTCTTGTAAGTCTTTCGGATATTGAAGGCTTGATTAGCCTGCACCTGCATATCTAGAAGGAGTCGGTTACTGTATTTATGGAACACCTACTATGTGCTGCTGCTTCTGGAAACAGAAGGTATTTTAAGAAACAGTAAACAAGTCCTTGCCTTCACGTGGAAGACATTCATCATGTAAACGAACAATATTATTTCAGGTGCTGCTGTTTCCAAAGAAGAAAAGCGGTGAAGTAAGAGTGCCATTCAGTGGAATGCGTGCCTTAGCTGGGGAGTGCTGGGAAAATCATTCCAAGAAAATGGTATTTGAATTGAGACACAAAGGATGAGTAAGAGGCAACCTTGAAGATCTGCAGGAAAAGGGAATCCTAGCCCCTTGTTTGTTGGTGGGAAGGCAAACTGGTGTAGCCACTATGGAAAAGTATGGAGGTTCTCCAAAATTTAAAAATAGTACTACAACGTAACCCAGCAATTCTGCTACTGGGTATTTAGCTGAAGGAAATGAAAGCACTAACTCAAAAAGACATCCGCATTCCTGTGTTCATTGCGGCATTATTTGCAACGGCCAAGACTAAAGATGTGTTTGCAGGGTTTGGATGTACGTCACATGAACATTCAACTTCCGAATAGGCAATTATATCTGCTAGACAAAGAGAAAATAGAACAAGACCGAACAATTTAAATAGCTTGCGAGAATCCATGTAATGAGGAGAGAGGATGCCCCAGATGAGGAGGAACTAGGAAACGCAATGTCCTACATTTGGTCTTTACACAGTCTGAGTATCTCACTGGCTGAATGTGCCTGAGGCTTGACATACATTGTCCTACTTGTACGATGGCTGTAGATCCCCACCTCAGTGAAAATGACTCCAATATACTCTGTGCAAAAGATGGTAACAACTTGCACAGAGAAAGGGCAGTGAGATTAGAGAGAAGTGGGTCGTGAGATATGTGTAACAATTGGCATAACTTGGAATTGATGGGGTATGGAAAAGTAAGATGAGTTTGGTACCTACCAAACAAGGCAGATGGTCATGTAGTGTGCTAAAATAAGAAATAACGGAGGGAAGGATGGATTTATTTGAGAGATTAGATAATGACTTCAATTTTAGACATGGTAAGTTTGGGATACCAGCCAGATGCAGAAAGGTAGATATTTCTGCCTGCTCAGAAGCTCAGATGAGAAGTGTGGGATGTGGCTGGTAACCGAAGCCACAGGAGTAGTGAGATCTCACGAAGGGGGTGGGGTGCAGAGTGGGTAGGGTAGACTGACCTGAAAGGGTAGGGTCAATTGCTCCAGAAAGGTCAACTTTTATGGTTAAGACTACGATATGGTGCCCTGGGTTTTACTTAGTACGTACAATACTGCACAGAAGGTACAATTATTTCTCAAAAAGGCAGATCTCACATAAAATTGTGAATCTCTATTTTTTCTTAAAAACAAAATCTAAATCCTATTTTCCTACCTTCATGACAATAGTCTGTTGGAACTGGGGAAACCTGTCCTTTTCGCTGCCACCATAGTCATCTTAACCTCATGGGGCTACTTCACTCATTTTCGCTGTCACAACTCTAGAAACACAGGAGTCTTAGCTTTTGATTTAATTTTTTTTTCTGTGTACATTTGGAGTGATGATCAGGAAGTGGCCAAAGAAGGAGGAAATAACTATCCTTAAATTAACCTTGTATCTAACTGGAAATTCCCACCCATCATATCGAAGACAATGAGAGGGATTTTTGACCTCGACAGTTGAGATTATTTCAGAGACAGCATAAATGGGGTCTTACCCAGATACCCAGGACTTGTTTTTGGAATGGACCCTTTTCTCTGGTTTTATTTTAAACTCTTCTTTCACTGAATAGAGTATAAAAGATGAAGAGATTCAGAAAAGTAGCTTTAGCCCCTGTGAATAAAGAGGTGAAAGAATGAGATTTTGAGCAAGAGAGAAGGCAGAGCTATCTCTCTGGAAAGAGTTAGTCACCCTGAGAAGTTCAATCACATTTTGTGATGTTTTTGTCAATGTACGCCCATCCTCCATTTTCCCATGAAATGTTCAATAAAATCAATATGACCATTTTTTTAAAATCAGTTAAGGGTCACCTGAGTGGCTCAGTCAGCTAAGCATCTGCCTTTGGCTCAAGTTATGATCCCAGGGTCCTGCTATCCAGTCCCGCATCGGGCTCCCTGCTCAGCGGGGGGTCTGCTTCTCCCTCTCCCTCTGCTCCTCCCCCCTGCATGTGCTCTCTCTCTCAAGTAAATAAATAAAAAATCTTTTTAAAAAATCAGTTAAAAAATTAGAATCTGGAGCAAAGGTGTGTGAAGATGAGAGCAAAAGCTGCCAAGAGCAGAAGCCAAGTGCTACATGTTTACCAGGAGGTTGTTTAAAGAGGTAGCATAGTGAAACCATTAAAAATAAGGGCTTTGGGGTTGGGCTCGTCTCCGTGAGAATTGGACTATTTACTGGCCTGTAAGAGGGTGATAATATTTACCTCGTGAGGATGTTGTAAGGGTTAGAGAAGAGAATGTATGCATGTCCCTCCTACAGTGTCTTCCAAATCCCGTTTCTCAAAATGCCAAGACTACAGTGTGGATGCATGAAGGCGACTAATGGCAGCTCAGCTCCAGCTGCTAACCTGCCTCCTGACTGGGTCTCAACTCAGAAGACCATTAACTGGCTGTCATTAAACCCCCTTTTCTCCAACCTCTACTTAGATGTAGGGACACTGGTGTAGAGGTTAGACTATCAAGTACAGGCTTACTTTTCTGATATTCTCCACCACATTCAGGTTGTAAAATATTGCCAACTATTTTTATATAGTGATTTTATATTATACTATACACAGGTATACTGTGCAGAAGCTTATCAGACATATATATGTAAATGCCAAATACTATAAAGATAACAAGTCAAATAATGTATGTGGTGGGGTTAAACTATTTTCCTTTCAAAATGGTGGCAAGGAAATAGTTGATTTAGTAATATTTACTTGTTTTTTTAATATAATGAAAGAAACACTAATGGTAGAAGGGCCACTGCATTAAATCAGTGTCTGTCGGGTTACCATTAATGTTCATCAGATGTCTCCTTGAGATCATGTATTTTTCTATTTGGCTCTATCAACTTCATAAATCTCCATTTTTGTGTGCAGAAGGCATAAACGGTTGTTCTCAGTAAACACAAATCCTGAATGGGATGGTGTCCGAACAAAAGGAAAAGTTATAATAGTCCTAGATATCACCTAGCCCTATTATAAACACAATTCTGTGGGAAAACCAGATTGCAAAATTTAAGATTAGATTATATTCACTTAAAAGTTTTTAAAAAATCGTATCTTTTACAAGACCAATTTAGGGTTATTTCTCAAGTGCTCCACTTGGAGGAGAAGTATTACTTTAGGTAGTTGGCAATTCCCCTTGCACTTTGACTAGAAAACGAGTTGTTCTTGTAACACCGACGTGGCTCCCAAGGAATGCCATTAATAATATGAACAATTTTTAAAAGATTTTATTTATTTATTTATTGAGAGAGAGAGAGCATGCGGAATGGGGGAGGGCAGAGGAAGAGGGAGAGAGAATCTCAAGCAGTCTCCACACTGAGCATGGAGCCTGACTTGGAGCTGGATCCCACGACCCTGAGATCATAACCTGAGATGAAATCAAAAGTCTGACACCCAACCAGTTGAGCCACCCAAGCGCCCCATAATATGAATAAGTTTTAAACATTTCACTGAAGCATAATCTACACAGCAAAAAAAAAAAAAATGATAATTCCATTAGTAATTCCTAGATTCTTCTTTGCAAGGAAGGCTGAAAGCCCTTAGCTAGTTGTAGCTGAGAGAAAGGTCTTCTCATCATTTTTGCATCTTCTTTCGAGATGCCCGAGTTTTACTGATGCTTTCCCTAATGTTCCTTGGCAGACTGTCTCATGATAACACTCTACTGGGGGTCACTACATCTCAAGAGCCCATTTCTCTCTGCTGTCTCTATAGCCACCATGGTCCATTTATAACCTGTTAGCTGCCTTAGCCTTCTTACTCCTAACTACGCTCCCCACATTACCCTGGCTCTTCCTCCTGCCGCAAAAACACACAATCCATTTTCCACGCAGCAGCTAAAGTGATCATCTTAATAGGAAACTAGGACAGTGCTCCTATTCTACTTTAAATGTCTCATCTAATTCCTTTGCGCTAGGATAAATCCACCACCACCAAAACAACCGCCCCACCCTCAAGACTTTCACTCCACCAAAGCAAAAATAAAAGCATCAGTTCATTCTGATTCTGCTTGGAGTTCAAGTAATTTAATATTGGGAAGGACAGATATTGTTATGATGTTGTTTTTCCACCCAAGAATACAAAGCATGTCTGTGTTCAAGCCTTTCCATTGGCATGTTTTACAACATAAAGTTATTTTATTATAATTTATAATAGTAATTTTATAGTTTTTTTCATGTGAGATTTTACTTTTATTTTACTTTTCTTATTTAATTTATTCATACGTATTTTAAAGACTATCATTAGTGTTATGTAAGTGAATAAGATTTTTTCACTTCCATTTTGAATTTTTCTAGTATAAAAGAAAGCCACTGTTTATATAGTTATCTTTTATCTGCCATTTTAGCCTCTTAACCTTGATAGGTTTTTTTAATGGTGTTTTAATTTCTAGGTAGGCAATCATCTAAAAGTAGTAATTCTTTCCCAGTATTTATAACTCATTACGTTTTTGTTTGGTTACAATAGCTAGAATATACCAAACATTGCCAAATAACAATGACAAGCATCTATAATGTTTTCCTGACTTTAACGACATTACTCTTAGTATTTTAATACAATATTTGGCCTCTGAAATACAGCCTTTCTCGTGTTCAGTAAATTTTCTTAATTTTGTCTTTTTTTTTACTTTATCAATTCTACTTCTTTTCTTCCATTTGTTAATTTCAGATACAGTTTTATTTTAAAGAATCTCCTAACTTTTGTTTACCATCGGTCCCCCACACGATAGGCAGACAGGAACCCTGTCTGTGTGTCGTGGTCATTTCTCTATCTCTGCACCTATTATAGGCACTCACATATTATAGGCACTCCGGAAATAGCTCCTGAAATCATGGATGAATGAGGGGGTCTCCATAGCTTTCTAACGAGGTTGCTACTAATTCTTTATTGCCCAAGGAACAGTTTCTTATGTAATTTTTTTTAAAGATTTTATTTATTTATTTATTTGACAGAGATAGAGACAGCCAGCAAGAGAGGGAACACAAGCAGGGGGAGTGGGAGAGGAAGAAGCAGGCTCATAGCAGAGGAGCCTGATGTGGGGCTCGATCCCATAACGCCGGGATCACGCCCTGAGCCGAAGGCAGACGCTTAACCTCTGTGCCACCCAGGCGCCCCTCTTATGTAATTTTAATATGTGTCCTCTGTGATATCTGGGCAGCTGCTTGTGATTTTGCTCTTTTGGCAAAAATGATGTTCTTTTGTTTTAATCACTTGTTGAAGAAACTAATTTCCTTGTTGGGGTCTGACTTAAAAAAAAAAAAAGGATTCTCCCATTGGGCAAAAGCACGGTCATTTTTTGTAGATTGTTACTAGTTCAGAGCTTAACAATTTCATGCCCCTGAATGATTCATTCTAAACCAGTTTCAGCCAGGTTTGAAGGCAATAGATGCCATTTCTGAGAGTCCTCCTTGACTCCTCCTCTTCTCCATCTACACCCCCATCCCTGGTGTTTGATACCATCAAACATTCCTAGAGAACTTGCAGGTGTTGGCCAATGTGCTAAATCCTTTATGTCTTTTAAGTATTTTGTTCTCATGACAATCCTGGGTGGGAAGTACCAATATGTTTGCCCATTTTAGAGAAATGAAAAATCAAGGCTAAGGTTAATGAACTAGTTTAAAGTCGCAGAGCCAACAAGTGTCAGAGCCAGGATTCACATCAGGCAGCCCAGCTCTAGAACCACTCCGACCACTGTAGCCTAACCACTGCTTGTTGCTCTGAGTGTTATCAGTGCAGCTTGCAAATATCTCCAGACTTCTCCTGTTCCTCGACTTCTCCATCACCACCCCCGAAGCTAAGTTACAATCATCTCATGTAATGGCTTCCAGGATCCACTCTTGCCACTTGAAAACTATAGCCTTTTTGAAAATACAAATCTGATCAAGTCACTCACACTCAAAACACCCAATTGCCTCCAAATTCTTAGGCTAAGTATTCAGATCCTGAATGTGGTTTACAGGATTTTGCAGAACATAGTCAACGTGTACTTCTGCAACTTTCTTTTTCTTTCTTTTTTCTTTCTTTTATAACTCTCTCTCTCCTTTTTTTTCCTGTGAGCACCAACCACACTGGCTTTCTTTCAGTTGCTTGAATAGGCCATGACTCTTTCCACCTCATAGCCTTTGTACATGCTGTGCTCTCTTCCTGGAATGCTCTGCCTATCTTTCACCATCAGATCCAATGTAACTGTTCCCAAGGGAAGTTTCTGTGGCTCCCGGAAGAGGGCAGTTTCCTCTGTTAAAAGTTCTTGTGAGTATCTTGCAATGTTCCTTCATAATTCTTAATGCAGTTTGTAATTATATGTATCTAGCTGTGTGATTATTTGATTCCTGTCTTTCTTACCACTAGGCTTCATGTGTATTGCCTCCCATTCTTTGTTGAGAGCCTGTCACAGCACCTGGTACATAAACGCTCAATCAGAATTAATGACTACATTCATGAATGCATATCTGTTTCTGGAAGCACAGGCAGAACTCTTCATATTTAGGCACTTAAAAGCAAGATTAGGCAAGTTTCAGTCATCAAGCATGAGTAAAATGTTGAAATGTCACAATTGCAAAGATACTGAGGGTTTCTTCTAGGAAAAAGACAGAAGATTTGGAAACAATTAAGTGAAGGATAAAAAGAGGAAGGGAAAGAACAATGTGGAGACTTTTCCAAGGCTTTCTAACCCAGCCCTACCATGGAAGAAAGTTGAAAGCACTTTTCAGGACCAGGAGCTCTGCCTTCCCAGGGAAAATCCCTCCTTCTGGAAGAGGTGGATTTCTTTTCTGCGTCAAGCATCTCCATACATATTAGCATCATGGCGGTCAGTTCTCAGGTTAAGGAATTGAGGAAAGGAGGGGAGAGATTCTTTAACTTTTATAAAATATATTTATCTCCGTAAATATCTTTTTTAGACAGTTTATTTTTTTATTTTTTTTAAGATTTTTATTTATTTATTCAACAGAGATAGAGACAGCCAGCAAGAGAGGGAACACAAGCAGGGGGAGTGGGAGAGGAAGAAGCAGGCTCATAGTGGAAGAGCCTGATGTGGGGCTCGATCCCGTAACGCCGGGATCATGCCATGAGCTGAAGGCAGACGCTTAACTGCTGTGCCACCCAGGCGCCCCTTTTTTAGACAGTTTAATGAGTACATTATTCTTAAATCCAAAAGCCCTGAAAGATCATAACTATCCAAATAGCCTAAATATTGTTAGCATTCTCTGAAGATTTCAAGATGCTCGGTGGATTGCACCACTACAACTTCCTCTAGTGAATATCCCTGTTGCAAGTTGGCTTCTGCCACTGGCTCCTGTCTCATCATCTAACACTCAGAACCAGGAATCCGATGCTCCAGTGATGCCAGGCTGCATTTCAAAGCCTCCACACAGTGCTGTGACCTGCTTCTCTTCCCGTGCCAATACAGTCCCCTCTAACAGGCATAGTCCGTCGGGGGCTCATTCTGCACTTGGCCAACTCTTCTCTTATCCTCTAGGTGTCACTAGACCAATGTTTTCTTAGGCTCCACGTTCCTAGGCTACGGTAGATACTCCCCCTTCACGCTCCTTTAATTAGTTGTGCGTGTTCTCTGGCTGCATTTGTCATACTGCATTTTATAACAATTTTCTGTTCGCTTCTATTTCTTCTCAACAAGGTGGAATTGTCTTGTTTTCATCTTTGATTCCTAGTCTCTAGCATAATGTTATGTCTGGAGGTTTTGCTTGCTGTGGGCTTTTATGAGGTTTTATTTACTTATGATATACATTTTTTATACAATATTTCAAATGGTTTACCATAATACATACAATAACAAGAAGATAGCACAATTCTGATGCCGGGTTAAAAAAAAAAATAGCAAGGGGAGAGAGAGCGGGGGGGGGGGGGGGGGGGGGGGGGGGTGGGGGGCAGAGGGAGAAGCCGACTCCACAGAGCAGGGAGTCCGATTTGGGGCTCGATCAGTGACTCTGGGATCATGAACTGAGCCAAAAGCAGATGCTTAACCTACTGAGCCACCCAGGCACCCTTACTTTTATCTTTAAAAGGGTTTTATGTGTCAGGGGTGCCTGAGTGGCTAAGTCAGTTAAGCTTCCAACTCTTGGTTTCCACTCAGGTTATGATCTCCTGGCTGTGACACTGACCCCTGTAGGGCTCTGGGCTGAGCGTGGGGTTTGCTTCAGATTCTCTTTCCCTCTCCCTCTGCCCCTCCCCCACCTGGCTCACTTGTGTGTGATCTCTCTCTCTCTCTCAAATAAAGCCTTTAAAAAAATAAAAATAAAATTGTTTTATGTGTCTAAATATATTTTTATTATTAAAATTTGAGGGGCGCCTGGGTGGCACAGCAGTTGAGCGTCTGCCTTCGGCTCAGGGCGTGATCCCGGCGTTATGGGATCGAGGCCCCACATCAGGCTCCTCCGCTATGAGCCTGCTTCTTCCTCTCCCACTCCCCCTGCTTGTGTTCCCTCTCTTGCTGGCTGTCTCTATCTCTGTCGAATAAATAAATAAAATCTTTAAAAAAAAATAAAAA
This sequence comes from Ailuropoda melanoleuca, assembly GCF_002007445.2. Taxonomy (NCBI): domain Eukaryota; kingdom Metazoa; phylum Chordata; class Mammalia; order Carnivora; family Ursidae; genus Ailuropoda; species Ailuropoda melanoleuca. Next base: position 19,936,297 of record NC_048233.1, read on the forward strand.
ATAAAAAATAAAAAAAATAAAATTCGAATGACCTTACTATTTTTTAAATGGGTTGAGGGACGCCTGGGTGGCACAGTCGTTAAGCGTCTGCCTTTGGCTCAGGGCGTGATCCCTGCGTTCTGGGATGGCCCCACATCAGGCTTCTCCACTAGGAGCCTGCTTCTTCCTCTCCCATTCCCCCTGCTTGTGTTCCCTCTCTCGCTGTCTCTCTCTGTCAAAATAAATAAATAAAATCTTTTAAAAAAATAAAATAAAATAAAAAATAAATGGGTTGAGGCATGGAGGAAAGTGTTTAAGTGACATTAAATTTTAAAATGAGGCATAAATAGGGGCGCCTGGGTGGCTCAGTCAATTAAGCATCCAACTCTTGATTTTGGCTCAGGTCATAATCTCAGGGTTGTGAGATTCAGTCCTGAGTCGGCTCCACACTGGGCGTGTAGCCTGCTTAAGAGTCTCTCTCCCTCTCCTTCTACCCCCACCTCTAAAAAAATAAATAAGTAAAATAAGATGTAAATATATTACTGAGCTTATTATGTGTTCAAAATTAACATACAGAAAAAAATGTTTTCTTATGAATCTTTCATAAATATAATATTTAAGTATAAAATAGGTCTTTTAATGTAAAAGTGTGTTCCATTAACATGCAGTTGAACTAATTTTCATGAAAAGCCTGCTTCTGTCAAGCATTGTGTTAGCATACTTTTCTCTCCCATCCCCCTACACCGTTATTAGGCATAGAAACAAAGTGTAATTAAATCTTTAAATCTTAAGTGAGCTCATGATGTCTCCTTGCAAAGCCCTTGGCTAATATATATGTGTTATTTTTGTCTACCGTTAAAAATATCCTGTGCATTGTTCTTAGAATTATGTAGCTGATTAGAAAGGACTATTTAAGTTTCGGCATGAATTGAAAGCACCAGCTGCCTCATGTCAGGTGGGAGTCACAATTTCCAGGCAGCCTTATAGTTCCTCATTGCTAAGAGGACTTGCCCGGCAACCATGAGTGTTTTGTAATGCTAGTGGCAAATACCATGTCACTAGAACAAACAAGAGATAACCTGAGAAGTGAGTTGACATCACTGTCTGATCTTTTTTCCCCTTGGGAAAAAAATTCGATGTCATTTAACCCTTCAAAACCTCAGGGTTTTCTCTATTTCTTAGAGAAATGGTTTCATCCCAAACCAGATTCAGAATGATCTCATCACCTATATGTCTGTTCTCTGATACCCAGTAATTCAATTTCTTCGTTGTTTTAGAATAAGTTAAATTAAATCTGTCTTCTAGGGATTGTAAGAATTTGTTTTTCCTCTGTATCAGCCAGTTAAATCTATTGGTTTTAACTCTGTAAAGTCTGTTCTCTATTACCTAAGCAAGAAGTAACACAGAGGGGCGCCTGGGTGGCTCAGTCGGTAAGTGTCTGCCTCGGGCTCAGGGCGTGATCCGGGCGTTCTGGAATCAAGCCCCACATCAGGCTCCTCTGCTGGGAGCCTGCTTCTTCCTCTCCCACTCCCCCTGCTTGTGTTCCTTCTCTCGCTGTCTGTCTCTCTCTCTGTCAAATAAATAAATAAAATCTTAAAAAAAAAAAAGAAGTAACACAGATATTTAAAAAGAATGGTGATACTTTCATCATTAGTTCCTATGGGTTTCAAGTCAATAATCTAGAAATAAGGAAACACACATCTCAATGGTAGATTCAGATTACCCTGAAACACAGTGTATATTCAGAAACAACCTGTTCCATGGGTTTGAAAAGGGACACAGAATTTACTTCTTATAATAATGCTTATTATGTGTTACACAATGAAAATATCTTATATAGTGTAACATTTAATAGAATCTAAAACTTTCTCAAGATAAAATAATGAGATCTTGAGAAAGCTTTATGAAATCTACTTCTGTAAACAACAGTGAATAGCTCTTACAATCTAATGACCTGACTGGCGTGGGTTGCTTTACTTTGTGATGTAGGTGAGAACATTAAAAAAAAAATTGTTACTAGAACATTTAGAATGTCTGCAAAAAATGCATAAAATATTAAGTTCTTTTCATTATTTTTCCACATTTCAGAGGCTGAGAAAAAAGTGAAACAGACAGGATTAGGGGTGCCTGGGGACTCAGTCGGTTAAGAATCCAACTTGATTTTGGCTCAGGTCATGATCTTAGGGTCATGAGATCAAGCCCCATGAGATCGAGCTAGGAGCCTGCTTTAGTTTCTCTCTCTGTCCCTCTACCCCCACCCCCCACTCCTCCACACATGTATGTGCGTGCATACGCTCTCTCTCTCTCAAAAAAGAAAAAAGACAAAATTAATTAATCAGGATTTCTGAAGATTTTAATGTTCTTGCTATTATTTTTTACATTGAAAGCAATTTTTCCCTTTTTTGGTCACTACAGCTTTATTTTTTTATTGAAAGCAACGTTTAACATTTTTTATTTTTAAAATTTTAATAAACAATACGTTCACCTGCTTTGAAAGCCATAAAGTATAAAAATAATATCCTAAAATGCTCCCTTTGTCATACCCAGCTTCTCACCACTGCCTCTTCCCTAGCTACCACCCATTAGCTCTAAAGATAATTGGCTTTTTCATAGTTACTTAATATACATACAATCAAAGATAAAATATGTTCTTTTGTTCCCTCCATTTTTCTGTGGGCTATTCTTTTCACTTATCAATCCATCTTTCTGTATGGCTATGTGGAAAGCATGGTCATTCTTACACACAATGGAATAATATTCCACTGAGTGCATAGATATACTTCAACAGTCCTCTATTGATAGACATTTCATTGTTTACTGTCTTGTACTATTATAAACAATGCTGCCTGGTTAAGCTAAAATAGACATCATGTCATTCTTATGCTAATATCTTGAATGCATTCCCCAAAATCCAACTTCTAAATGAGAGGCTTTTGCTTTTAAATTTTGATAATTTGCTCAATTGCCCACCATAAGGGTTATATCAAGTCATGCTCCATGCAGCAATGTACCAGTTCCATTTCTCCCACAAGCATGGGATTAGAGTGTATTACCAAACACCTGGATTTTTTCTACTAGGTGAAAAATTGTATGTCAGTATACTTTCAACTTGTGCTTCTTATGAAAGAAGTTGAGAATTTTTTCAAATATTTCATAATAATGTGCTTCCTTTTAAGTGAGATGTCTATTTATATCCATTTGATTATTTTTCTATGGCATTTAAAAATTCGATTTCTAAGAAGTCTTATAGACTTAAAAAGATCCTTCCAAGTTCAAGGTAATAAAGGAAAGTACCGTATATTTTTTTACAACTTACGTATTTTTTCTTTTTGCATTTAAATTTTTGATTCACTTAAAAATTGTTCTGCTTTAGGGTGTGAGGCATGTTCAACATTTTTTTTCAATCATGCTGTTGGGTTATTCATAATTCTTTCTACTCATCTCAATCCTCTTTTCTTTCCCTTTTTTTTAAAGATTTTATTTATTTATTTGACAGAGATAGAGACAGCCAGCAAGAGAGGGAACACAAGCAGGGGCATTGGGAGAGGAAGAAGCAGGCTCATAGCGGAGGAGCCTGATGCGGGGCTCAATCCCATAACGCTGGGATCACGCCCTGAGCCGAAGGCAGACGCCCAACCGCTGTGCCACCCAGGCGCCCCTCAATCCTCTTTTCTGAATCAACCCCACAAGGTGTCTTTCAGCCACAAAGATTTACTGTTCAGAACTGTCATGGCACTCGGGATTTTACCACTGTACTGTTGTATTATGATAATAATGTACCTGTGTAAGGTTTTATAATTTATTTTTAAGTTTATTTAGTTACATAATCTCTACACCCAAGCTGGGGCTCGAACTCACAACCCTGAGACCAAGCATCACATGCTTCTCCAAATAAGCCAGCCAGGCATCCCAGTTTTATAATTTATAAAGTCATCTTCTACATTTAATCTAATTTTTATCTTTATTCACTACATTTTATTTTTTTTAAAGATTTTATTTATTTATTCAACAGAGAGAGAGATAGCCAGTGAGAGAGGGAACACAGGCAGGGGGAGTGGGAGAGGAAGAAGCAGGCTCATAGCGGAGGAGCCTGACGTGGGGCTCGATCCCATAACACCGGGATCACGCCCTGAACCGAAGGCAGATACTTAACCGCTGTGCCACCCAGGCGCCCCTATTCACTACATTTTAAAGTAAAGAATCTGACATTCTGATCACAGGGATTTGGAGAAGGGCCGTGACTCTGCAAGTGTAACGTTTGGACACAGGCATAGTTCTGTGTCCGGTGCTCAACATACATCTGTCGTAATACTGCTCTTTTAAAGGTCTGATTTTCCGGAAGACATGGACTATGTCTTCTGATGTTCCACGGCAACTAGAAGAGTTATTGATACCAAACACTCAATAAACATCTGCTTATTGGCTAATTTAGTGTATTATGACTTCCCCTGTGTTAATTCTCGACTTAATTACACTCACATACACCTGTTTGCTCTAAAACTAGACACAGGATTCCTACTTTCCTTTGATTTCTCAGTTTTCTACAGTAATGACTAATGTTTCTATGTTCAAGTTTCAAAAACAGGAACCAAACTGAACCAGATTCTAGAGTGGAAAATGTAGTGGCTTTCCCCTCAGAAGGTCTGCATTTGACCTAAAAAACCTTCACTAAGGCAGAATCCAGATAAAACTGAAAGCATTTATTACATAGCTACTGGGTGACAGTAATACCAGGCAACAAAATGGGGTCATGGAAAGGATTACAAATTGTGTGTCAAGATTGGAAGACATCTATTTTTTCACCTAGCACATATTTCCCCCAGTGGAAATATGGTAATCAGAACTTAAATTTCTGCTGGGACCCATCCCCTCCACTTCTCTCAATTAGTGGGCTTTGGCTCTAGAAAAACAAAGTCATTAGTCTATGAGAGCACCGTACCTCCCAGGCCTAGGAGGTAGGTTCAGGGATGTGCATTTCATAAATGAAATGCAGTAAGATACAATAATATGCAATGAAATATTTTTCTGGAGTTTCTAGGAAAACAGTGGGTGCAGTTCTCTACTAGGGCTGAATTACAAGAGCATCTGAGATTGGAGTTGCTGCAGACAATTCATCACAGAACCCGAGAATCTAAATATACAGAAGAGACAAGAATTAAACAGAGTTAGAGAAAAGCTTGACAATCCTGGTGACATTTTTTCTATTCTCAACGTAGTCCTGCTTAATGTCAGTTCTACTTCTAGGCTTTTCAGTGAGGTGGACCAACACATTCTCCCTCTTTTTTGTTTTGTTTTAACCAGCTCGAAGGAGTACTAACCAATAGATACACAAAGTAATTCAGTTGCATTTGGGCAAATCAGATTAGTACTTGGGTCTTGGTTTCTCCTGTCCAAAAGAGCTTGGAATGAGGGTACTTCCTATGTTAAAATTATATGGGACAACATTTCCTTTTTGAGTACACTGTGTCAGTCCCAAACCCCATTGTATTTGCATTTAGGATATTGACCTATGGAATATCTGAATTCATGTATTAACTACTGGGGTGTTACTCTATTCCCAGAGAATGTTAACAGTTTCAATTTCCATGTTTCCTCAGAGAACACGAAAATAACTAAGGTGCCCCCATTGAATATGGGAGGGCTCAGTTTTCTTCTTGATTTTACAGCACCTTGGCTTATTATTATTATTCGTGTCTATCTCATCTAGACAAAAGGTTATTTGCTAACAGGTAATTTGCCTATGGTTGATTGTTCCCAGTAAAGTCTTATGGAGTGTGTCACTGAGAATGAGCTTTGGCTGGCCAGGAGAGACAGCCAAAGGAACAGTGCTAGGAGTCTATGTCCTTCTAACGTAAGAGCAATGAATAGCTAGTGTAACAGCTCCATGAAAACCAAGGACCCAGACTTCTTCCAGCTCTTAGCTCTGGATCCCAACAGTTTTGCTTTTCTGCTCTTGATCCATGACAGTTGACAAATTTGAGATTATAATCTTTTCATTCTCTTGGCATTAAAATGTCTAGTTGTCTGTACAATAGTAAGAATAGTTTTTTTTCTCCACATCCTTATTTGGCAAAATAAACAGTTGGCGAACTTAGTTGAGACCCCCTACCTCACCCAACACGTTTTTATTCCCCATCCCTGACAAAGTAAACTCTACCCCCAATGTGGGGCTGGAACCCCCAGATCAAGAGGTACAGGCTCCACCGACTGAGCCACCCAGGTGCCCCATGAAGTTTAAAAACTTTTCAACTGGTCCCTGAAGTCCAAGCTTGGAAACTACTGGCTTACTGTAAATTCAGCCTTCATATAGAAATTGAAACAATGACTAACCTTTGCAGGAATGCTGGCAATACTGACTCCATCTTTGGCCCTCCATTTTGTTCATGTTTCCTCAATGACCTCTCTTGGAGCTACACATTCCAGGCCCCTTAGAGATTGATATATATACCTCAGAAATGCCCGCCAAGTCCAGAATGGGGGAGGCTTGTTTTGGTCTCCCACGAATCTGTTAGAAATAACAAAGTCTTTCCTCTTCCTGAAGCACAGGTGGTGCCCAAGATCTAATTAAAGGTCAGCTGTCAATTAGGTGCATGTGAACCCTTTGATCTCACTACAATGCTCTCCGGTATATCCCCTTGCTCTGTAGTCAGAGGACCAAGGTCTGGCTTTTGCAGAGAATAGCCATGCAGCTGCCATGCATCCTCCTCCTCTTGCCCCCTGTCAGTTACCCTCAATAAAATCTTGAACTATGGAGTCACCTCCCTCACGTTCTGGCCTCAAAGTAACTTCTCAGTTTAGGGAATACTTGGTCTCTCCCCCACCTTCTAAAACCTCCCTGCTTACATCTAGGTGTGATCATTATACCAAGACTGAGTCAATTTGGAAATGGACTGAGAAAGGTACGTTGACACCTGTCTTCGTCTCCCTTACTCTAGTACAGAATAATGCCTTCATAGCATAACATGCTGGAGCATTAAAGAACGATATTGGTATTCTATAAACCCTGAAGATACAAACCTTTAACAGTAACATTTTCTGCAATGTAGAACACGGTGATGATCAGGGAGGGATTAAGAAGCTGCAATATCCGAGTCGGACCTCAACTCCACTACTTCGTGGCTGTACGACCTCCATGTACCTGTTTGTTTCCTCACTTTCAGAGCAGTGATTTTGCTCCCCGGAGGGACATTTGGCATGTCTGCAGCCGTTTCACACAACTAGGGGGAGGGGTGTGTTATCGGCATCTAAGGGTCCGTGCTAGGGATGCTGCTCGCGTCTTACGACACACAGGAGTCCAGGATCATTCAGCCCCAAACGCCAATAGCGTCAAGGTCGACAAAAACAACCTCTTAAGATAGAGTGATTTAAATGAGCTAATAGTATGTAAAGCCTGAAACAGTAAGCACTATCTGTTACTACTACGACTAAGCCCTGTGCTAAGAGTTTTGTTTTCTCATTTAATTTACACGGCACTCATCGAAGAGGTACCATTGTTACCCCTGCTCCATAGGTAAGGAATTTGAGGCTTGGGAATGGCCAAGTAGGTAACTTGCCCCCCATCAGTTAATCAGTGATTGAACCTGCACTGAGACCCGGGTTTATCTGACAATTCCCATACTTTCAACCCTACCTAAACTGACCCCTAAATATTATATGTAAGTTGGAAACTGTTAAAGCAAGTCTGCCTTAACTTTCCCTCTTAACTCCCACATTATGCTGTGTCCCAGTAACCTGGATCTGGATAATTCAGCCCCAACTTTTATTTTTCTTCATTATCAAGAGGAACTAACTCCAACAGTGTTAATTCCAATTGTAGAAAACCTGTTTTAGAGGTTCCTCCTTTTTAAGAATTAAAATGGACTTGCTTGTAAATGCCATCCATCGCCTCCAGTTCTATCTTCAGTTGCAGCCTCAAAACGGAAACCACGGAATTTTTAAGGGAGTGAACTACTCTGCACATTAGAATGAGGGAAACACGTGACTATACAGTTGTTCAAAGCCATGGAATGTACATCACCAAGAGTGAACCCTGACGTAAACTATGGACTTTGGATGATAATGTTGTTTCATGGATTTTAACAAATGTACCATCTGGTGGCTGACATTGAAACCATCAGGTGTGGGGGCAAGCGGTGTATGGGGAATCACTGTACCTTCCTTTTAATTGGGCTGTAAACTTAAAATTGCTCTAAAAAATTACGTCTTTAAAAATAAAAGGGTAATCGCATTCTCAGAACAACAATAACAAAATCATGGCACATGTTGTGACAAAGAATATTTGCGCTATTTGGGGGACGAATATAGAAAACGGAGCATAGAATTCAGGGCATTTTACGAGGGGGCAGAATTATTTGAAACAATGACTGAAATCTTTGAGAAGACACTAAAGGAAGAGTCCCAGAAATAGAAGCACACTACAATAGTTAGTTTTATTTGTTCAAGGGCTCATATTGCAAGCATTAAGCCAAGCATGGGCTTTGATTCTGTGAGCCCAGATTCACATATTTAGGAAGATAAAAGCAAACTGTGATCCATGTATATGGACGAAAAACTAAAGGCTCACAGTTAATCACACTGTAGTTTTAAATTTCTACAGCCTAGAAGCCAGAAGTCAGAGATCTTTTAGGTCTTTCTGGATGTCCCACAAGGTATCTGCACTTTTCTTGAGCTGGGCAACCTCATCATCCTTCAGCTTCTGGTTGATCACACTGGTCAAGCCCCGAGCGTTCAGGATACACGGAAGGCTCAGGAAGACTTCATTCTCAATGCCATACATCCCCTGACAGAACAAGAGAAACAATTAGTTTAAGAAATGAAATCATAGGGGCGCCTGGGTGGCTCAGTTGGTTAAGAGTCTACCTTTGGCTCAGGTCATGATCCCAGGGTCCTGAGATCAAGCCCCGACTTGGGCTCCCTACTTAGCGGGGAGCCTGCTTCTCTCTCTGCTCCTCCCCACCCCTTCCAGCTAGTGATTTCTCTCAAATAAATAAAATCTTTAAAAAAAAAAAAAAGAAATGAAATCATAGATAAGAATGATCACAGAACCCATGTTTAAACAGAAAGACATGTAGGAAATATAGTAAGCACAAACTCATTCTTTAATTTTCAACACTTACAGGCCCATATTTTCCAAATACTTCTATTCTGAATTTGATTTTATACATAGAATATATAAATATACATTATGACAAACTAGAAATTTATGAGAAAGTAGCAAGTTTTTTACTGAACTTATTTACACAACTCTCCCCGCTTAGATATACTTAAATAAAACTAAGTCTTCAAATTAAATTGCATTCCAATGTGTTTTTTAATGGGCTGTTTTTCATGAAATACTAAATTTCAAAAAATTCTTTAGTTTAGGAGGGATTTTCAGGTGGTGGTTGTCCAGCAAGTCCAGAGTAAGTAGTTGGAAGCCACTAAAGGCAAGATTTCTGTAACATCCAACAGTTGCTAAAAAATAGTATAATTTCCAAAACACTTTACCAGTTTCTATAAAGTAATTAATTTATTCACAGGGTCACTTTAACCATACGACTAATTGGATTATTTAATTATATTAAACAAGTTACTTTAATATATTTTTCAAACCTTTTTTAAAAAGTATGTTTATTTTTAGTAATCTCAATAACAAATGTGGGGCTTGAGCTCAGGACCCTGAGATCAAGAGTCACATATTCTTCTGCCTGCGCAAACCAGGCACCCCTATTTTTTAAACTTTCAATTCCAAAATTTTTGTACATAAACCAAAGTAGAGATAAATTAATTCTTTTTTTTGTTTTTTTTTTTGTTTTTTTTTTTAAAGATTTTATTTATTATTTGACAGAGATAGAGACAGCCAGCGAGAGAGGGAACACAAGCAGGGGGAGTGGGAGAGGAAGAAGCAAGGCTCATAGCGGAGGAGCCTGATGTGGGGCTCGATCCCATAACACCGGGATCACGCCCTGAGCCGAAGGCAGACGCTTAACCGCTGTGCCACCCAGGCGCCCCGAGATAAATAAATTCTAAATATGCACTCCAAGACTGAGCAGTTATCCAATTTTTGCCATACTTATTTTTTGCTATAGTATTTTTTTTTAAGATTTTATTCATTTATTTGAGAGAGAGAGCACAAGCAGACAGAGCAGCAGGAAGGAGAGGGAGAAACAGGCTCCCCACTGAGCAGAGAGCTGGACGTGGGGCTTGATCCCAGGGTTCTGGGATCATGACCTGAGCCAAAGGCAGACACTTGACTAAGCCACCCAGGCGTCCCATTATAGTATTTAAAATAATGAAACCAAAAACACCTGACACCACATTTTACCACCAAATAACTTCTGTATCTTTCTCTTTTGAGTGTTTCTTTTAATCTACTGCATTTTCCCCTTACATTTTCACCGCTGCCATTGACTTATGGAAAATCAGTTATCTTATACAATGTTTTAATACAATCTTAATTTTATTGGGAAAAAAAGAATTTCTACTTGTTTCATAGCTTTTAAATTGAACTAAATTTACTAAGGTTATCAAGTACTGCCTCAAAGACAATCTATAGATTAATACCCCAACTTGAAATAAAACTATTAGACTTATTCAAATATATATTTTGAAAATGTGTCAAAAAAGACTCAGTTAATATTTAATTTGCCACAGCATACAAGGGAGAAGAGAGAGAAGTTTCCACAGAACTTTGAGATTCAGAAAAAAAAGTAGACTGAGACCATCTTGTCCTTCTTTAAATCTGTTCACAGAACAGAATACTAGAAATTATATTTTTAACGGTTTATCTTACCTTCACCATTGTTGACACTGGATGAATCCTGGATAGATTTTTCAACATGGATTCAATGAGATCAGCCACACTCAATCCAATAGCCCAGTTAGTATATCCTTTTAGCTTGATGACTTCGTAGGCACTAAGGAAAGAAAAAAGTCATAAAAGAGATCACTGAAATCAGACTCAATAATTACTGAAACTGGGCTCTTTGGGTTTGACTTCTGCTCTCTTGTTAAACTGTGTAATCTTCAGCAAGCCTTTCTTATCTCAGTGTCCTCTTTTGTAAAATGAGGATAGCAATGGTATCTATAAGTTTGTTAAATGAGTTAACATATATGTAAAACATTTACAATTGGAAACACTACCCAGCAGGCTCTATATGAATGCTGTGATAAATTTCTAATGATTACTGAGGGGCCTCTGGGTGGTGCAGTAGGTTAAGCATCCAACTCTTGGTTTCAGGTCAGGTCATGATCTCAGGGTCTTGAGATCGAGCCCTGCATTGGGCTCGGAGCTCAGTAAGAAGTCTGCTGGAGTTTCTCTCTCTCCCTCTGCCCCTACCCATGCTCATTCTCTCTTTCTAAAATAAATAAATAAAACTTAAAACAAAATAGCTTATTATATGCATGAATATTATAAAATCACAGTGGTAAAAATATACTTTTTCCAATCACTCTTCATTAACATGAATATTTCCGAAGTTATTAATGAAATCAGGAAACAATGAAAATAAAAGGATGTTCACATTCTAAGGACAAAATATACCTTGATTTTGAGGTCCCACTTAACCACTGTCACCTAAAATATGGTGACCAACTAGCGTAACAGCAGAGGGAAGACCATACCTTGCCTGGCAATTTTCTGAACATAAATTTTACACCTTGAAACCCACAAAGGCTATGGTCCCTAAGAGGTAGCAGGAGTAACCAAAATGAGAATTTAGGAAATTGGGATTTAATGCAATCACTAGCTAGAAGACGAAGACCTTGGACAAGTTGCATTACCTGAGTCCTAGTTTTCTCATTTGTAAAATAAAGAGATTAAGTTAATGAAATGCTAAGGACCCTTTCACATTTTTAAACAATCTTTTCCTCCATGCACAAGTCAAATTCCAGGAAAAAAAAAATAAACAAAAAAAAAACACATTACATTTAAACTAAGCAAAATAATTCCATGTTTGAGAAAGTCTTGGAACAATTCTCTGCAAAAAATAGCAGCTGATGTTTACCGACTGCTCACCAGTGTTGTGTCTGTGTTTTTACTCAATTTTTATAATAATTCTATTACTATATGACTTTAGAGGGGACAAAACTGAGATTCTACTTAAAAGTTAAATGGCTTCTATAAGTGCCAGTGTCATGACTTAAATTCAAGCCCATATTCTTTATTCCACAATGACACCTTATTTAAATAAGCATGAAGGACACAGGATAGAATGGTCAGTAAAGAGTGAACAGGAAAAGAGAAAAAAGAGGGTGACATCTTTAATTGGGTGTGGAAAGGTAAATACAGCATAGCTGTAACACTTTTAGCAATCAATCAGCAGGTACTCATTTTAGGTAATTATGAGACTAAAAAAATGTCCAGGTTCTAACCTTATTTATTTGTAAGAGGCAATTTGAAAGCCCTTCTCACTTGTTAATTCCATGTTTTGCTCCTGTTCCCTATACAACAGGACTTCTCGAGAAAAACATCTGCTTTCCCTACGGGGGACTTACATGGTAGGTTTGACCGGTAAAGTTAGTCTTGTTAGCTTCAGAAGAGAACAGCTGAATGTTTACTATATTTTTAAAAAATATTTTATTTATTTATTTGGGAGAGAGTAAGAGAGAATGAGAGAGAGCATGAGTTTGGGGAGAGGGAGAGACAGACTCCCCACTGAGCAGGGAACCCAATGTGGGGCTCGATCCCAGGACCCTGAGATCATGACCTGAACCAAAGGCAGACACATAACGGACTGAGCCACCCAGGAGTCCCACAAGTTTACAATATTAAGAGCTTACCTGAGCAGGCAGTCATAGAAACTGTCAACAATTTTATCTCGATTAAATTAACCACCTTAAGCCCCCTTCCACTTACCTTTCCACCACCATCTTATGCACTTCCTTCCAATTTTCACTGTCATTGTCTGTTCCCATTTCTGGATTCAGTTCCTGAAGAGAAACGCCTGCCACGTTCACTCCACTCCACACAGCCACTGGAGAAAAAAGATAAACATGTCATATATTTCTGACACTATTTTAAAAAACCTTACTCTTAGTTCCGATTTCACCTCTGAGGCTAGTTACTGAATACCCGCTGGAGCTGCTCCAAAGACAACTGACCCAAGTCTACTTCCCCTGAAGGCGGACATGTGCTTTCCAACAGCCACAGAGCTGACATCTTAACTGTCAACCATTTTGGAGCAAAACGGAATTGTTGTGTCGTATTTACAGAGAATATGAAAATTCCTTGCAGGTTCGTGAAATCACAAGGGCTTCTAGTTCAGGACTAACTTAAACTTTTTTTTTTTTTAAAGATTTTATTTATTTATTCGACAGAGATAGAGACAGCCAGCGAGAGAGGGAACACAAGCAGGGGGAGTGGGAGAGGAAGAAGCAGGCTCATAGCGGAGGAGCCTGATGTGGCTCGATCCCATAACGCCGGGATCACGCCCTGAGCCGAAGGCAAACGCTTAACCGCTGTGCCACCCAGGCGCCCCATGGACTATCTTAAACTTTTGATTTGAGAATTTTAACTTCACTCCTACTTATTTTTCTTATATAAAACCCTTTCTTCTGGAGTGAAGTGTAAAAAAAATATTCTAGGGTAAGGTCCAAATATACTCCAGTTATCTCTTTTCATGCCCCAAGTCCAGTCTAGCTCTCGAAACAAACTCCACATAACCACAGTGAATTTTTCTGGTGTTAACTGGACCCAACATTTCCTTCCAAGAACGCCTCCAGAGGCACAGCAAAGTGCTCTCTACCATCAACCGTATCTTTTGGAGAGACTGATGCATCCGAACATTCTTACTTATTCTTAACATCTTCTAATCCAGCCAAAAGCATATATTGAAGATGCAGGTATACAGAAATGAGTAAGGACATGTTCTGTGCTGTGGATGAGTTCAGAATATGCTGGGAGAGGGGTGCCTGGGTGGCACAGCAGTTAAGCGTCTGCCTTCGGCTCAGGGCGTGATCCCGGCGTTATGGGATCGAGCCCCACATCAGGCTCCTCCGCTATGAGCCTGCTTCTTCCTCTCCCACTCCCCCTGCTTATGTTCCCTCTCTCGCTGGCTGTCTCTCTGTCAAATAAATAAATAAAATCTTAAAAAAAAAAAAAAAAGAATATGCTGGGAGAAACAGGCAAAGGAAACTCAAGCAATGGGATGAACGACCACAAAGGTATGGAGAAAGCATAATAAAACATAAGTTAAAAGTCTACTTAAATTAGGGGCAAAGAGCTGTCAGAAAAGGTTACCAAAAAATAGGCATTTGAACTGGACCTTGAAAAATTAGTATGGTCCTCAGGGACCTTTGGAGGAGAGCACCGTAAACTCAGAAAATAGGAGCAAAAGCATGGGGGGTAAAGTCTAATATGGCTGAAACCAGCTACTATGGGCAAAGCTGCCTGTGGCCACATAAGACTCCCTTGTAGGTCCATAACTTTTGAGAATTCAGGCTAATTGTTGAGAAAACTAAGGTACCCTCAGGGCTTTTGATGAAACTATGAAATCTACATAATCATGCCAGGGTTGAGCATGATTTAATTCTCTTTCATTTCATGTACGCAATACAGGTCAACGTGGAAATAGGGAAAAAGGTGTTTTGGAAAAAAATGACACAGTGATGAGTGAACAGAAGACTGGATGGGAGTCAGAAGACATGATTCTGGTTGTAGTTGTGCCACTAATCAGCTAAGGATCTTTAACAAGCCACTAGCCACTATGCCTACTTTGCCTCACTTCTTTCATTATAATGCAAGCCTTAAATTAGAGGACAAATAATATCGCCTTCAGATCTGTAGTTCTAATAACTGTACAACTGTAATTAACTAGCATTGACTGAACTTTCACTGTACACTAGACATTGTGATAGTTTTTTATATAGGACATAAATTCAAACAAATCCTTGGATATTAGGAACTCTTGAATGATATGGTACAATGTGCCTGAAAAAAAAATTAGCATCATTATATGAAAAAGAGCAAACGCAATAGTTTTAACACCAAAGTCTTATACCATAGCTAACTCTTTACTAAAATCACATTACACACTCTCACTGAATTCAAAAGAATATTTGCACCTAAACTTTTTAGGGAGAAAATACTTCCTTGCATATAGGGCAGATGTGAATTTAGTAAAATGAAGATTATCATTAATATTAAAGTGTTCTGGATAATTAGAGTTTTACACCATTAGCCTATTCACTGTATTTTTTTTTAAGATTTTATTTATTTATTTGACAGACAGAGAGAGCGACAGCCAGCGAGAGAGGGAACACAGGCAGGGGGAGTGGGAGAGGAAGAAGCAGGCTCCCAGCGGAGGAGCCCGAAGTGGGGCTCCATCCCAGAATGCCAGGATCACGCCCTGAGCAGAAGGCAGACGTTTAATGACTGAGCCACTAGGCGCCCCTATTCAGTGTATTTTAATTTATTAAATAGGCTTAAGAGTTATAAGATACAATCAGAATTGTTCATAAATGTTTTTACATAAAATTGTTTGGAACAGAAATATTATTTTTAAAAAAATTTCTTTAAAGTTTATTTTTTTAGTAATCTCTACACCCAACATGGGGCTTGAACTCAGGACAAGATCAAGAGGCGCATGCTCTTCTGACTGAGCCAGCCAGGTGCACCATGGAACAGAAATATTAACTTAAATGAAAAGAGAGACATTAACTTAAATAAATGTTGTTTTAACTGTTTTTTTTTTCTTTTAAGATTTTATTTATTTATTAGAGAAGGAGAGTGGGGAGGGTGGAGCAGAGGGAGAGGGAGAAGCAGGCTCCTTGCTGAGGACACAGCCCAACACGGGGATCCATCCCATAACCCTGAGATCATGACCTGAGCTGAAATGAAGAGTCAGATGGTTAATCAACTGAGTCATCCAGGGTCCCTTAACTGTTTCAAAACAAAGCATTATAAAAGAAATAGAAGTGCAATATAACTTTAATGTTGGTCTTTTTATGATGATTAATGTCCAACAATTCCATTTAAATTCCTAAAGAAATTCGAGATATTTACCAAATGGGCTCTTACTACTTAAATGACCTATAGTTACTAATGGTTTATTAACAAACAGATCGCATTTACTTTATTTATTTTTTTTTCTTAAGTAGGCTCCATGGCCAACATGGGGCTTTAACTCACAACCCTGAGATCAAGAGTCCGACAGATGCCCTACCAACTAAGCCAGCCAGGTGCTCCCAAATCAGATTTCATATAAAGCAAGATTTATTTTACACTATAGAATAGCAGATATGGTTATGAAAAAGCTTTTGTTACCCGAATTTATTCCCACTTCAATAAACATGATGGACATAATACCTATGTGCCCTGGGAAGACCTAGAAGCAGAGATACACCAGGAGCATGAGCACATCTATGTCCAGATCTTGGTTTCTAAACACCATTCCCCTTAGAAGGAAATGGGGCTCACTGGAGAAAGAGGTGTTTCTAGTGCAGGGAAATGGAAAGTATAACAACAATATGGCACAACTTTATTGTTCCAGAGACAAGGGCTCCAAAAATGTTGGGACATGTCAAAAAGACACAGGAACAAGTCTGAAGCGCCTGTTACTTGCCAAATCTGGGAAAATTTCTGCATTACAAAGATAGGTAAAAGAACATTTGTGGAATAAAATAAAAATCTGAGTGCATATTGATATAAATAAGCACATCAATGGGGAAGAGAAAGCTCTCTTTTACAGAATACAATAAACATAGAAGAAATGACTGAGTATTGTGTCTGACAACTATCATAGTAATAATTTATTTAATCAAGAATTATCAATGGATGGGGCGCCTGGGTGGCACAGCAGTTAAGTGTCTGCCTTCAGCTCAGGGCGTGATCCCGGTGTTCTGGGATCGAGCCCCGCATCAGACTCCTCCACTGGGAGCCTGCTTCTTCCTCTCCCATTCCCCCTGCTTGTGTTCCCTCTCTCGCTGGCTGTCTCTATCTCTGTCGAATAAAATAAATAAAATCTTAAAAAAAAAAAAAAGAATTATCAATGGATACTAAACTTAGCAGGCAAAAAATTGATGAGGACTATATACATATTTACCTAGTCACTATCAAAGTATTCTCCCCCAAATTGCTTATTTGTAATGTATGTGAAAATACAAAAATAAAATTAAAATTAAAAAAATTCAGAATGACAAGAATACCATAAGTACAAATTAGAATATTATGGGTTTTTTTTTCTTTACCACTTGAGTCGCCATGTTCTCCCAAAATCCATCCATGGCAGCTGCTGGGATGAACGCCAAGTTTTTCAGCCATAAGATAGCGAAATCTAGCAGAATCCAGATTACACCCACTTCCAATCACACGGTGCTTGGGTAGTCCACTTAGCTTCCAGGTAACATATGTGAGAATATCCACTAAAATGTTCAGAAATAATATATGTGAGTAAATCAAAACTGGTTTCAACTGCTATGTCAATTAGTTTGTGTCCTAGCTTCTTCCTCCCCAACTTTTCCAGTCTGAGATGCAGCGGAAAAACATGAATACTTTCAACGTTCAGAGATAATGGAGGTAAGAGAACTGATTGTCACATAAGTTCCTTCTGATTGTAATGTTCCATGATGGTAACAATTATCATCATAACCCAAAGCCATGGGTTACTAAATTACTGAGGCATACTACTATAAATTTTCCTGGGCACAAGATACTATGCAGTAAGCAACTGTGATAATACAAGAGATTTACATTTTGCAGTATTTAATGAAACATTAATGAAAGGACCTCTACGATAGAAACTTCATTGTGGTGTGGCATGCCCTGAGACTTCAAAGAGTAAAACTCGCTGGTCTAGACAGGATCACAGCACTTATAGGCTAACCCATCAAAAGGAGAAAATGCACACGCAAGAAAGGCAAGAGGTTAATCTTGCAGTCTCCACCTCCACACATATATAGACGCTGGTTAAGATATTTTAAGGTCATTTTGGACTGGGTATCATAAACCTCTTCCTTGGCAACTTTGGTTCCGTGGGTGTGACTCCCGGGAGAGTTGAGACTTTGAAGCTATACCTGGAAAGTTGTATAATGAGCTAATGATGTGCGTCTCAGGCATGGGACATGGCAACTTCCTATGTGCCAGCTATTGGTCACTCTTGTTCCAAGTCTATCTGCCACTATGTATTTACAAGAAGTTTTATATACAAGACTGAGCTATTTAGTAACCCCCAATCCAGGATTGCAGAGAATACTACTAAAATAATCTGTCTTTGCTGACTCCCAATAAGGGAACCAAACTATAAGGATCCCCCTGGCTCTTACTCACAATCTTCCTCTATGTGAAGCGCCAGAGACAATCAGTTCTACCACTTTATCAATGTATCCACTATGCTCACCAGTAACAGTCTGTTTGGTGGCAAATTACAGACAAGCAAGTGTGAAACAGAGTGTGAATTCTGACTGTTTTGGTTAAATAATACAATTCTTTCTAACCAGAAGCTTTAATGTTTATTCTGCAAATGCTGATTTAGCAAAAAAAGCAACTTTTCAGATTCAACGCCCCTAGAATACACTTTTTGGCCAACAGAAGATCAAAAATGCTACAGTGTTTCTTAAAAACTGAAGCCACATTTAAATGTTTCATTACACATCCCCAGATAATCTTCCTAGAAAATTTAAAAAGCTTGTAGGCTCTACAACAAACTGATGAAACATACAGTTGCAACTGTTTTTATATATAACTCTTCTCACATTTTTAAACATTTGGCCCGGGGACTCTGCCATTTGTTTTGCAAACACCACTCTTCTGCGGCCAATAACAGAAGACAGAAGAATTGCTTCAGCTAGTAAATCCTAGAATGCATTCTTTAAACGCCGAACAACAAAATAAAACAGACACCCAAAGCATTTAACTTCACAGGAGCAAACCTTAAGATAATTCTTGTTAATAAAATACCTGGGTTGGAAACCACAATTATGATGCAGTCAGGACTGTACTTGACTATCTGCGGAATAATGAATTTGAAGACATTAACATTCCTCTGCACCAGATTGAGGCGGCTCTCTCCCTCCTGTTGGCGGACTCCGGCAGTCACCACCACAATCTTAGAATTGGCAGTCACAGAGTAATCTTGAAGGAGAGCGGGGAAAGGGTACTTTAAATACAATTCTTCATCAAAATATATCATCTATGATATGCTCCAGAAACCTAAACATCCATAAGCTTCTAGAACTTATGTAAGCATCACATACTAAAGAACTACTTACGTAATAAGAACTTCGTATCCAAGAATTCCCTAGTACAAGGTTTTGAAGTACAACGCTCTTCTCAAGAGAAATGACTTCTTCCTTTTTAAGTTACACAGAAATAATCCAACCATAAAACTGGCTCAGAGAATGGACCAAGGAAATAAAGAAGGCCCTAAATTATGTTTCTGGCTAATAAATTCAAAGCGCTATTGACTTTAGAATATTCGATTGCTAGTAATTTGATAAAACCTAAACAGTGAGTCCAAAGTCCAGCAGGCACCCCTCCAACTAATAAAAAGGACTTGAGGACCCTTCTAGGCTTGTAATGTCAATCCAATCCATGAAGGGGAAGGAAGGCACAGAAGTTTGTTCTTGGCCAGAAACTCATTTCTAATACTCAATATTTTAAGGAAGCCTATTCACTTTTAGCAATTGAGTTTCTCTGAAGAATATTTTTTCCTCAAGGAAATGTGTCGCTTCCCAAATATAGACATTATGACCTGACGTGATCATCAGACGCAATAGCTATGGGTGAGTCACATAGTAAACTGTACTGCTGTGTGACTTTTGAATAGTTATTCGTACCATTTATCAGTGTTATGGGGAGGACCTACATTTCATAGGTTCATTGTGAAATGACGTAAAATGTGACATTCAAAAATTTCACAGTACCCAGAATGCTAATAATTCAATGAATAACAGCCAGTAGTAGTAGAAATTATTTTGAGGTCCACATTTCTGTCTTTAGACACAGGCCTGCTATGATGGTAGCATCAAAGCATAAATGGGCTCATCCAGAACAGGGACAGCTAGAACATGAATTTTATTCAGTTTCTTCAAAGCACTCAAATTACTTTGTGCAAATATTTTTTGGGGTCTAAAACATTCCTGCTCCCAGACACATGTAAAAGCATTATGATACAATTTCCTAAAACATTACGTGTCAAATGTGTGGAAGTCATGTGGGAAGTTTACAGGGGTAATACTTGCGTCTGTCCTCAAGGATGAATTGGAGGGAGAAGGAAAGAAAAACCGTTAACACTAGATTCATCAGGACTGAAGACTAATTTGTATCAGAACAGGGGCATCTATTATTAGATCAGTCTGGGCATGAAATGTAACTACCTTTATCTGCCACGATTTTAGGTGTCTGAAGAAATAAGCTCCCATGTTGCATCCATCATTTCTCCTTTGAGTTTATCTTCCAAAACATCCACAAGCGCAAGTTCGTCAGCCAGAGACTAGAAATACAAGAACAGGGGTTAGTGCCCTACGTTACTCTAGGGCACCTCAGCTCATAACCAACAGAGACCCTTTATTTATTTATTTTTTTAAGTGTTCTCCATGCCCAGTACAGTGCTCGAACTCATGACCCTGACATCAGGACCCGAGCTGAGACCAAGAGTCAGATGCTCAACAGACTGAGTACCCAGGCACCCCCAAAATGCAGACCCTTTAAATGGCTAAGCACCAAGGGTCTAAAAACGTTGAGAATTTTACCATGGAGTTAGGTGTGCTCTATAAGCAACGGCATGAGAAAGTCTTGAATGAACAATTAATATTTAACACACTGATTTTGCTCAATTTCACGTTCTAGTATTCAACTAGGATTCAATGAGCATGACACAGATCACTTTAAGAGTATGCAGACAAAGATTCCTCATGAAACCAAGAGCTCAACAGTGGTCTCGGGATATACAAGTCTTCCCATTAAGGAGCGGTGGTGAAGATTCACCCAGACCCAGAATCAACCTTGGGCAGCGTCCATCCCTGAAATCACCTCTAGTTTGGAGGGTTTCTCAGAGGGCAGATTTGGTTTAAACCGCCAACAGTTTGAGCACATAGTAGGATTTGAAGCCCCATTTGAAGCCTGAACTCCTCAGGTTGGACTGAACCAATCCGCATCTCTTGATGGGGGAAAAGGAAGAGGTATCTTATGGATGGTGGGGTCCAGGACTAGCAGATTCTCCTATGATCAACCCAAGTCTCCGAGCTCTCTTGTTTTCTACTGCAGTTGTCATCCTCTGCCACTCATTCAAAATAGAAGTCTAAATCAACAAACATATTATTTAATCTTGATCTAGAGTCATAATTTTACATATTCTAGAAAATGTCTTATTATGTACCATGTTTTGTTTGTATGTTCTCTATATCCCTACATGAAGAGGGGAAAAAACAAAGCCTTGAGTTCTCCCTTTATCAGTCATGTACAGCACTCTCTTTAGCAAGTACCTGAACTATTCTCCTAAAAATAAGGGGTGGGGAGTAGGCTGTCAGTCTAGATGCATCCAAACTTTTCAGCTTTCAAATTCTGTTATCTTATGGAAACCCTTAATTTGCAAAATTTATAAAAAGTAGTTACCCCTCTCATTGAAATATCACTCGGGTCCTTGCCCTTACTGTTTTTAGGTCTATCAGCAAAATAATTAGCTTAATAGGATATTATCAATACAGACACCCACTTAAAAATGAGGATACCTCTCCTAAGGACAGTGTGATCAGCTATATAGGAGAGGAGGGTTGATGGGGAAAGGGTAGGTAATTGGGTTCAGAAGGCACTTTGAAGGAAAAGGTACAGTAGCCTAGGGTGTAACAGGAGGTATCTGGAAGGCACCGACCAGCAGAGGGAGAAGCCAGTAAGAGAACCTGACCTACTTTAGTTTGCCAGCCGAAGCAGATCCCGCTCCCTGTAGGAGCCAAGGGATGAGCACTGTCCAGACCTCGAATCCCAGCGGCTTGCTGGTCTCAAGTAGTGACTTACAACAGGCTTGCTTGTAAGTTCCTGAGACTCCAGCCTCCAAATGTGTTCGCTCTTCAAGCAACAGACTGACTTGCAAACTTCTGCAATGACCACTCTGGGAGTTGGGGATTACTTAGCAACTGTTTCCTCATTTCCACACCTAGCAAATACTGGCATGAACTTTCACAAGTGTTATTTAGAAACATGTTTCGATACTTTTTAAATGGTTTGGTTCCTCTGCAGCCTCTGACAAGATCACACAAACCTTGTGTTTTTTAAACCCTAAATTAGTACATTATAACTTAGCAATAGCCATCATGTTCCGTCAAGGTACCCAGCACTAGGAATATCACTTTTATTTTAGTCACATAACACGTGTGCAGCTAAAGTGGGCCTGGCAAAAGTTTCGAGCTGAAGTGGAAAAGGATGTCACAGGATCTGAGATCCTGTCTTTTGTTTCAGCCAGTGGGTGTGGAGAATTGGCTGACAAGTGCACCCTCAGCTGGCAAGGAAGGAAGAGATCCAACACTTGAAAAAAATAACTGTAGCACTGAATTTAAGCTGCATCTGCAGGACTGAATACCCTCCAAGTGTGGAGGCAGGCAACAGAGAAGATGTGTGACTAAGTGTCAGCACCGTTGTTTGACTGAAATAAATCTCCTTCTGTATTCCTACACAGGTTTCCCCCGCTATCCTAAAGTAGAATGTTCCCACCAAACCTTTTGTAAGCAGAAATGGCATAAGCAGAAGCAGCGATTACCATTAATCTATACGGGAAATTTCTGATAATTCTCAGATCCCAATAACCTCTCTTAGGCTTTTCTTTTTTCTTTTTTAAACAGTATTATGTTTTTAATTTCAAATTCCACATGTTCACTGCTGATAGCATAGGAAAGCAAACTAACTTTTTTTTTTTAAAGATTTATTTATTTGACAGAGAGAGCACAAGCAGGGGGAGAGGGAGAGGGAGAAGCAGGCTCCCCACTGAGCAGGAAGCCCGATGCGGGGCTCAATCCCAGGACCCCGGGGTTATGACCTGAGCCAAAGGCAGACGCTTAACCGACTGAGCCACCCACGTGCCCCTCCCTTAGGCTTCTCCGATACCTTAAGGCACATCTTGCTAACAGATGCACAAAATAAACTGAGGTAAAGCCCAGATGCTCTCGCAGGGCAAAGCTCCTGCAGCCTCATGCCCAGATGCTGTGTGTGTGCAGTTACTTCCTGCGAAGGAGTCTGGTGGGGCCACTCTCACCGCGTGGGATATGTGCTGCCTCCACAACAAAATAAACTCTGGCCGCTTTTCGCTTTTTACCCTTTTGAGGTCAAAGGGAAAATACTCTTGGGATTTCTTTTGGTTAGCAAAAATAGCTACTAATGAGGGGTCTTCAGTAAAAGCAAAGTAGCAGAACATGAACTTTGAAAAAGCAGTGAATACCTGTATTGTAAAGCCTGTGAATCCACTTATGCTGTAAACAGCAAGACTTAATTGCTGTTCTTACTGCTTAAGAACAAGGTCAGGTAGAAGGCAAGAACATCACTGGTGAACCTGACCACTTGTTTGACACACAACAAAAATATCTCTTATTAATCTAAAGTCCTATGTGGACCAGAGGTGGCCCTATTTGCCTCCTGACCCTCTTAGCCAATGAATTACTGCCACTGACGTCTTAGCATTTGATCGTTGCATTTTTATATTCAAGTGTTTCATCTGCATGAAATTTTGTGGGAGGAAAAGGTGTAACTTTTTCCAAATAATGAACTAAATGGACAAGCGCCTTTTATTCAGTGATGTGTGGAATGCCACTTCAATTGTATTATTAAATACTGTTTGGGCCTTTTTCTGGGCTTTCAGTCCATTTTATTAATCTGTCAATTCTTGTGCAAAGACAATTCTTGCACAAAGTACTTCACAATCAGTCTGTAGTCACACTGCTCCGAAGAAACTTCTTAGGCTGTGCCTGTACTGCAAGAACATGGCTAGTTGACCTAAGTGAGGACAGAGACTCAAAGACAGGTGGACACAGAGGCCCAAGGGTGTATGATAACCCCGCATGGAAGCTCTGCAAACCCTGACCACGTGATGAGCCCCCTCCTGACAGCTAAAATGCAGAGCCTGTGGTGGGTAGCAGGGCAGGAGTCATACTTGGCAATAGAAGCCAGGAGAAAGGAAAGGCTATGATCAAAATTTAACAAAATGTAAGTGCTTATTAGGAATAGCAGAAGCATTTATTTATGTAACACATACTTATTACTAAGTGTGCCAGACATTCTACTGATTAGGTACACAGTAATGAACAAATTCGGCAAAGTCCCTTTTCTCATGGAATGTCCCAGAAAGGACACAGGAATTAAGCGAACCATTTCAGATGATTTCTGACAGCGGCAGCGCTACAAAGACCTCAAGGCAGGGTGATGTTAAAGTTCCTGGGAAGGAAGTTTACCTGGACGGTCAGCAACTGCCTGCCTACAAAGCCATGATATGAAAGAGGAAGAGGTCAAATCTCGACGGTCTAGGGTAGAACATCCCAGGTGAAAAAAAAATGTAAGGAAGGGGGTTTTAAGCAGAAATGAGCTAAGTATTTTGAAGGAGGGCAGATGGGAACAATAAAGTCAGAGACGGTAAAGATGCTGCTGGCACTATGAGAATGGCGCCCCCTGGAGTCATGCACTGCACCGTCTTGCTCTGAGACAGGCAGGGAGACATCCGTGACATCTCAGATTTTGATGTACACATACAGTCTATGTGTCCCGTGAAACCACTGGCAAGTTTAAGCACAGAAGCCACCATTTTTAACAAAGCTTACTACGGTTCATATGAAGGCAATGAGGTTGGGGAGAGTGGGCAAGAGAAGCAAAGGATAAATTGAGTTTTTGTAGTGATGGGACATTGTACTAGGGGCCTCAGCTGCCTTCTCAGGTCTGGTGAAGGTACAGGCCCCCTCAACCTCTCTCTGATGCCCCAGCTCGGCTCCCTTCCTGGGGAGAAAGCAATGTGTACTCCCTGTAAAGCATACCAGTCCAGCGATGGACTCCCAAGACTGTTACCAGCTCTGTGTGATCTTCACCAAGTGGCTTAACCTTTCTAGCCTGTTTCTTTCCACAGTAAAATATAGATGACAATATCCCACCAGCTTTTGGGAAGGAGTAAGTGGAGTAATATATAAACACCCGGCAGAGTAGGGCACTGTTATTTTCCTTCTTCTATGAAACTAATAGTGTTTATAATCCCCAAATATTAATAATAATTTTGAAGCACTTTAATCTTCACCCATTAAAATAAGATTTAAATATTTTTAATTAGTAAAATGGTCTTTGAGCAAGGCAGTCATTCCTTCCCGGCATCTAAATTGGAAGATTCCTACTGTGTTAGCAGCAGGGTCTCTTCTCTCCAGCACTTGAATTGGGCCAAAGTATTACATAACAGGAGTACAGCCCCAAGCTCATTTACCAAAGACGATTTTAAGTTAACAATGAAAACCACAGAGGAACTCCTTATAGAATCATGCTAACTCAGATGTACTTTCCTGAAATGTCTGAATTTTGAGATTAGCAGAAGAAAAGAAATACCTGTAGCCAGTATTTCACTAACACCTTGATGTTTTTAACCACCTAAATACCCGTTTAGAATAAAAAGAAACTGGAGCCAATATAGTTAAGGGTTTAGAGCCTGGGTTCAGAATACAGCCCTACCGGGGCGCCTCACTGGCTCAGGTGGTAGAGCATACAACGCTCATCTCGGGGTGGAGAGTTCGAGCCCCTCACTGGGGGTAGAGTTTACTTAAAATAAAAATTAAAAAACAAAAAACAAAAACACAGCTCTACCACCTCGGCTGCTTAATCTCTTTACACCTCAGCCACCTCATCTGAAAATAGGATATGAACACTTCCCACTCTGAGGCTGTTGTTTAAAATGAAGGGTTTTATTAAATCACTTCCACCGTGGTAGATGTTCAATGAATGTTTAAAAAAAAAAAGTAAGCTTACTTTTCATTTTCATTGGCATGAACGTGAGCACTAAATTGTGATTCCTTAAATTCCCTGTGATTTGGGAAGCAGCTATTATAAATAAGCACCTAGCTAGAAAAAAAAATGCGGAAGAGTAAAACTTCCATCGGTGTGTACTACACATTTTAGTTGATTTCTCTGATAGCTTTTTCTCACTAAAGACTTAAAATCTGTTCCTTGAGAATCTGAACTCTGCAAACAGAAACATGCTTGGTGAGGCGTTATTCAGGCGGCCTTCAGATACGGCACAAGGGGCAGTGTCCTCTACCAAAGGCAAAGCAGCAATTTTTTTTTTAGAGGGGGCAGGGTTCCTACATTTAAGGCAGCCCTCAAAAAGATCAAGGAATCAATTCAGTGAGGTAAATAATAAAGGGCCTCTTTCCTCAAAAGTCCTTGGAGACTAAAAAAAGCTATGGCCTGACCTACATGGGTGTATACAGAAGGCAAGCCGGAAGTCTGTGGAGGTATACAGGGAACAAGTCTGCAGAGTGGAAGGTGCTAACAGCAGGACGTCAGGATTGTATCTCCCGATGCTGAGAACTGTGCTGATTGTGCGAGAATTTATGTCCGATTAGGAAATGTACTCGGAAGGACTTAGAAGGTCATTTCCACAACCTCGCAGAGCCCTTGTGCAGATTATTAATTACAGAGGGTAAAGAGACCTTTGCAGTGGAGAAATCCTGCACTCATCACTTCAACCCAGGGAGTCTTGGGCACTATCAGGAATAAGAAAAAGTTGCACGCTGCGTGTCCCCTGATGTGATGCCACTGCCTAGTCACAACCCCACCCAACATTTAACCTGAACCTAATTACAAGGAAACATCAGACCAACATAAATTGAGGACATTCTACATAAACTGACTGCACTCAACAAAAGTGTCAATGACGTGAGAGACAAAGAAAGCTGAGTAACAGCTCCAGATTAAAGAAGAATAAAAGACACAGAAGTATATAAAAGATATGATTTTGGATTGGGGTGGAAACAGATATAAGAAACTATGAAACAGTTGGGAGAATTTTAACTCTAAGTATTATATATTAGATAATAGTATTGTATCCATGTTAACTTCCTCAAGTATAGTAATTCTATTGTGGTCATAGAGCAAAAGTGTTCTCAGTAAATACATGCTCATGTACTTAAAAGGTGAAGTGTCATGATGTCTACAACTTATTTAAAATTGTTGAAGAAACGGGGTGCCCGGGTGGCCCGGTTGGTTAAGCGTCTGCCTTCGGCTCAGGTCATGATCTCGGGGTCTTGGGATCAAGCCCTGTGTTAGGCTCCCTGCTCAGCAGGGAGTCTGCTTTGCTTCTCCCTCTACCCTTGCCCCTGCCCCCAGCTTGCATGCTCGCTCTCTCTCTTACTCTTGACCGTGCACACATGTGCTCTCTCTCTCTCTCTCTCTAATAAATAAATAAAATCTTTTTTTTAAAAGTAAAATAAAATAAAATTGTTTAGGAAAACAAAATCTTTTAAAGATACAATTAAATTCTGAAGTGCCTAAAGAGACTGTATACAGAAACTGAAATTATCATGTCTGGTGCTCCTGAAATGTACCTTTCCCAGAATGCTGATGGCACACGCCATACCAACTTGTCCAACACCCACTACAGTGATCTTATTGTTTGGGATGGCTGCCTCTTCTTCTGCAACTGGTGCAATCAGTTTTTCCTTAAGAGTTGCCATTGTGCCCTGTAAGAAAAGAACCAAAACATTATACATATACCCACATATAAAACCCAAATGGGAATAATCCACAAAATGTTACTGTTGCAATTCTGAACTACAGCACAGCTGAAAATGAGCCTAATGATATTCTCCAAAATATATTTTAAAGAACCATGTAACCCACTTAATGGAGAATTTAATTAAAACAAAAACTTCCATGAAGGCATTAGAATTTGGGTTCTTAAGCCTAGGATTCTGTGCTAGTATTTAACAAGTTATAACAATTTTGTCTTGTGGCTCTTCATTATTGGCTGAAAGACATGTATATTTACATTTAGATTAGCCCACTTGTTTCCATTCCCCTCATCAAGAACTTATATGTAACTATGCAAACTAAACCAGGGCCCTGTACTAACCCATATTTAAGCTCAGTCTAAAAGAGTTAATAGCCAGTTATGAATATAATTTCTACTACTCATGGTTATTATCACTCTTTGAAGGTAAGAACCGGTTCTTCTACTTTAAGTCTGACTTAAAACCTGTCACAGTGTACTGGACATATAATGTATACTTCATAAATACAGTGACATGAAAATGGTGAGGAATGTTGAAGCAAAATCTCCAGAAGTATTACTCTAAATTCCATTTAGTGTCCCTTGGAAGCTAACTGGAAGGTGGGCACGCACTTAATACACTTTCCTTTCAGGGAGTCACGTTAGGAGAATATCAGCCTTTGAATCAGTTTCTTTCCAGCCATTAAAAAAAACCCAAAAAACAAGAAAAGAGAACCTGTTGGAAAACATTCCATATCGCTACACCGTATTTATCTGTGCCATCAGATAATCAGGTACATTTTCTGGATAACTAAAATGGCAAACATTACTGAAATTGTGAAAGAACCTTCACAATTCCATGGGAATTTAGTACACAAAACATGCTGCCCTGTCTTCTTAATACAGAGAGGATACAAGTCAAAATTAGGCCCTTTCTTCCCATTTAAGTATCACTTATAATTGTCAACCATTATTATTTTAGTTTTCCCTTTACTTTTTATGCTAGACTGTCCCATCCACAGCCACTGTACCTATTTCAAACTGTACCCTGCTTTCTACTCTACTTTTTCTTTCTCATCTGCAGTGAATTAAGTAACAAAAGTTTACTAGTTTAGTAACTGTGTATGTTAAGAGTTAGGACAGCTCTAAATTGGAATAAAGTACTTGAATTTGGACACAACTGTGTACCAACTGTTTTGTTCTATAGCTATTTTTCCACCAAAAAATACTGCCCCCCCCATCTGTAGGAACTAAATTTAGAGATTACTTTGCAGAGTACATCTGCAGTCTTCTCACCAACGCTTAAAAAAAAAAAAAAAAAAAAAAAAATCGGCAGCCTGCTCTGCCCCCACAAATGGCCTGACAAAGAAATTCCCACACGTCGTGCATTCTGAGCAGGATCGGAAGGCTGCACCTTCTCTTGCTGAGCAGAGATACAAACTACGTATTTTTTTCTCCATTAAGTCTATTCGCCAGCTGGTTTAAGATCCTCACAGACAGAATCCAGTAAGCAGTGGAAAACAAAAATCCAGAAATGGTCGCTATATACAGATTAGTGGTTCGCCCGGACCTTCTAAAGTAATTTTGGAAACTTCAGAAACCACAGGTAGAGGCTCAGGCCAGTACATATTTTCTTTCAGATCCTGCTGGAGAAAAGTGCTTTAAATTTTTTTTTTAATTAAAAAAAAAAATTTTTTTTAATTAAAAAAAAATTTTTTTTTAAATTTCTTCCTTAACAGAAGAAATTAGAAGAAAATGTTTTCTATTATATATGCGGGACTGTGCCACGATATGAGTGGTGGCTGCAGACGAAAAGACTGGAAAACAGGATCTTTGGTCCTTTCCAGCCCTCTCCGGTCCAACGCCCCCGCCTGGGGGAAGGAAGGGAGATCCCCCGCCTCCCTGCGGATGTGAATCATTAGAAATGAGCCAAAGAACCAGGGCCTGAAGTTCAGGAACAAAGACCCTCTTTGCTGAGTACCCCTCGATTTTAACCTTTTAAAAAGTCAGGTTTGCCATCTAATTCCTCCGCTAACCAAGTGCCAGTCTCCCGCTCTCCTCGGCCCCTAACTGCAGCTGGGTCGCTCGCCGCCCACAGGCCACCTTTCTCTGCCGGCTCGGCAGCCGAGAGCAGCAGGTCACAAGGGAGGGCAGCCACCACTATCTCCCAGGAGTAGGTCTCTAGGGAAAATTCCAGACCTTCCTTACTCTCAACATCCAAAGCTGGCCAAGTAAACAAAGCACCCGAAGCATCAAGAAAAGAGGCCAGAGAAGTACAGGCCTCTACCTCCAAGAAGGCCTGCATCTGTAGCCGGGCGAAAACGAGTGCAGGGCCAAACCTGCAGATCATTCTTTACCCGCAGCCCCGCAGAAGCAGGGGCACTTGTCCATTACGGTGGTAGTAGATTCCAAAACCCAGGTTCGAGATCAGCCAGCCCTCACTTGGTACTTGGTTCCCTCTCGCGCCCCTAGTTCCTCAATTCCTCCAAGCACGTGTCCGGGGTCCGGCCAGCAGGCACTGGGGACTGGGGGGGGGGGGGTGATGCGGCCGCCATAAACCCATCAAGGACATGCAGAACCCCGGTTTTAGCTGCAAATGCAACAAGTCTCTCCCCTGATACAGCATAGGCTGGAGGCGAGCTCTGCGGCGGTGAGGACAAGGGCTGGCGCTCAGTGGCAGCCCCTTCGCTCCGCCTTCGGTTCCCCAGCGGAGGGCACGGCCTGCCGCCCCAAACCCTAGCGGTGAGTCAAGGCCCGCATCCGGATGCTCGGGGCTAAAGGCCCCAGAAAGCAGAAGTCCCTCTTGGTCCTTTCCCCAGTGTCGCTACGCAAAGACTCCCCTGCACGTCCCACCCGGGTGTCCGCGAACCCGGATACAGGGGCCTGGGCGGAAACCTACCAGAGAGAAGCGGCTGTAAGAGTCGCGCGAAGAAGACAATGTTAGCTGCGTGCGTCTCCTCCGGCCCAGGATCTGCAAGGAGAGAGGAGGAGGCGGGGCCCGCCCGCTCCGCAGCCTCTTAGCTTCCTCTATTGTGATTGGAAACCCGATCGCCGCCTACCCCTCCCCTCGGCTCGCTCAATCCCCTTCAAGGACAAGGGCTCGAGTGTGCACACGCTCTCTCCCTCTCCACCGGAGGAGGTCACCTTCTGATGGCAAAGGCGGTCTCGGCTCTGCAGCCTCTCAGGGCTTACAGACTTCAACACAGGCCCCATTATTTCTAAAACTTAACGATCTTTGGCTGTTTCGGACTCTCATGCTCTCGTTTGGCTACATTTAGTTCAAATAGAGATAAATTTTATTTTGCATTCCAGGTCAACCTTAGAGGACCAATGTTCTTAGCCAAAATGTTGGTGGCATGTTCCCTTGGCACAGTACTGGCGCTTCTGAATGTTTTGAAAAATAAAACCGAATTTTCAATTTTTACCACCTTGGTTATAAAGTTCATTTGGTATAGTGATTCCGCCCCCCCCCACCTTAATTCAGCAAACACCCGTTGATTTCCTACTAGCTGTCTCACAAGATCAGTGAGGCCTAGTGCCTGCCTTCCGAAGTTTGTCTACAAATCTGTATGCTCTCAAGGACAGGCTTTGCCCTCAAGGAGAGATAATGGGGTAAGATGCATTCGTTCTCTCTGTCAGTCTCTGAGCAACTTCAAGGCTGAAAGTTATCACTCATTCATGGGCTTTTAACACCCAGCCCAGTGCCTAGCACAATACAGTGTTGGTGAATGAATGATTAAGCAGTGGGAGGCATCTTGAACATTCAGCTTCACTTGGGTTGTGTATGTGTTTGTTTGTTTTAATTAAAATACTTTCAGGAAGAGCAAACACCTTGGATGTGAAAGGAAGTTTTTTTATGTCTGTTTTTATGTCAATGATCCTTCATCCTCTAATTGCTGCTTTCATTTCATTTTTGCGCCAGCCAGGCAGTGAAGGTACAAAGATGAATATAACACTCTGCCCCCTGAGATGCTCCCAGTTCAAAAGAAACAAATTCTTTCAATTAGAATACAGTGTGGTAGGTGGTAATAGAGATTTGGGTTAAGTACAATAAAAATTTAAAGACAGAAGCCATTAAGAAAGGAGTGTGTCTAGAGGAATTGAGAAACCTCAAACTTTCCAGGATCATAGTGACCCGTTCCTGGGGACTTGGAGGAACCCTGAAGATACAGTCCAGTTGCAAATTGAAACTCGAATGCTGAGGGAGAGAGGAAGAGTTTGGTGGATAATCTCAAAAGCATTGCATTCACCTTGAACCCAAGTTTGAAGCAAGATGCAAGAATCACCCTAGCAAGACCTCTTCCTCACCTACTTTCCAAAAAAATCTAGGTGTCCCATGGACTTCTAAGCATTTCCCTATTTTCTCCCCTTCTTGTCATCCCTATTACTGTGTGTCTTTGGGAGGAGAGGATGAGGGACAGAAAAAAATAAGAAGAGGTCTCTATTTTTTTCCTCTACTCTCATTTTCTTTCCCTCCACAATCAGTTACTAATCTGATTGATCCAAGTGAGTTCTCCAGTATGCAACTCTTAATACCAGGACAGTACATAGTGCCAGTCTCAAATATTTTTGAGAATTGTATACCCTGGCAACTTATTTTTGAAGTGCTATGTGTGAAAGCCAATTTTATACATGCAGTGATTCAGACAATATACTCCCCTGATAGGGTTCAGGACATGCTACGCCAAAGTGTGGCAACTTGACATATTGGATACCTTAAGCCGAAGAAGTGTGACTTAACAGCGAAAGCGGGAAGGTCACTCTGACCTCCCTCCATCCTTGCCCTTCTTCTTAAAAGACATAAATCTCCCATGTGAAAGGTAACTTCCCTGTGCCAGGAGGGAGATATTCTTATCACCGGAGATAGGAAATTTGGGCCAAGAAATCTGGCTCAACAACTCTGTTAAACTAACCTTTATCTTCCCAGTTACTTCTTCCCCATTTACTACCCTTAGCTCAAACCCCTTTGTCTTGTCAAATTCTTCACAAATTAATGTTTCGTCTAAAAGTTATAAAACCTTCCTTCTCTGGTTACTTCTTCTGGTCTTCATTCTTTTGTGAAGCTTCCCAGGTATGTGTAAAACATTTAGTAAAATCTGCATGCTTTTCTCCTCTTAATCTGCCTCTAACTTTTCAGACCTAGCCAGGGACCCTAAGAGGGTTGAACAAAATTTTTTCTTTCCCTGTGCCCCTTTACCGTTCCATTCTTTAAGAAATTGTTTGGAAGCTATGTCTCAACTCATTGAAAAATAAGCAAAATTGGGAATCCAAGAAAGGGGGAAGTTAAGGCATAAAGCATAGGCAGCATGGTATAATAAGAGATAGATTCATCTGGTTCCCAGCACAGAATTCCTAAAACCCTTATAATTTCCTAAATGGTAGAAGTATCTTCTATTCATAACAAGCTCGTTCCGGCATTCCTGAGTTTATGCTAATAAGATGATTTAGTGAGAGGTCCCAAAGTAGCACCAGGTTGAGGCTGGTCTCCAAAAATACCAGGCGATTAGAGATACAACTTCCAGCTCACCCACCAACCTCTGGGATAGAGATCAGAGACCAAAGCTCTACAAAACCTCTCGAGTAAGATCAGAAGTTCCTGTGCTTTGGGTCCTTTCAGGTCTCGCCCTATGGACCTCTTCATCTGGCTGTTCATCTGTATCTTTCACAATATCCTTTATAATAAACTGATAATCTTGTAAGTAAGTGTTTCTCTGGGTTCTGCGAGCCACTCTAGCAAGATTAATCCACCCCAAGGATGGGGTCTTGGGAACTTCTGATTTACAACCTGTCAGTGAGAAGCGCAGGTGGCAGACTGGACTTGTGATTGTCATCTGAAGTAGGCGGGGGAGGGCAGTCTTGTGAGATGGAGCCCCTAACCTGCGGCATCTGATGCTATTTCTAGGTAGTAGCGTCAGGAATGAGCAGCGTTTGCGGGCCACCTGGTCGGCGACTGTAGAGAAGGGGAGAATTGCCTGGTGGTGTGGATAACAGAGTCAGTGAATGCTAAACTAATTCATTTAGAGATAAAACTAAATAGTTCCCTGAAATTTGGTTATAATACTGAATGAAAAGTCAAAAAACCAACAAAACAGAAGATTATTTCTTTAAAAAAATATTTATTGAGACATACGTGACAGGCACTGTTTCAGGGATCGAGATGGACAAGATGCCCTGTAATGGAGAGCATATATCGTAGATAATAAACAAGTTAATAAAAATGATAGGATAAAGAATGTAAACATATTAGTATACAATTGCTCTCTCTGCACTTTTCCTACCTGCAGGTTTTTGTGAATGGTACTTATGTGTCATGATAAAACTTCCCGCAAAGGGTAGAGTGCTTTGCTTCTATAATAAGTTACCCTAAAATGCTGGTCTGGTCTGGTCTTGTCTTTTTTGTCTTGTCTTTTTTCTTTTCTTTCTCTTCTTTTCTTCTTTCTTTCTTTTTTTTTTTTACATCTGTGCCTTTAAAAAAATTATCTCCTGTTGTCAGATTATTAGCTCTTTTAAAACTATATTCATGGAATTTTGGAATGGAATAGGAGCTCTGACATAATCTAATCCAAATGCACGCCCAGACTTTGAGTGCCTGACCTCATATTACTCTGTGAGTCAACAATAGAACCAGAACTCGTTTTGATCTTGCTGCTGTGTGCCCGTGGGAATTCTTTTAATTAGTTTTCTGTTTTTGTTTTTCTGTGGTTATAAAACCAGACTAGCTAATCTTATTATAACTGTAAATTCCTTCCTTATTCATCTTTATATCTCCAGGTAATATAGTATCTGACAAGATACTCTTGTCTCTCCCAGAAACATATGAAATGTGGGGCACAATATGAGCAAATAAACTGTATGAGTTAGGATTTTTGAGGCATCCTTTGGTTCATAGATTCATACACCATACACCCCCCCTTTTTTGCCATTGTTCTTTATTTCCTAATTCTTACGTATGTTTCAGGCAGCTGAGTTTCCTTGAAGCTGAGTTCTGGTGGAGGATTTGTTACTGAAGTTGCAACTACAAAAGCAGTATTTGCTTATAAATGAAGGACTGATATTGGTAGGTATCTTTAATTACAACAACAGTAACAACAACAACAACAAAAGGAGGCCTAGGAGAGACACCAATTATTGGTGGGAAAGAAGTGAAGATTTAATGTCTTGGAAAGCAAAATATTTAGATTTAATTATCTAGGTGTTTACTGGATAGTTGTAACTTAGAGTACCGTCTCTGTGTACATATTAGCTATTCCTTTTTAAAGGGGATTAATGATATCCTGAGGTACACTAGGAGTTTCGAAATGACCCACAGTAGAGTGAGGAGGATATGAACTAGTTTGTGCTAAGTGGTATCGGGACCCTAGTGTGCCTGAAAGATAGATGTTTAGAAGTAATGTTCTGGGTAACAAATTCCTGAGCTCAAATCAAAGAATGTACATGGATTTTTTTTTAAGATTTTTTTTTTAAAGATTTTTTTATTTATGAGAGAGAGAAAGAGAGAGCACGTGGGGGTGGGGGGACAGAGGGAGAGGAAGAGAATCTCAAGCAGACTCTTGCTGAGTGTGGAGCCGCCAGCGGGGCTCCATCCCATGACCCTGAGATCATGACCTGAGCAGAAACCAAGAGCCCTTCGTTCAACTGACTGAGCCCAGATGTCCCTGTGCATGGGTTTTTATTTCTCTTATCCTCAGAGGCTGTTTTCTCTGGGAGTCTGAAAAGCAGCAGTGCATAACTCTTGGACTAACATGTCCCACTGAGGAAAAAAATGTCTTTTTGCTCTCTCCTGGAGGGGATGAGCCTTACCTTGGTAAGGGATCAGTCCTCTTTGGGTGATATCGAGGAGAAAATGTTCACATACTACTGATATAGCAGATCAGAGTTCACAATTTTCATCTGAAGGTGAACTTCAGGCAGGCCAGCTCCAGCAGAGCCAATCAGAAAGCAGAACTCTCCTATCCCCTTTGGTGAGGTGTTTTTGAGATTGGCCGGGCACTGCTTCTGGCAGCAGAAGTGCCCATCCCCCACACCCTCAGGACATTGCAAAGATCTTCATCTGTGAAGTCCTCTGAGGACCATTGGTATTTCCTATTCCTAGAACTGTGGCCTCTTGTTCTTTCTGGTGCCAGGCGTTTTGTTTCAACTACTTCTCTCATTTTACAGGCACTCGAGAAGATGAGCTGTTCTTCTGTGCTCTGGCCCTGCACGTTTCAAAATACTTTTTTTTTTTTTTTAATATTTTGTTAAGTGATCTCTACACCAATGTGGAGCTCCAACTTAACAACCCTGAGATCAAGAGTTGCATGCTCTACCCCCTGAGCCAGCCAGGTGCCTCTCAAAATTCTTCCTTTTTATCTTTAGCAAATACAAGATTAAGAATCAAATAGAATGAAAATGCTTACAATAAAATAGTCTCTCCTTTTCTCTCATGCCCAGTCTGGGTCCTCAGAGCAACAACCATTTATGCTTCCTGACTTCTTGAGTTATAGCCTAAAGCCCAGGAAAGTGTTATCCCTTGAGATTTTTTTTTTTTAATTTGTAAGTAAGCTCTATACCCAACGTGGGGCTTGAACTCACAACCCTGAGATCAAGAGTCACGTGCTGTACCGACTGAGGCAGCAAGGGGCCCCAGGAATCTGTTTTATATCATAGAAAATGTTTTTGGCCCCTGGGTGGCTCAGTTGGTTAAGTATCTGCCTTCAGCTCAGGTCATGATCCCAGGGTCCTGTGGAGCCCTGAATTGGGCTCCCCACTCAGTAGGGAATCTGCTTCTCCCTCTCCCTCTGCCCCTCCCCCTGCTCGTGCTCACGCTGTCTCTCTCCCTCTCAAATAAATAAATAAAATCTTTAAAAAAAAATAGAAAATGTTTCACTTATTGTACTCAGTGCCAAGCATGTAACACACCAACAGCATGTACACGTGCCATTACAAAAAAGTAATAACAAGTAATGCTTATTTTATTGTATTATTTTTGTGTTTTGTCTCTGTATTATTTGTTGTAATACTTGTATTAACTCAACCATCATTTCAAGCCTATAAGGCACCCTTATTATCCTCGTTTTCCAGGTGAAGAAACTGCGGCACGGCGGGTTAATTCTCTGCCCAGCTAATAAGCAAACTATTTTAAAATTTGAGGATCTTTCTTAAAAGACAGGTTTATACATGTTTGTTTCCTTTTAAAACATATTACAAGCAGTCAGGAAGGTTACTAAATATTCAGTCGTTCAGAAATATGATTTATTTAA
Source organism: Ailuropoda melanoleuca (assembly GCF_002007445.2). NCBI lineage: Eukaryota > Metazoa > Chordata > Mammalia > Carnivora > Ursidae > Ailuropoda > Ailuropoda melanoleuca. The sequence goes on from NC_048233.1 coordinate 19,973,147, forward strand.
CTATTCCCATATTCTGAGACATTATACTTTTTACTAGGATAAATAACATTGCAAGAATATTCTTGTACAAAGTCATCATCTGTATTTTTTATTACTTCCTTAGAATCTCTGAAGGGGAAACGACTGGGCCAAGCCATATAAGCAAATATCCAGAACCGTACCCTTTTATGCTCCCCTAGCCATGTCTGTCTTAATGTTTTATTTTTGCCAGCTTATTAGATGAAAATGGTACTTTGTTCTAAATTTACACGACTTTGATTATTGGTAAAGATATATACCTCATACCTTTTAAATATTTATGGAACACTTGCTTTTTTTTAATTTTTTAAATTTTTATACTTTCCATTATCTGCTCATCTACTAGAATAGATATTTGTTTTGTTTTTTTTACTCAGCAACAATTCACCTTACTTGTGCAAACAGTCAGGGGTTTTCTGTTCTCTCCCCTTTCTCCCCTTGGATACATTGTAGCTTCTGGAGAGAAGAACCTGTCTGAAACTAGAGCCAGCCAAGAGAAATAAGAACCATGTGGAAGGAAAGTAAGAGAGAAGCCAAGTGATGGTGTTTGAGGCTCTTCTGGACTTTTTCAGGTAAGGAAATCACTGACCACAGAAAGAAGGGGTCCTCACTGATATGGTTCTTTTGCCCATTTTTAAATCACAGTGTCATTTTTGGTTTCAAAATCAAAATATTGAAAGTATACGGGATTTAAAAAGACTTTTTATTTTGAAATAAACTAAGACTCACAAAAAGTTGCAAAAATTGTTTGGAAAGTTGACGTATACCCATCACTCAAGCTTCCTCCAATCATAACACCTTGGCCACTGTACACTATTAAAACCAAGAAATTGACATTGGTGTACTAGTACATATAAACTATGGACCTTATTCAGGTTTCACCAGTTTTTATATGCATCAGAATGTTGTTGTTGTTGTTGTTGTTGTTTTTAATATGTATATTCTTGGGCCCCTGGGTGGCTCAGTCTGTTAAGCATCTGCCTTCGGCTCAGGTTGTGATCCCAGGGTCCTGGGATCAAGTCCCACATCCGGCTCCCTGCTCTGTGCGGAGCCTGCTTCTCCCTCTCCTTCTGCCTCTCTTTCTCTGTCTCTAATGAATAAATAAATAAAATCTTAAATATATATATGTGTGTCTGTATATATATATATATACTTCTTTAAACATACACTTCTTTTAAATGTATTTATCTATATTGAACAATTTGTGCAATATGCAAAGATAATTTTTCTAACTAGAAACTAAATATTATAAATATTTTAAAATATATTGAACACTGTCAGTTTTTAGGCAGTGCCAATGGACTCAGGAATTTCTTTCACTTTTAGAGTAGAAAATGTTGCCAAGAACATATGCCTCAGGCATCTTGGCTGTGGACTTGTGTGTTTGTTAGTTATTATGTCCTGCTCATTATTTAAGGCAGGTTAAAATGCAATTTCCTGCAGTATTCTTGTGTGCCACAAAAGAATTTGTTTCTATCCACCATCCAGCGCTGGCGATGGAAATCAGTTAATGGGTTTCTGAAAGCCATTTCCCTGCGGCTGTGTTTATCCTTCACTGCAAGTGCTCTTTGGTATTTCCTAAGCAAAACTATGACAAGGAATACCTTTCTTGTCTGCATTTGAAAACAACAAAAAAGCCCCCTTTTAATATCTCATTTTGTTTCCTCTGATCTTAGCTGATTGGAGAAGAAGAAGACAAAAGGAACAACAATGAGGGGTGGCTGGCTGGCTCAGTTGGGAGAGCGTGCCACTCTTGATCTTGGGGTTGTGAGTTCAAGTCCCACGCTGGGGGTGGAGGTTACTAAAAAAAATAATAATAGTAAAATAAATTTTAAAGAAAGGAACAATGATGAAAAAAACTAATTAAGAAAAATTACAGAAAAACAGAGAGATGAGCCAAAAGCAACTGCTAAATTCCAGAACCTTGATGTTGTTCATTAAATGAAAATGCGTACCAACTGGGGAGAGGGACATCAGGGAACTAATAACTTCTTGAGACCTGCTGTGTGCTAGATGCTATACTGGTGTTTTAAATGGCCCATTATAACCTTGACAGTATATTCAATAGTGTATTGATGCTATTGATCTTAAGACAACTGTCTAATAGTATTTAATGAAGAAAGGTGACAATCTAATGAAGCAACAGAATCATTTGTAAAGCCAGAGGCAGAAGAAAGCTTCAGTCAATTTCTGGCTAATGAAATGATATTGTTGCAGGGTCAGAACGGAATGGTCAAGAAAGAATTCTTTAGACATTGTATGGTGCAACTTAGTAAGTTTATTTGGGTAGCACGGGGACAGGATCGGTGGACAGAAAGAGCTGCACTTTTTGTTGTGGGAAACTGGTGGTTATCTGCTTAGTGCTCAAGGGGGAGGGGACATACAGGGAGTATTAGATTATAAATGTCTTCTTCCTATTTCTATTTATAAAACTACTTTTGCAAGATTTATGTGGTGCTTATCGTTCAGTTTGATATCAACTATCAGTGATACCTGCAGGCTAGTCATGAAACCCTTAAGGAATGCATTAACCGTTACATAGTTGATCCTTATCGGAATTATGCAGGCTATCGGTCAGCTGTCTGGGCTATAGGTAAACATTTTTCTACTTCTATCCCCCATCAATACCATACTGTCCAGTCATCTCATTTTAATTCCCTTAATTTTATTCTATAAATAGTCTATGATTTTAGAAAGAATTGAAAATATATAGAAATACACAGACTAGGAAGCAAAAGTCCTCAGTTTCCCCATCCCTCTTTCTCCTCCTTACAGGTCATCACCCTTAACAATTTAATATGCATCTCTTCTGCCTCCGTATCTTAAAAGGCAGACTGACTCAGCATATTTTGCCTTATAATTTTTCAACTTTACAATCATGCAAATGTGATAAGCATTCAGTAGAAATCATATTTCAAATTTTGAATATTGAGCTTTCCCCAGGCTAGTGGTGTGTGGCATGATCTCATGACGCTGGGCCGTGGCTCACGATCACAAGGGTAAACAACCAATGCATTTAACAACCATTCTGCACCCATACAATCATTCTGTTTTTACTTTCAAGACAGTATTCAATAAACTACGTGTGATATTCAACACTTTTTTATAAAATGAGTTTGTACTAGATGATTTTGTGCAGCCATAGGCTAACCTGAGCGTTCTGAGCACATTTAAGGTGAGACTAAGCTATGATGTTCAGATTAGGCGTGTCAAATGCATTTTTGACTTTTGATATTTTGAATTTATAAGGATTTTATCAAGATGTAGCCCCATCATAAGTGAAGGAAAATCTATAGGTGAATTTTTTTAGTATACAATATGATTCTAATAAATTCCATTCATTTTCAGAAGTAAGTTATTTATTATTTGTAATAATTGTTTTACTTTTAGCAAATTATACTTTGCACTTTCAAATATTGAAAATCTTAGATCATCAGTGAGGAATAATTCACCATAATCAATTTTTTTCCCTCTTCCTTGTTTGGTATTTAATAAAAATTGTTAAAATTCATTGAGTCATTACTGTGTGTTTCTGGTACCTAACTTATATCAACATATATTCACATGTGTAATTCTCATGAGAATACTTTAATCCACGTGTTATGATTTTCCCTATTTGTAAATTGGAGAATTTGAGGCACAGAGAAGTCAAATCAGCTGGCCAAGGCCACAGAGCTGCTAAGTGGTGTGCTAAGCATCAAGCCAAGAGGGTCTGAAATCATCAGTGCTAGTCTGCTTGACATAGTCCCACAAGTCAGCTTTTTTATTTTCTCTGTGCTTCAGTTTGCGGTTTTATATTGTTTTCTAATTCTCCGAAATTTTCTTCTGTAGTTTCTAATCTGCTTTTCAAGTTCAACCAGTGGATTCATATTTTCCTTTACATCTTCTTGAATGTTCCTGCATGTATGTACGTGTGTGTTTGTTTGTGTGTAAAGTTCAACCATCTGTCATTTCTCTCTTCTGTTTGTATTGACTGATTTTTCCCGCTACTTAGAGGTGACAATTCCCTGCTTCTTCCCATATCTAGCAATTGTTTTAAAAGAAAATTTATTTATTTACTTATTTAAGATTTTACGTATTTATTTGTCAGGGATAGAGAGAGCACACACAGGGGGATTGGCAGGCAGAGCAGACAGAGAGGGAGAAGCAGACTCCCCACTGAGCAGGGAGCCTCATGTGGGACTTGATCCGAGGACCCTGGGATCATGACCTGAGTGGAAGGCAGATGCTTAACGGAATGAGCCACCCAGGTGCCCTATTTTTACTTTTAAATAGATGAATGAATGAAAATTATATGAAAACATGGAAGCCTCAGACCCTCTCGCTGCTCCTGCTTTTTTTCCCCTCTTCTTTCTCATCCGCCTCTCCCTCCCTCCTCTTCATCTTTGTCTTCAACTGTGTCTCTGCCTTCATCTTTGAGGTGTTTTAGCAAGCTTCCCTTACTGCACTCCTGACCTTGCTTTCTAGGCACAGGTTTTGAGCAGGTCTGGCAGTAGATGTTTACAGGGTTCTCAAAATTGTCCCACGCTCAAGTGGATGATTTACATATCTGGGCAACCTGAGATGGATGTCTCCACTTCGAATGTTCCACCAGCGCGAGGAGGAAAGGTCATCTTAGGGCATTCTCTTAGGGTTACAGTTGCACCAAGATGTGGGTCTGTAAAAGGACAGAACAAGAACCGGTATTGTTCATTGTTACATTCCCACATTCCTGGCACACAGTGACCATTCAATAAATATTTGACAGATACAATTTTTTTTTTTTTATCTCTCACTGTGCTATTAACACTTTCTTGAATCCCTGTCTTTACAGTATCCTTCAGGCCTGGCTTTTCTAGTGCATATCAGCGTAATTTAAAGTATCCACAGTGCAAAATTTGCCCTTACTTTGAGGTTTTAAAATCAATCATTTATTAATTCATCACTGCTAGGGACTGAATGTTTGTGTTCCTCCAAAATTCATATATCGAAACCTAATCCCCAGTGTGATGGTATTTGGAGGTGGGGCCCTTGGGAGAGCATGAGCCTGGAGCCCCTCATGAATGGGATCTGTGTTCTTAATAAAATCCCAGAGAGCTCCTTGCCCCTTCTGCCAGGTGAGGACACAGAGACAAGATGGCAGCCATCTATGAACCAGGACGTGGGCTCTCACTGGTACCGGATCTGCTGGTGTCTTGATCTTAGATTCCCAGCCTTCAAAACTGTGAGAAATAAGTTTCTGTGTTTATCAGATACCCTGGGTATCTATGGTATCTATGGTGTTCTCATATAGCAACCCAAACTGACTACAATAATCCTTAACTGGTCCTTCTTAAGTTTGGTTATTAGCTCTCCTCGCATCCGTCCTTAATATTGGTGCTTGCCAGGGCTCAGTTTGGTGTCAGAATCTCACCGCCCTCTACCCATGCTGCTTGGGCTATTAGCGTCATTCCCGTGACATCCAACAATCCTTATCTGTGATCTTCATCTCCTGTCCAGACCTCTCTCTGGGACTTGGACCTCTAGTTCCAGCTATCTCCTGGATAGATTAGTCTGGAAACTTTCCAGTCACCTCAGAATCAGCCTGTCTGCGAAGGGCCTCCAGAGTGTGCTGTTCTTTCCTATCAGCAGCTGTCAGAGATTGAGAATATTTTAGCCACGAGCAAATTCTTTCTCTTGAATGTATGTCTTAAAATGTAATGGAAACTATTTTTATACGCCTAGACTATGAATCCTGCTGATGGTGGTTGCTTTTGGGGAGGGAACTGAATGACTAGGGTAGGGTGGTGAGAAAAGTTACTTCTCACTGTGTATCTTTTGGTAGCTTTTACAATTTTATACCATACGCTTGTACATCTGTTTAGGGAATAATAATGAAAAGCGTAATGAAAGGAATGAGAAATGTTTAGTATGAAAATGCACTTATCAAAAACTGACAAACTGACACTGACCCAGAAGGAGCTGCACCATTCCTTTTCAAAGTACGCTTTGCTGCAAGAGAGAGAGAGAGAGAGAGAGAGAGAGAGAAGAGACAGGATAATTTATTCATGGGTGCATGCTCTTTTAAAACAAGCCTGTTCAAAGGCAGTGATATTGTTTCAAGTTCTTCCGAAAACAAGTTCAAGGGTGTCTAAACTTTAAATGCTTTCTCATTTATTCAAAAACATTTCTGAGTTCCAGCCACTGTGTTGAGACTCGAGCACACAAAGTTAAATCACTCCCAGTTCCTGGGCTCAAATTGCTGCAAGTCTAGAGATCAGGAAATGAAGTGCTAATGAGCAGGGGTACTGGCGGCTTCTGGCCTAGTCAGGGAGCAGAGGGTTTAGGCCTGCGGGGAAGGCTTCCTGAAATATGGAGCTCTGTCCTCACTCCTAAGATTGAGCTGATTAAAAACTTCAGCTCAGCCTTAGGAGAGGAGAAGGGAGAAGAATGAATCAGGGCAAAGACACTGAGACATGAAATGGCAGAGGGTAAGCTAGGGACCAACAAGTGACTTTGAGTCGTCTGAGCACCAAGTACAAGGTAGCTCAATTATGATTTTATTTTTTATTTTTTTAATTAATTTATTTTTTAAAGATTTTGTTTATTCATTTGACAGAGATAGAGATAGCCAGCAAGAGAGGGAACACAAGCAGGGTGAGTGGGGGAGGAAGAAGCAGGCTTCCAGCGGAGGAGCCTGATGTGGGGCTCGATCTCAGAACGCTGGGATCACGCCCTGAGCCGAAAGCAGACACTTAATGACTGAGCCACCCAGGTGCCCCTCAATTATGATTTTAGACACAGCGTCTTCCTTAACCTAATTCAGGAGCTCAGGCTGTGTGTCTGCGTTTGAACGGCGTATCCTCTTTCCTAATGTTCCCTATTTCCTGAAAAGCTTTTGGTTTCCTTTTTACACTGCCTAAAATGGTATCCCNCGAAAGCAGACACTTAATGACTGAGCCACCCAGGTGCCCCTCAATTATGATTTTAGACACAGCGTCTTCCTTAACCTAATTCAGGAGCTCAGGCTGTGTGTCTGCGTTTGAACGGCGTATCCTCTTTCCTAATGTTCCCTATTTCCTGAAAAGCTTTTGGTTTCCTTTTTACACTGCCTAAAATGGTATCCATTGATATAGGGCCTCCTAACCTTTTAGGAGACCCATGCAATCTCTGAATTTTTGCATAAAAGGGTGTAGCTATGCAGCTGTCCTTTTTTCTGAGGAAGGAAGGCGCCAGGTACCTCATCAGAAGTTTACAAATGGGTCGTTCTCTTTCTTTCTTTGAAAATTTCTCTCTCTCTCTCTCTCTCTCTCTCTCACACACACACACACACACACACACATCCTACTCAAAATGTAAATACTGGTTTAGTGATAAGCTTTTAAAATGCAGGTAACTCTGGAAGAGTTGGAAGAGCTCTCAGACACTTACTCCAGCAGTTTCCAAATGTTGGGCAACCACTGGCAGCATCTGGGGTAAATTTCCGGTGGCTCCATCTTGGGTGGTTAGGGCTTCCCGGGTACACAGATGGTATGATTTTTTACCTTGTAGCCTCTGCACAAACACATGTGAACACTTGACTTTAAAGGCGCTTAGGGTGTACAGCTCCATGGTTCCACAGAACCCCCGTCGTGTTTACCCAGCCACAGACCCTCCCAGCTGCCTGGAACTTTCTCAGGCCACTACTCCTTGTCTGGTTATGTGTGGGCTGCATAAACTGCTTGTTAGCAAATACTTAAGAGTAAGTAGGTAATCCTAGGGGAAAATTGTACTACATAAATTAGGTCAAAAGTTTACTTCTTTCCTGCCTAGACCACGTTTAGTTTCTTTCAATGCTTTGTTTTAAAAAGCACTTTTTGTTGGTTTGCTTTTTGTTAGTTTGAGAAAAAAGTTACATATTTCTAATGGGAGATTGGATTTTTTTTCCCTTAACGTGGTACACGTACAGGGAAGGAGAAACGAGAAGGTATATAAGATGGACAAATGCATTATCTGAGAGAGGTCAAGAGCACGGTCATTTTCTAAATTAATTGATTCTTACGTTATGCCTTTGCTAAGCCAGTGAGTCATGTCTGAGCACTTCAAGTTTACTATGATTCTATTTGTCCTGAAATGAAACCAGAAGAAAGAAAATAGTACAATAGATAGTTTAATTGTAAAAGATACCTTATTAAAGAAGACTATAATGGAGTTCCAGCATAATGAACCAACACTTTTCCTTCTTTGGTAAAATTTTCCTTTCCTCTTTGCTTTCCTGTACTTAGGACACAACCTTTATTATCAATTTAATTTTCTTTTTCCTTCCGAAACACCCCCAAAATGAATAATCATTTCATTGATTATATTGATTTCTGAAATGTATGTTTCTTTTGGTAGAGCCTAGTGATTAAGAACTAGGAGACATCATATTATGAGTATCAATTTTGCTGCTAACTGTCTGTGTGGGCTTAAAATGTCATCTCCCCTGTAATAGTCAATTCCCCTTATCTAAAAATTAGGAAAATGAGAGGACATAACTCTTAAGTTTGTTGAGAGAATCACATAAATAAATGGAGATGAAGTGCAGCCACTAGTTAGTCAAGTTTATCGTGCTTGTGTTTATGCTTCTATGGCAAGTATGCCGCGCGATTTACACACGTTTACATTAGATGTGACTCTATGGCGCTAGAAGTCAGGGTAGCGGTGATCGGGGTTGTAAAAGAAAGTCTTGATGGAGCCCTGGTTCTGATAACGTTCAGACTGTACATGTAGGTTTTGGCTACACAGGTATGTTTACTTTGTGAGACTTCATCATCGGTTTGGCTGTGACTGGCACACTTTTCTGCATTGCGGTCACAAGTTTGCACAAAAAACAGCAACAAAAGAAAAAGAAAGATGTGAATCTTACGCACTTTGATTCAAAGTGCCTTATAAACATAAATTTTGCTTTTTGGAGGAGACCTCAATTCTGAAAGGAATGCAAATTCTGAAGATATTTAATATGAGAAATGGAATCGGCCACAGATGACTCTTTGGATATATAAAAATCTCAGAAGAGTTTTTAATGTATATTGAATAAATATTGAATTGAAAAATTGCAGGACAAACATATATAAAATATACATTGTGGGAAAATATTGGTTTTATAAGTTCTGAGAAAATGCATAGTGAAGATGCAAAACAGGAACATAGAATTAGGAAAGAAATGATGCCTAGAGAAGTTTTTGAAGCAAGGTACGTATATGGATTGAGAAAGAATGAAGTAAGGTATTTTTTTTTTTAATGGGAAGAATGCGAGTATGGAGGAGGGGACAACAGCAATGTGCGCAGAAAGGCAAAGGGCTTGTTAGACTATTCAGGGAAAGGTATTACAGATGGGAAATGTTGAAGGTGGAGCAGTTTGTAAAAAGGCCTTAAAGGTTAGGGAAATGTGTGATTTCCGTTTGTTACTAGGTAAAGCATAAGCATTCTTAATGATTCTTGTGCAATGTCAACAGAACTTGACCCCGTATTTCACACATTGCTTTGGAATTTGAGACACAATACAAAATCATACCCATAGAAATGCCACTCTGTAGTGTCTATACCACTTCTTTTTCTCTTTTTAACTTAAAGTATAATTAACATCCGATGTTATGTTAGTTTCAGTATACTGTATAATGATTCAGCAACTCTATACAGCACTCAGCTCTCCCTGCTCATCAAGAGAGGTGTGGTCTTAATCCCCTTTACTATTTCATCCATCCCCCCACCCAACTCCCCTCCGTCTGTTTTTGTTTTGTCTGTCTTTTTTTCTTTTTTTGTTCATTCATTTTTTAAAAATTCCATATATGACTGAAATTATGTGATATTTGTCTTTTTTTTGGTCTGGCTTATTTTACTTAGCATTATACCCTCTAGGTCCATGCATGTTGTCACAAATGGAAAGCTCTCATTCTTTGTTATGGCTGAGTATTATTCCTGTGTGTGTGTGTGTGTACCACATCTTCTTTATCCATTCCTCTATGGATGGACACTTAGGCTGCCTCCATATCCTGGCTACCATAAATAATGCTGCAATAAATACACAGATGCATACAGCCTTTCAAATTATTGTTCTTTGTTTACTTTGGGTAAATTCCCAGTACTGGGGCACCTGGGTGGCACAGCGGTTAAGCATCTGCCTTCGGCTCAGGGCGTAATCCCGGCGTTGTGGGATCGAGACCCACGTCAGGCTCCTCCGCTATGAGCCTGCTTCTTCCTCTCCCACTCCCCCTGCTTGTGTTCCCTCTCTCGCNGTCTGCTCAGGGCGTGATCCCGGCGTTGTGGGATCGAGACCCACGTCAGGCTCCTCCGCTATGAGCCTGCTTCTTCCTCTCCCACTCCCCCTGCTTGTGTTCCCTCTCTCGCTGGCCATCTCTATCTCTGTCGAATAAATAAATAAAATCTTAAAAAAAAAATTCCCAGTACTTACTGGAATACTTTTTTTTTGTTTTTGTTTGTTGGACTACAATTGATTATTACTGAACTATAAAAAAAGAATGAAATCTTGCCATTTGCAACAACATGGGTGGACCTAGAGGGTATAATGCAGAGTGAAATAAGTGAGTCAGAGAAAAACAAATGCCATACTATTTTACTCACATGTGGAATTTAAGAAACAAAGCAAATGAACCAACAAAGGTAAAGAAAGACAAAAAAACCCCAGACTCTTAAATACAGAGAACAAAATGGTGGTTGCAGAAGGGAGGTGGGTGGGGGGATGGGTGAAATGAATAAAGGGGATTAAGTGTACACTTGTGATGAGCCCTGAGTAATGTATAAAACTATTGAATCATTATATTGCACACCTGAAACTAATATAAAACTGTGTGCTTATTATACTTCAATTAAAAAAATAAATAAACACTGTGTATCATAGCCCATAAAATTCCAGGGATGGAATTGGTATTTGGAACAATTTCAAGCACCTTTCACAGAATTACCAAAGTAAAATTAAATGAATTTACTGTAGTTTACTAAAGCTAGTGTACTTTATCTGCAAGTTGAAAGGTGAACCCCAAATTAAACAATTACCTGGAAATGGTAATGCTTTAGCTTCTGAACCTTTCTAAGGACAACAAATAACTGGAAATGCAAATATGGGCCAAAGTTTAAAGACTTCTGTTTGACGCCCCATCTCTTGCAGCAAGAGCTGCAGACCTTGTGACCGTCAGGAATGTTTTTAAACACTGCCACCTACTGGAAGTTTGCTTGAAACGCTGAACACAACGTAAATGAGAACCCCCACATTTTCTGTATTTCATTCTGCCAGCATTTATCTCTTTCTATCCTTCCCATCAGATCAATCATGACTGGAAGCTAAGGCAACAGGAATATATAGCAGCAGTGCTGACAATTTGTATTTTTCTGTTAATGTATTTTTTATTTATGACCACTCTTAATAAGCTTAAAATTGTTATGTTTTTCTTGTCTTCTCGTAAGATGACAGAGCGCTAGGAAGATGAGTTTTAGACCGAGACAGATCTGGTTCAACCAGAACTCTGCCACTTGCTACTTTTGTGGTTTTACATATGCTGCTCAGTCCTTCTAAACCTCAGTTTACTCATCTATGAATTGGAACATTCTCAACATTACAGCTAATATATAAAGCGTGATTAAATGGTATGCTGATAAAGTGTGGTTATTTATAGAAACTCCGATAATAATGAATATAAGGACAATGGTTTGGAGGTTTAAGTCAGCTTTTATTGAGAAATTCATTTGGGATCTTAGTCCAGTTTCCTTGGATTTTTTTTTTTTTTAAATAGCTTCTGCAAGGCCAGTGTGCCTGGGAACATTAATTGGGGAGCACTGGGGAGAAAGTACTGGAGAAGCAGCTACAAAGCAGTTATGATGTTCAAGAAGCCTGTTGTTAATGGTTTTAAAGATCTTAAGGTTGACATCTTTTCCAGCAACTAGATCCAGGCAGCTAACACAGACAACATTTTGCTTAGGGCAAAAGGAGGACTTTTCTTCTCCCTATGCCAAGAGAATACTTCGAACAAGAGAGTTGTATTTTCTGTTCCCTGTTTATGCAAAGGAATGATTAGGTGATGTCTTTAAACACCAACTCCTACCTTCTTCCCCAATCTCAATGACAAACAACAAACAACAAAAAACCCCCAACCAATCAACCAACCTGAAAGTACAATATGCATTAAAAATATTTATCCATGTCCTTGTGTATGAGGAATGGATTCTCCACTTGTTTTTTATGGGGGAGGGGAGCAGAGAGAGAATCTCAAACAGGCTCCAGGCTCGATCTCACAACCTTGAGATCATGACCTGAGCCAAAATCAAGAATTGGATGCTTAACCAACAGAGCCACCCAGGCGCCCCTGGAGTCTCAGCTTCTACAAGGGGGGATGGCCACTCCATCAGGAGAGCAAATGTCCTTTAAGCTCATCGGGTTCACTTTTGTAGCTGNAGCAAATGTCCTTTAAGCTCATCGGGTTCACTTTTGTAGCTGCCCTCCGGTTCTTAGTTTGTACAATCTAGATCTCATACCACCTTCTGTCAATTAAAATCTCAGCTGATCAGAGGCACTAATGGTGACGGTTTGTCTGAGGCAGGTACAGGCACAAAGAGAAGCCAAAAGCGGAGAGTGGACAAAGGCATAAGGTGACACTAAAGTGTTAGGGCATTTAGGCTTTCAGGAGGTAAGGTCTCTGTTAGCATGTTTGTTATCATAGTTACCGAACAGATCGTACTCCCAGGTATATTCTGGGAGGCTTAGGACTACAAGGCCAGCCTGACAGTGTTTGGTCTTCAGCTCTGAATGCAAACGATCCTTAAATCTCTGTTGGTGTATTCTTACTATTTTTATATGGGAATCTTCATCTTCATCATTATCTCCCTCCCCCCCCTTTAAAGTTCGTAATGGAGTCCAAACACTAGAAACACGCAAAGATCAGAATTGTTCTAAAAAGATGACTTTTATGATCATCTATTTAAGATGCTATACAATTGGAATGATGGAAGGATAGTTTGCTGCGGCATCTGGTTCATGGCGATGGGTGATGTAATGATGGAAGGAGAGTTCGTTGCAGCTTCTGGTTCATGGCGATGGGTGATGGCTGGTGAGAGCAGAGGAGCCTCGTCTGTGGACAGGGTGGGGAAGACGGGGTCTGACCATCAGCACTGTCAGTTTGTAGATATTGAAAAAGAAAATTAGCTAATAAGTTCGTCCATATTAACCACTTGGAGGAAGATAATAAACATGGTTATTTCATCTTCAGGGGAAATGGCATGAGTACTGAAGACAAGGTTTGGACAATTTTACAGTGTTTAGCAAACAGATTAGTCATGAGGAAGGTCTGCCTTGAATTCATGGAGAAGAAAAAAAAACGGAAATGTATGTTAGAAGAGATGGTGAAAAGCCAAAAACCATGAGTCGGGAGAAAATTAAATGCAGTGTGAAATGACGATTTGTTCTTCGTAATGTCTTTTTCAGAAGGAAAATATATTTTAGCTTGTATTGCTTTTTTGACTGTCCAATTTCNATGCAGTGTGAAATGACGATTTGTTCTTCGTAATGTCTTTTTCAGAAGGAAAATATATTTTAGCTTGTATTGGTTTTTTGACTGTCCAATTTCTTTTTTTTTTTAAAGTTTTTTTTTATTTTTATTTATTCGACAGAGATAGAGACAGCCAGCGAGAGAGGGAACACAAGCAGGGGGAGTGGGAGAGGGAGAAGCAGGCTCCTAGCAGAGGAGCCTGATGTGGGGCTTGATCCCATAACGCCGGGATCATGCCCTGAGCCAAAGGCAGACGCTTAACCGCCGTGCCACCCAGGCGCCCCTGACTGTCCAATTTCTGTAAAATTATTTTTTCGTTGCCATTTCATGGACGTTTTGGAGNCCCATAACACCGGGATCACGCCCTGAGCCGAAGGCAGACGCTTAACCGCTGTGCCACCCAGGCGCCCCTGACTGTCCAATTTCTGTAAAATTATTTTTTCGTAGCCATTTCATGGACGTTTTGGAATATATAGTTTCCTCAACTATAAAATGGGATGATAACATCTAGGACCTCACAGAGATGTTGTGAGACTAAATTAGATCGGGTAAGAACGAGCCCTTTGTAAATTGTAAAATCTTTTACTCGGCTTTAAAATCTTCTGTCTGATAAACATAGCCCATAATGGGACACTAAAAAAATAATCATGGTACAGATGACCTAGTGACATTGGTCTACTGCTAAGTCTCCATTTTATTCATATTCCTGAGGGAGGTAACTGTATCAACAGTCTGAATATTTTAAATTATTTTTTCATTTTGATTTCATACAGAGACCTATTGACTTTCTCTCATGAGGTGAAATGGAATACTAGAAATGATTAATCTTTGGTTCTTAGTGTTGCCTGTTCAACAGTGTAACAAAATCTAGAACACAGTGAATCCTGATAGAGATGTAGAGTTGTGAAATGGAAAAACAGGATTTAAAGTTAACTTTCACAAAAGAAAGCAGTAGTCACTTGATCTGAAGGAAATATCTTTAATACATACATCTTTTTCTTCATATAACTCAGCTCTTGATAATTAAAATAATCAGAAAGTCAGAACATTCTGGAAAGCAAATATTATGTAAATTAAATTTAAGGTTAGAATTAAAATAAAGCATTTTATGTATCAACACTTAGTCTTCAGTCCATGGCAGCGATGCTATAAAATGAAACATGAATGTAATAGTAAAGAAGACCCCTAGGCCATGAGTCAGGACAAGACCCCATGTTATAGTCACTGCCTGGGTCTGCTCTAGGCTAGCCCACCTTCCTCGGCCATACCTTGTTTGCTTTATCTGCTAAGCAAGGAGGGGTCACTAAGTCCTCTCTCAGGCAAAGGCCCAGACTAAAACTGAGCAACTCTCTGATGGGTAGTTTCAATGAGATAAGGGCAAAATTTTAAGATTCTAAACTCTTATTGGTAGTCCTTTAAAAATGCTAGATAACTCCACAGAAAGAGAAGTAAAATTAAAGCTATAGTGACATGGCACTTCTCACACCCTGGCATGTGAAACATAAAAAACTTTGATATTACAGTGTATTGGTGATGGCAAAGGGAACTGGGTGGCCTTATATATTACCGGTAAGAGGGAGATTGGTTCATCTTTTGGAGGGCAAGTTGGCAACCCTAGTGTAAGTGCAAAACATGAGTGTCATTTCAGACCGCACTTCCATTTCTAGTAAGTACAAAGATTGTGCAAAAATTTAGACACAACCAAGCTGTGNCCTAGTGTAAGTGCAAAACATGAGTGTCATTTCAGACCGCACTTCCATTTCTAGTAAGTACAAAGATTGTGCAAAAATTTAGACATAACCAAGCTGTGCATCAATAGAGGACCGTATTTTATTTTATTTTATTTTATTTTATTTTATTTTATTTTATTTTATTTTATTTTATTTTATTTTAACAGAGGAGTGTTTAGTACAGTTCCCTATAGTGGAATACCATTCAGCATCTGAAAGAACAAGCTAGTTTTACATGAAAACACATGGAAAATCTCACTCATAAATGAAGTAAAGCAGTTGATAGTGTGCTGCATTTGTGAAACATGGTTATACACATGTGTGAATATGCACATGCTTGTGTCCAGGGGAACCAGNGAAAGAACAAGCTAGTTTTACATGAAAACACATGGAAAATCTCACTCATAAATGAAGTAAAGCAGTTGATAGACAGTGTGCTGCATTTGTGAAACATGGTTATACACATGTGTGAATATGCACATGCTTGTGTCCAGGGGAACCAATCAGAACAGGTGTCAGCCATTAGACTAGTAGTATGAATACAAATGCCCATATCAGCCCTACTTACCCTCTCACTGCATAAATCCCAAAGACACTTAAGCAACCAGTTTCAGTGGTTACCTCTGGGAACCCAGTGGTTCCCTAGGTGACAGAGTGGGGAGGAGACCCACTTTTCTACTATACACTTTTTTTTTTTAACCAAGGACATTTATTACCTATTCAAAAAAATAAAATAGTTATCTCATAGAAGAAAAAAATATATAAATAATTATGTGTTTTTGTAACATTTTTTTATTTTTATAGTTTTATACTTTAAGCTTTATGATATTATATTTTAAGTCTCTCTTCTGTTTTAGTGTCTTGATTATTCATTAATTTTAAAGATGATTTTTTAAAAAGATATGTTCTGGTATAACATTCATAATCTGATCATTTCACGGTACCTGGCATTGTGCCTTTTTTTTAAGTGGGGCTATTTTTAATAAGTTTCTTTCATTTTGATGCCAGTTTTTGCACAGATAAAGCTTCTCAGCTTCTATGAGCCAACTTGCTTTATATGCCTTAATTTATATGTATGGAATAAAGCAGACTTAATGGAACTCGTTCTTTGATACTGCCATTTTCTGGTAATATAAATTATTTTTACCTAGACGAAACCGAAACAGACGATGCGAGCCTTGACTTGTCCGTGTTTGAATTAAAGCCACTACCGTAGTGATGGCAAAGTGGATAGCGGCAGTTTTTTTCAGCTATTTTATCCTGTTTTTAAGGATTTAATTTTTTTCATTGCCACAATATCACAAATTCTGTGGAGGAAATTCACTTTCTGGCCTCCAGAGAACCTTGTCTCCATCCTTAGTTCTTGTACACTAATCTACAGTCAGCTTTGAAATGTGGTTCCCAGAGGTTTGGGGGGAAAGTTGTTGGTGAAAGAAGCTAGGAAAATCCTTTGCCTGGCCTCTCAATGAATATCTCTGGATAACCGACTTCCCAATAGACAGAGAGAGAGAGACCCTGCCTACGCTCAGAAACCATGCCTGTTCGCTCAGCATCGTGTCTTGGCAAACAGGAATGTAGATTCCTGTTTGGATAAATGAGATGAAGGGTGTATGGCGTTAACAGCCCCCTGCCTGCCTTTTTATAATCTTTTAAAGTTCATTTATTTATCTTTTTAGTAATCTCTACACCCAACGTGGGGCTCAAACTCAAGACCCCAAGATCAAGAGTCTCACGCTCTCCTGAGCCCGCCAGGAGCCCCGCCCCCTCTTTGAAAGCAGCACAAAGGCGGCCATCGCGGATCTCCGAGGCCCCGCCCCCAAGGTCCTCTGACCTAATTCTAGCAGGGGCAATGATTTCCTTGCTCCTCACTTTTCTGAAAGTGCTCTCCCCTCTCATGCCTGGTACATTCTCCTTCCCAGGCACAGATCACACGCGGAGCTATTCTTGGGTTTTGGAACTATCAGCTTTCGCCAAGGTGTGTGGAGCTGCGGCAGAATTATATAACTTCCCGCGTTCATCCACCTTCCTGTTGCAATGTGCCCTTTGCCTTATCCTGTTTATTTTAGGGCTGGGTTTCTAGGACAGGCCCTGAACACGAAGTAGAATTTGTGTTGTGTCCTAACGAAGGAGTCCTTGGGGACTAACAATATCTCAAATTTGCAGTTCTCCCCAATTCCACTTGTTTGTCCTCTTCTGCTTGATTGAAGCGCTCTTGCTTCCTCACCCGTAAGTATCTCAGATATCCCCAACTCCGCAGTCCCTGGTTCTGAAGCCAGCCTCCCCCATCAGTCTACCTCAGCTTAGTTGCAGTGCCATAAAAACCACTGGGGAAGACGGTGCCTATAGAAGACCTCTAAAATTTTGTTAGTGTTATATTCCATTCTCCTTTCCACACCGAACTGAATGAGAAAGAGCTATTACTTATCCATCATCCTGGTGTACCCTGGCTTTAAAGGCACCACCTGCACAGGCTGTCAACCTCACCCCTGGGCTTGTTAATGCTGATGTTGTTGTTAATGTTGTTGTGGAATATAGGTGAGGTTCAGTGGGGTGGAGTCCGGAGCTGATGACCAAGAAAGAATTCTTGAGGCATCTTTGGTGCAAAATGGTGGTTTATTAAAGCACTGGGACAGGACCCATGGGCAGAAAGCCCTGTTGCCCCGGGTTGTGAGGGGTGGCTGATTATATACTATAGGGTTGGGGGAGGTAAGGAAAAAGGGAGATTGAGAAAGTACTTTCATATGTTGAAGAGGACCTACAAGATACCAGAGGTTTGCCATTGTCAAGTTAAGGTCGTTTTTCCCCTCTAGCAAGGCACTAACATTAAGATAATTGGGAGATTCATGGAAGAATGTCCCACCTGTCCCACCCAGGAGTGGGGTGTGTGTGTGTGGGGGGGGTTGCAGGGTGTCAGCCTATGCTCGGTCCTCAGCCAGCCTTCTGCTCCCTCATCAATGTCTAGGGTCACTCAGAGGGTGCAAGTATCAGACAGGGTGGGGCTGATGAGATTTTCTTGTTTGAAACTCAATTCTGTGGTCAACTGCTGATTTAAACTGGCGTTGGGATGCAAGATCTCCACAGAACAGAGGGCCTGCAACAGGCTGAGAATACAGAATTGGTAGAAAAAGGACAAATGAAAAATCATTGCTTCCTTTAGCTTCTTGTATCTGTGTTAAGGTCTTTCCTAATTTTGGGGAAATTCACTGCCAATATTTCTTCAAATATTTCTTCTGCTCCCTTCTCTCTAGAAAAAGTGCTTGATGTATTCACAGAAAAGAAGTAAGGTCAGAGTTGCTGGCATAAAATAAGCAAGGAGCAAGTAATGAGATGATGATGAGGTTGTGGGATATCGGTGAGGTTCAGTGGGGTGGAGTCCGGAGCCGAGACCAAGAAAGAATTCTTAAGACGTCTTTGGTGCAAAATGGTGGTTTATTAAAGCACGGGGACAGGACCCGTGGGCAGAAAGAGCTGCCACCCCGGGTTGTGAGGGGTGGCTGATTATATACTACAGGGTTGGGGGCAGTAAGGAAAAAGGGAGGTTGAGAAAGTACTTTCATATGTTAAAGAAGACCTACAAGATACCGAGGCCTTGCCTTTGTCAAGTTAAGGTTGTTTACCCCTTTAGTAAGGTATTAACATGAAGATAGTTGGGAACTTCCTGGAGGCTGCAGATTATAAGGACATTTAATTGCATCTACATTTCCTTCCGGAAGCTAGGTTATTGATAGAAATGCTTCGTTCTTGTAGATCGCTAAAACATTTGTAAACTGTGGGAGACTCAAGTCTTGCAGGATTGTGGTCTCTATAGGTTAACGATTTTTTTATCCTTTAGGGCAGCCAGGAGTGCCTGAGGAATGTCACATACATCCCATGGGGGGCGGGGGAGGAGTTGCGGGGTGTCAGTTTCCGCTTGGTCCTCAGCTTGCCTTCCTTCTGTTTCCTCATTATTGAGACTGAAAAAGTGGGCATGGACAAGGTTATATAAGTCCTTGGTGGCTAGTGGTAAGAATTCAGATTTTATTTTTACTTTTTATTATAGAAAATTTCAAATACATACAAACCTAGAGAGAATTGTGTAACTGTTTCCCATATACTCATCGCCGGTTTCAAACAATGGCCACTTTTCAAACCTTTTCCCTTTATGCCCCCACTTACTCTCCTGCAATGCACCAGATCATTTTATAGCAATATCCAGATACAGTTTTTATTTATAAATATTTCAGTATTATTGAAAGATAGGAACTCTTCTTGACATAACCACAATACTATTATCACACCTGAAATATTAACAAGTATTCCTTAATAGCATCAAGTGTTCTGTCCATGTTCACATTTTCTCCATTGTGTGATTTTATTTCAAAACAACAACAACAAAAGATTTTTAAGTAAGCTCTATGCCCAACATGGGGCTTGAACGTACAACCCTGAGATCAAGAGTCACGTGCTCCACCAATTGAGCCAGCCAGATCCCCCTCAAAATTTTCATGTTTTGAACCAGGTTCTACTATGTTTCTGACATCTTTTTTAATCTGCAGAGCTCCATTACTTTTTTCCTTTTCTAGTAATGTATTTGTTGAAGAGATTAGATTTTGCTGATTGCATCTCTGTGGTATTTTATATATTCCTATAGTTACGGTAAATTCGTAGTTAGATTTAGACTCTTGATGAGATTTGGGTTTAATGTTTCAGGCAAGAATACCTGGTAAGTTTCATGCACTGACCTCAAGAGGAATCTATTACCAGTTGATTCTCCTTTTGGGAATTTAGAAGTCGTTAATAATCAAGATCTAAATCCATTAACTCATTAGAATTCGCAAAAGAGTGATCTTAGAATATCGCTGTTCCACCATTCTCCTTTTTAAATTAACTGACATATTTCTATATAAAGAACCTAAGCGTCATTAATCACTTAGTTACTCTGACGGATAATTTATCTAGAAAGAGCAAGATAAAGTTTGATTCTTTCCCTTTATTAGCTAGTTTTCAAAATGATTTTCTTCCCTAGCATCCTCCAAAGATGGCCAATGAGTTTGCTTGTTTGCTTACTCGAGTATCATTTATAATCCATGAACTATAGCTATTTTACAAGATTGCATTTATTATTCTTATTGATGTTCTAATTGTCCAATTTTGAGGCTGTGGGAATCTTCTCAAGTTGCCTTATAAGTCCTTTGGAAATGATCTTGGCAATGTTTCTTGCTTTCTGATCCAACAAGGAAGTTCAAGTTCATTTTGTAAATTTCTTGCTCCAGACCTAGAGCCAACCATTTCTCCAAGAAGCTCGGGTTCCATCTAGTGGAAAATAATGTTTAGAGACCACAATCTGGGCACTAAGCATACACTTACCATTGTGCTGGTCATTATTTCTAGGTCTTTTCAGAAGACAGAGTTAGAGCATCCTTTAAATAATTTTTTTTAAGAGTTCAGCTTTAAAAAAATATATTTTATTTAAGTTCAATTTTGTTAACATATAATGTATTCTTAATTTCAGAGGTAGAACTGATTGATTCATCAGTTGCATAGAACACCCAGGGCTCATGACATCATGTGACCTCCTCAATGCCCATCACCCAGTTACCCCATCCCCCAAACCCCTTCCCTCCAGCACCCTCAGTTTATCCCCTACAGTTAGGAGTCTCTTATGGTTTGCCTGCCTCTCTGTTTTTATCTCATTTTATTTTTCCCTCCCTTCCCCTATGTTCATCTGTTTTGTTTCTTAAATTCCAAGAGCTCAGCTTTTGACTGAACAGGTTACAGAAGAGGTTTAGGCAAAAAGACCAAAGCGCGGGTCCTCATCGGACCCCTCTTACTCTCCTTTCTTTGCTTCCACCTTGTTCTCCTCATCGAGGCAGCCCTGGGGGAAGGAGCCGGATGTCCTGCTGGGGCAGCAGAGCTGCAGGGGGCTCCACCAGCCCCTTGCTTGCAGATGAAGCTTCTGTGTTCACATTGCCTGGGGGCCTTTGCAGACAGGCCTGGCCAGAAAGGTTCCACATTGACACCCTCTGCTCTAATGAGGACATTGATCTTATCCTCTGTGACCGTCACCTCATGGTCCTGGAGGATGAGGGCTGAGTAGATGCAGGTGAGCCCAAGACAGAGGCCGTGGTACAGGCCAGTGCTGTCACAAGGGGGGGTGCTCATCCCTTTGGAGCCAGAGTGCTAGTTGCTGGAGGAAGTGACGGACTCCCCCAAAGCCGTCCTAGCTTCCCCGGAAGGGCCGAAGGACCCAGCACTCTAGGGACAGTTGAGGAAAGGCTAAATCCTTTTCTTACAGATAAAATTCATCATGGGTTCACACTGGTATTTTCAGTCACTATTCAAGGAGATGGACTTTAATTTCATCAACCTTATACTTGTATTTCACGTCTTTCACGCTGAAATTCCTGTTTGTCAACGGCACAGATGTATTTTACTCATTTACTTTTTCCTCTAGGACACCCTCGACACTCTCGGAATGACAAAATCAGCACTGCCACCAATAATGTAAATTAGTAAAACAAAGTGTATTTTTTTTTTTTGTTCCTAGGCTATATGCCATTAAAAATGTACAGAAAGATTTGAAAGTTACTTAAACATATTCAGATGACTAATATAGGAATATTTCACGTATGTAATAAATACTTGAACTAAAGAATTCACATAGTTCCCAACTCCAGTTAATAGACTAAGCTACATTTAATTTATTTTTTTAAAGTAAACTAACTGTAGGCCAAACTTGATCTCCTGACTCGGAGATCAAGAGTCACGTTCCACTGACTAAGCCAGACAGGTGCCCCGGAATAAGCTGTATTTAAAAAAAGATCAGCTTCGGGGCGCCTGGGTGGCACAGCGGTTAAGCGTCTGCCTTTAGCTCAGGGCGTGATCCCGGCGTAATGGGATCGAGCCCCACATCAGGCTCCTCCGCTATGAGCCTGCTTCTTCCTCTCCCGCTCTCCCTGCTTGTGTTCCCTCTCTCGCTGGCTGTCTCTATCTCTGTCAAATAAATAAATAAAATCTTTAAAAAAAAAAAAAGATCAGCTTCTATTCCTGTTTTCTTCCACTCTATATTCTATATATATATATATATTTTTAAAGATTTTATTTATTTCTTTGATAGAGAGCATGAGAGAGTGCAAGCAGGGGGAGCGGCAGACAGAGAGGGAGAAGCAGGCTTCCCGCTGAGCAGGGAACCCCATGTGGGGCTCCATCCCAGGACCCCAGGATCATGACCTGAGCTGAAGGCAGCCCAGATGCCCCTGGTATTTTGATATTATAAACAACGTTACAATGAATAATTTGGCAAATGCATTTTTTGGTTTTTGTGGGGTGTTTTTTACTTTTTAAAATTTTATTTAAATTCAAGTTCATTAATGTATAGGATACTATTAGTTTCAGGATTTTTGTTTGTTTTTGATAGTGTGTCTTTGGTATTCATTTCCAAGAGTTAGGCTGGATTAAAGGTTAAAGAATTTTGTATTTTTTTCTCATCTCAATAGGTGGTCCCTGAGGTGTGTAACCCTTGCCATGCTCATGAGAATGGGATTCTCGAGGCATCAGTTTCATGTCAGTGGGACACTAGTTTAAGAAATGATATCACCTTTAAATACACACACACACACACACACACACACACTACATACAACTTTTACAAAATGCCACACTTTAAACAGTAATTTGGGAATATTTTTGTCATTTCCTAAGATGAGGGATAATTGCTCTTTTCCCTTAAAAAAAAATCACTTACTTTTTCAGAAATATAAGAATTCTCTCTCAGTGATTGTTATTCTACTTCCCTGACAAAAACTAGAAAGCAGAAAGTTTAAAGTGTAATCAGAATATAATTTATGGGATTTATGTGGTTTGATAGTTTTTGTGCTGCAACTCCTTTTTATGTTTGTATGTGAGGGAAAAGTCAAAGAAAAAGCTGGAGTTGAGAGGAACTGAAGTAATTACTGTGACTTACAGGAGATGGACAGGGTGCATGAGAAAACCGGCAAAGCTGCCATTTTCACATTCAGAACTTTCCATATGGCCACTGCCACGATGGGAAACCAAGGAGGATGATGCCCTCTGCTTTTTCCAATATCTAAAGATGCTGTGTCTAGAGCTTCCATGATTTATAGCCCATATAAAGAGCCTTGTCCTATCATTCTCCAGTAAAGAAGAGCTCCTTCCTTTCCTTTCACGAAAGCATGAGTTTTGCTGAAAACAGTTAATCAACAATCTAACTTGAATCTCCAGTGTGTGGAAGGAAGAGAAATAATAAAGACTAACCTTTACTGATTAACATGTAAAAAGCATAATGCTAGTTAAGCTCTTTTATGGGTATTTCACTTCGTTTCAAAAGGCCCTGTAAACATTTCTGAGTTACAGTACGGAGGGTCTAATATCAAGCATCTTTTTTAATACCACGCAGTTGGTATGTGATAGAATGTCGTTTGACTGAAGATTCCACAGTCTTGGGGCGCCTGGGTGGCACATGGTTGGGGGTCTGCCTTCGGCTCAGGGCGTGATCCTGGTGTTATGGGATCGAGCCCCACATCAGGCTCTTCCACTGTGGGCCTGCTTCTTCCTCTCCCACTCCCCCTGCTTGTGTTCCCTCTCTTGCTGGCTGTCTCTATCTCTGTCAAATAAATAAATAAAATCTTAAAAAAAAAAAAAGATTCCACAGTCTTCATCAAGAGACCATACCACTTGCAGTGTGGGCCCTCTGGAGTTACTAAAAGGAAATGTCAGGTATTATTTCTAATTATTCATGCCCTATTGAGGGAAATGGATCCAACTGCACAGGAAAGTGATACAGGAATATATATATATGTATATATATGTGTGTGTGTGTATATATTCTGAATACACATATATATACTGTTGTGTATTGTATCAGTTATACAAAGCTGTGTGTGTGCATGCACACTTGTGTGAATGTACAGGGCTCTGTGTAGGTCTGCTAAAGAGTGCTTACAAGGAAAGCATGAGTTGAATCTTTACATTCCACTGAGCTTGCTTCAAAACCTGGTTTTTCCACACACTCCCTGTGTACACTTGCTTAATTATTTACTGCTCTGAGCAAGATTTGTCAACTGTTAAATAGGGATAATAATTCCTCAATTTTGTCTGAGGATTTGGAAATAATAATATATGTAAAAAATGTTTGAAACAGTGCCTGACACCTAAAAAGCAAAATGAAAATTACAGTTATGAGAACCATGTGTAGCTAATCTTTAAAGCATTTTTAAGGGGGTCAGTTTTGAAGTTTGCAAGGACCCAGGTAGTTGCCTGGGATGGGGTGGAAAGAAAAGAAAATATAAAGACTTGAAGGCAGAAACGAACGAACTATACCTTTATATAATGCAAGTTTGATTTCCCGTATAAAGTTTAGCATACTGTGCAGGCAGAGACCACATTGCTCCGCGTGTGATAGAGGCTTTGAATGTTTAGCTATGGTGACTGCGGAATCACTCTGGAGGCCTACACTGTTCAAACAACAGTATCCTGGATTTTGTCTAATTTATCACATTGATAACTTACCGGGAAGTACAGTGTTAGAACGTGATAGATGTAAACAGGTGTTGAGGTGTCCCCTTTTAAACTACACCCCTTACGTAGTATATCTGTCACCTTTTTAGTTCTCCTGGATTACAAGGGTTTGGGGCAGAGTCTCACGTGGAGGAAAGGGATGTAATGATCATTACATCTTTTCTATGGTTCTTAGGCCTGAAAACTCAGAATACCTTTGTTTTCCCAGACATTAAGAGAAATAATGTGAGTTAGAACAGCTAATTCCAACTGGTCTGGGTTAAATAAGTAACATCTACTAATCTTTTGGAATTCAGCATTTTTTTTTGACATTTTACAGAACAATGCATTTCCCAAACGAATTCTAATTTGACCTCTCAGAATGTTTTCTCCTGTATTTTTGCATCTTTGCCACCAGATGGCAGCAACAACCCGCTCATGAATATCTTCCCCTTTCCCCTCTCCCTGCTTTTCTCTCTTCCTTTCTTCCCTCCTCCACCTCCGTTCTCCTTATCATAATTCTCCTGCTTAATGTTCGTCTAGAAATGAATCAATCAATGGATCTAGGTTAAAAGCAATGGCTAGAAATTCCCACTGTATTTCCTTTGACAAATCAGCATGCTAGAGTCAGTTCCCTAGTGCAAAAAAGGGTGGGGAAATGTCCACTGAGGCAAGCAACAGTAAATAACGTGATCTTGTGTGGGAGTTGAAAGGCCCTTAAATAATAAGGGCTTCTAGTAAGTAATAAAAGACTATCTTGGATTGTATGTATGAGAAGTGTATATAAAACTGTGAGAGAAAGAGAGATTGAAAGTGAGAGAGAGAGAGGTCTTTTGGGGTTGGGTGTAGGTTGTATATAAATGACTTCAGGAATCACCTGTCATAACAACCTGTCACACCCAAGGCATGACTCCATTAAGGAGGAGAAAGTGAGGTTATCCAGAGGTGAAGTGGGCCCTTACATGACCCTTGTCTCTTCCGCTTAATTGTCACCTTCTTTATTCAGTTTGCCTAAACATGGCATATTTACTTTCTCAGATATTTTCCCCAAGAAAAAATTTCTTGTTCAACTATCCTGGATTCATAAGTACATGTTTCAGTTTGGGAAGCAACATTTGTTGTGTAACTTTTCTTTTTTCATTTCTTAAAATAGTTATAAAAAGATTGAAAGAAAGATAGAAAGAAAGAAACCTTATAATTGTGCTGAACCAAAAGGCTGCTTGGATATATTTCTTTAAATTTGTCTTGATGGGACTGTTTTTAAACCAAACATACACACTTCAGAATTTAAGAGACAGAGGAAAATAGCTTGAAATGAATGGGATTTTTGTCCATTGTGCTTTTAGTGATGTTTATCTGGACACTTTTCAATAGCTTGGGATGATTAGTTGGTATGATTTTAGCTGCAGCAGAGAAGAGTAATTTTCAGGGCTTCTTTAGTGACCCAGGATGTGGGTACAGATCATGCAAAACAGGTTTTATCCGTGAAATACAATTATCTTTAAAATTACAATCTATAGGTCTGGCTTTGCTATGTGTACTTTCACATACCAGATTCATGGATGTGGGCGTGTTTTTTATCCTCATATATAAAATGGGGATAATAGTGCCCACATGGGGATTCGCTGAGATACACAGCCTTGGAAGTGTTAGTATGCACGCAATATTTAAAAAAGAAGTGTTCTCTTTCTCTCTTTCTCAACCTACCCCCAGGATAAGAGTTTACCGAGTCTAGCTTACATTGCAAAGAGGCAAAGCTCTTACACATTTGTTGCTCCCAGAAGTTCACTCTGTAAACATTCACTCTGTGTCTCCCTTTGGTTTGGAATTTTCCTAATGGAAATCTAATGAGGAAAAGAATGTGTTGTTCTTATGCCCATCACAATATTTAAAACGTCCGTGGGCATCTGGGTACTCAGCACATCCTCAGCGCCATCAGCCCTGGACAGAATTTGTGAAATGGGAGGAGGGAGGAATAGAAGCAGACGGGACTAAAGAAATTAAGTTTTTTTCTTAAGTGAACCAGGAACGATGCTAATAATTAGAATAATTTAGTGAAGATTCAATAAGGTAATTAACAGGTCAGTGCTTTGAAATGTTCTGTTCTGCTGGGGTCAGAGGGTCTTGAGGGCATACTTTAATATAGGAAGTTTTCTAAAAGCCTATGTCTTTGAGGGCCCTCGAATATTTGTCCCTGCTAAAGACTTCAAACTCTATCACATATTTCGGTGAGCTGTGAATCTAGCTTCATTCTGGAATGGCACAGATTTCTAAAGACAGGCAAAAGCCTCAGTGTTCCCTACAGTTCCGACACTGGCTGATTGATTCTTTATTTCTGAATAGCTTTCAACTTTATTTTTGAAATAGAGGATAATGTTCCCATGGAATCTTGGCATTTCAAAGAAATAACTTCTGTTTTAAAACTTTGCTTAGGGACATTCGAGGTATTAGGAACTCAAAAACCACATGGCAGTTTGGCAAAACTATGTGCCCAAATTGTATTTGTTCAGTGAAAGCCTTGAGTTGCCTTGTTCTAAAATGTTGAGTGCTCCATAGCTTCTAGACCTGAATGTGGTGAGGTTGGAAAACTTTCCTTCTGGGGAAATTATGATTATTTTTTTTATCTTCAGCGGTGATACAGGAATTTGCCTTTGTGACAGATCTTCCCTTGCGGCCAGGAGTTTCCAAGGCAGAGATAGGACGGTCGATAACCTGCCCATTATTCATAGGGAAGCTCTGAGATCCAGCAAAGGAACCAAAAGGCAGTACCCTCAGATTGAGGCATAATCATTTTGTTTGGTCATATAGATTGCATGTACATGTCGAACTTTGTCTTTGTAGAGTTAGAGATTTTTTTCCCCTCGAAATTTATTTATTTTTTACTACTTATTTATTTACTTATTTATGTATTTATTTTTAAAATAATCTCTACACCCATAGTGGAACTCAAACTCATGACCTTCAGATCAGGAGTCACATGTTCTACCAACTGATCCAGCCAGGCGCCCCTTTCTTCTGTAAATTTAGATTGCCTAAAGCCTGAAAAATCCTGTTTCAGGGAGATGTACAGATGCTCTCTCCTCCTCCCCAACACAGGAATTTTCTTCCTAGGAGATGGGGAGCTGTGACTGTGTTGTCACTGAGCAATGCAAAGCCTGAGGATCACTTTGTTTGAGGAGATAACTGGGCTCAGTGGAAAGGACCCAATTAACCAGGACTCATATAAAGGAGATTTACTACCTATGTTTTCTTCCAGTTTTATGTTTTCAGGTCTTATGCTCAAGTCTTTAATCCATTTTGAGTTGAATTTTTGTGTATGGTGTAAGGCAGTGGTTCCCTGCCTCCCCCACTTTTTTGCACGTAGCTGTCCAGTTTTCCCAACACCACTTACTGAAGAGACTGTCTTTTCTCCATTGTATATTCTTGGCTCCTTCATTATAAATTAATTGACCAAATAAGCATGGGTTCTGTTTATTTATACTTAAGCTGTAACCAGTCTCTCCTACTTTAAGAATCCTGGTTCTCATGAACACAGCAGATAATAAAATTAAAATTTTCCATATTTGCCCTATTATTTTATTCCATGTTATAAACATTAGTCTTAAAATAATCATACTAAAACCACCATGAGTTAAAATGACTGGGAACCATTGAAATGTTTTTTTGAATATGTTCTACACATCATATCCAATTTTTTATAACTTCACTACCTTACTTCAATACAGAGGCATTATACAGTATACTCTCTTCCTTTATTCTTCCCTTAGTGTTAGTTCTTCAAGTAACTATATGCTCAATACTCATCATCAGTCTTCATGTTGGTAATTCTCTACTCACTTTGGTTGTGTAAAGTACCTTTTGTAGTAGATTCCTAAAGAAGAAGAGAGAAAGTGTATTCCTGAGTTCTTGCATATTGATAAAAGTTTGCCTATGTCCTTTATATCTGAAAGTGAATATAAAACCCATGGCTTACATATCCTTTCTTACAGTATCTTAAATGTTGCTCTATCTTTTTTTCTAGAGTAAAGCATTACTTCAAAAATTTGATGGTACTCTAATTTTCTTTCCCTAGACATTTCCTCTCCCTTTCTCATTTTTTTACATTGATGTTTTCTATTGAGGTAAAATAATCTATACATGCCTAAAGGATGTATGCTAGACAGAAGTCTTCTAGCTCCAAGATTCCCTGCCCGTCTTGGTGGACACACCTAGTATAATCTTCTCTCTAACAGATTAAATGTGTTGCCACAAAATTTGTATGTTGAAGTTCTAACTGCTCATGCGATAGTATTTGGAGATAGGAACTTTAGGAGTAATTAGGATAAATTAGATTTAAGGATGGGTCCCTCATGTTGGGATTAGTAGCCTTATAAGAAGAGGAAAAGAGAGAGAGAAAAGGCCCAGGGAGGACATAACAAGCAAGAAACAGCCAGGAGAGAGCTTTCACCGAGAACCAAATCAGTCTGTATCTTGATCTTGAAACTCCCAGCCTCCAGAACTGTGAGAAAATAAATTTCTGTTGCTTAAGCCACCTCGTCTATGGTATTTTGTTACGGTAGCCCAGCTGACTTAGGATACCCTGATTTGAGTAAGGGTGGGACCTGTAAATATCGCTCATGTGACTAGGTTATCTTGAGTAAGATTCTGTCAGAGCAGACTGGAGAGAGGTTCTCCCGCTTGCTTTGATGTAGTAAGCTTCTGTGTTGTGAAAGAGCCACATGGCTGGAAACCGAGGGCAGCCTCAAGGAGCTGATAGAACCATGGTTAATAGGCAGCAAGAAAATGGGGATGTTAGTCCTACAATGGCAAGATATGAGTCCTGAGACCTGGAGTCTTGTATGAGATCACAGCCCTGGTGACACCTTGATCTCAGCCTGGTGGGATCCTGACCCAGTTAACCCATACTTAGACTCCTGACCCATGGACGTGGTGAGATAATGAATTTGTGTTGTTTTAAGGTACTAGATTTGGGACAATTTGTTATGCAGTAATAGAAAACTAATATAGAGTAGAATATAATAAAGTGTGACATATGTGACTATGAGAAACCATAAATAAAATCAAGGTAATGAACACATTCATCATTCCCTTAAATTCCCTATGCACTTTGGTAACCCATCCCTCCATCCCTGTTCCAGCCTGTCCTATTATCAGGCAAACACTGATCTGCTTTCTGTGACTGTAGATTAGTTTGTATTTTCTAAGCTTTTAAATAAATGGAATTGTACTCTTGTTTGTTGGGCCTGTTTCACTCAGCGTAATCATTTTGAGATTTATCCATGTCATGTTGTATAACAATAGTTCATACCATTTTACGGCTGAGTAGTGTTCAGTTTTATGTATTTACTACAATTTGTTCATCCATCCATGCTAACTGTTGTTAGCAGTTCTTCACTATTACATGTAAAGACGGCATGAACATTTGTGTATATGCTTTTGTTTGGATAGATGCTTTTATTTCTTCTGGGTAAATACTTGAGAGTAGAATGCCTTGATCATATGATAGATGTGTGTTTAACTTAAAAAACTTGTTAGACTTGTTTTCCAAAGTAGTTGCATCACTTTCCATCCATAGTAGCAGTATATGAGCATTCTAGTTACTCCACATCTTTGCCAACACTTGACATGGTCAGTTTAAAAAATTCAAGATATTTTAATAGACATGTCTTGGTATCTCATTGTGGTTTTAATCTCCATGTCCCTAATGGACAGTAGTGTTGAGAATCTTTTTATGTGCCATCTGTATATCTTATTTGGTAAAATGTCTGTTTAAATACTTTGCCCATATTTTAATTGGGTTATTTATATTCTTATTATTGAGCTTTTAGAGTTGTTAATATGCGGAGACAAGTCCTTTATGTGATTTGCAAATATTTTCTCCTAGTCTGTGGCTTTTATTCTCATTCTATCAAGAGGATATTTCAAGGAATAAAAGTTTTTAACTTTGATAAAGTCCAATTTATCAATTTGTTCTATGTATTGTTCATTTGTGTCATATATTAATAAGCTATTGCCTAACTTAAAAGTCACAGAGGCTTTATCCTACATTTTTTTCTAAAAGATTTATAGTTTTGGTTTTTATATTTAAGTCTGTGATCCATTTTGAGTTAATTTTTGTATATGATGCAAAAATAAGATTTAAAAGTTTATTTCTTTTTTTGAATATGGATATCCAATTGTTCCTGTACCTTTTGTATAAAAGACTGTCCTTTCCCTACTAAATCGCCTTTTCAGCTTTGTAAAAAATCAGTTGACCATATTTGTGTGTGCATCTATTTCTCTGTTCCTGATCTATTTGTCTATCTTTAAAAATTTTTCTTTATTTCTTTAATTTTTTTTTCTTAGGCAGAGAGAAAGAGAGAGGAGGGGGAGGGGCAGAGAGAGAAGGAGAGAGAGAGAGAATCTTAAGCAGGTTCCATGTCCAGCATGGAGCCCAATGTGAAGCTCAATCTCTCAACCCTGAGATCATGACCTGAGCCAAAATCAAGAGTCCCAAGCCCAACCAGCTGAGCCACCCAGGCACCCTGATCTATTTGTCTATCTTAACACCAATATAATACTTTCTTGATTATTGTAGCTTTATTTATTTATTTATTTATTTATTTATTTATTTATTTATTTTTAAAAAAGATTTTATTTATTTATATGAGAGAGAGACAGCCAGCAAGAGAGGGAACACAAGCAGGGGGAGTGGGAGAGGAAGAAGCAGGCTCCCAGGGGAGGAGCCTGATGCAGGGCTCAATCCCAGAACGCCGGGATCACTCTCTGAGCCAAAGGCAGACGCTTAATGACTGAGCCAGCCAGGCACCCCTGATTATTGTAGCTTTAAATAAGATTTGCAGTCTGGTAGTATAAGTCTTCTAACTTTGTTCTCCTTTCGCTGACTAGTTTTGCTTATTCTAGGATATTTAGTTCTCATTTAATTATTCTTATACCATTTATTGAATATCTATATTTTCTCCTCTAATATGCAATCCCATTTTCTGATAATTCAAGTTTATATGTGTGAGATATGTTTGGGATTTATTATTATTATTATTACTCCATTGACCTGTTTATTTTGCAATGCACCAAGTTAGTCTTAGTTACCATAACTTTATAGTAAGTTTAATTTTCAGGTAGAATGGGTCTATTAGGGCGACTGGGTGGCGCAGTTGTTAAGTGTCTGCCTTCAGCTCAGGGCGTGATCCCAGTGTTCTGGGATGGAGCCCCACATCAGGCTCCTCCGCTATGAGCCTGCTTCTCCCTCTCCCACTCCCCCTGCTTGTGTTCCCTCTCTTGAGGGCTGTCTCTGTCAAATAAATAAAATCTTAAAAAAAAAAAAAGAAAAAAAAAGAATGGGTCTATTGACCATGTACATCTTATTCAAAAGCAGGTTGGCTAGTTTTGGCCCATTTCTCTGCCATATTAATTTTAGAATCTTTTTGTCAAATAACTAAAAATCCACCCAAACGCTGGTATTTTTTAGAAAGGTATCAATTCTTCAGTTCAGTTCAGTGACATCTACCATCTTTATCATGCTGAGTCTTCTGAATCATTGAGTGTATCTGTCCATTAATTTAGATATTCTCCATCTTTCAATAAGGATTTACTTATTTTTTTCTCTAATGGGCTGGCTTCTTTTTGTTATATTTATTCCAAGGCACTTGATATCTTTGTTGAAATTAGTAAGATTTCTTTCCCAATTTTAATTTTTCAATTTATATACAGTAAATTTTAATTTTCTTTGGTGCATAGTTATATGAATTTTAACATATGCATAGATTTGTGTAACCATCACCACAGTCATGACACAGAGCCATATCCATTATCCAAAAGCTTCCTTCATGTTACCCTTTGTAGTAAACTAACCCTGTGTTCCTGAGTCCTAATTGACCTGTTCTCCTTCCCTACAATCATAGTACATAATCTTTTGAGATGGGCTTTTTTTCACCTAGCATGATGCATTTGGGTTTCTCTGTGTCATTGTGTGTATCAGTAGTGTGTTCCTTTTTATTACAGAGGAGCAGTTTATTATATAGATGTACAACAGTTTGTTAATACCTTCACTCCTTGAAGGATATTTTGGTTGCTTCCAGTTTGGGGTGATAACGAGTAATGTTACAAGCATTTGTGTACACATTTTTATCTAAATGTAAGTTTTTATTTCCTTAGTATTTATACCTAGGAGTGAGATTGTTGGGTCATAGTATGTGTATGACTTTATAAGAAATTGCCTAACTGTACTATTTTGTATTCCCAGCTGCAGTGCATAAGTTTCACATCCTCAGCCGCACATGGTATGGCCAATTTTTTTTTTAGTTAGCCAATCTAGTAGGTGTGAATAGTATCTTTAAAATTATGCTTTTTGATAGTTGCTGGTGCATATGAATATAATTTGTTTTTTAAAAAACCTTAATTTTAAAACAATTTTTAAAGGATTTTATTCATTCATTTATTTTAGAGAGAGAGTGCAGGGGAGAAGGGGAGAGAGAGAGAGAGAGAGAGAGAATCTCAAGCAGACTCCATGTTGAGCATGGAGTCTGATGCGGGGCTCGATCTTACGGTCATGAGATCATGACCTGAGCAGAAACCAAGAGTTGGATGCTTAACTGACTGAGTCACCCAGTTGCCTCTTATATATTTTTTTAATTTTTAAAAAAAGATTTTATATTTTTAAAAAACCTTTGAAGTATAGCATATATACCAAATATGTATTTATTATGACAACTTCATGAATTAAGCACATCCAGTAATCAGCAACCAGATCAAGAAAAAGAACATTACAAGAAACTTAGACGCCTCTTCTATGCCCCCTTCCATTTTTTACCATCCTTCTAAACCAGATTCTGACTTGTAATAGTGTAGATTAATTTTCCTTTTTGTACATCATGCAAATGGAATCAAACTATATGTGATCTGAGCTCGCGGGTATTTTCTCTTACCCCTTTTGGGATGTAAGACAGAAGGAAGTAATCCAGAGAAGGAACTAACCCAGAAAGCATTATGAGAAATCGCAGTTAATAGCATATTCTTTGAAAACATTTATTAGTAGTAATTGAGTACACACACTGTTTACATATTGTACACATTCATTAAGATAATGATAGGCGTTGTATTACTGAAATGTCAAGAAAAGAAGCAGATTATTTGGACTCAGTATTGCTAATGTTTTCTTTTTTATCTTAATTCCTTTTATCACAATCTTTGCAGACTGTGGTTTATGTTTTAGTTTATTTGGTTGATTGTGTGCTTTTTACATGTTTTTCCCAATAGAAATGTCTTTCCCCTTTTGGAAATGGTGGAATGGAGGTGCATAACCCCTGTCATCACCAACTGAATGTTCATTACTTCTGTCATTCACAGTCTCCAAGCATCAGCAGCAGAGTCGTTACCCACCATGGAGGTGGTTAAGAGAGATTAGGCAGCTCTTCAATTTTCTGGTAGAGTTTTCCCTCAAGGAAATACCATCATTCTCATTCTTTCATATCACTGTGGTCCTTTGTCATCATGCCAGAAGCCCATGTTTGCTGTTACATAGTAAGTTCACCACATGTTTTGACTTAATCTAAATTAGATCTTAGGACCTGATCAGAATGTCTTTGGCTAGCATTTATTTTTCTGAAGGAAGCAAAAGTAGCTGAGGAACTATTTAGATGGTATCTCAGATGACCTAAGAAAAACAAAGTTCCTTAAACAAGCTTTGATATCTGTTCTTCTGAGAACTGACAGTATTAATAAAAAATTAAAATCATACAAGAAGAAACTAAATATTTCAAAGCAGCCCAAACACCAAAATGCTTAATTTTTTTTTTAAAGATTTTATTTATTTATTCGACAGGGATAGAGACAGCCAGCGAGAGAGGGAACACAAGCAGGGGGAGTGGGAGAGGAAGAAGCAGGCTCATAGCGGAAGAACCTGATGTGGGGCTCGATCCCATAACACCGGGATCACGCCCTGAGCTAAAGGCAGACGACCAGGTAGGTCCATAGGGCACAAAGTGGACTGAAATATTTTATCTAATGTGATCAAAGTAATCAAACTGGTTATTTTAGACTTTAAAATATGAATTTATTTGTGCCCATTGAACCTGTGGTTAAACTATTCATGACATATTTTAATGTTGTTTTTCTACAAACGTCACCATCAAAGGCGAAGCAGCTATTCTCAAAAATGACTGAGAAAGAGAAAAAACAAGAAATGATATGCGGCATTATTTCTAAATAAATTCTTGATTGTGTGTGTGTGTGTGTGTATGACAGAAAGAGAGAGAGAGAGAGAGACACCAAGTCCCATTTTCTGGAAAAATGAATTAAGTGCTAAAAATTCAATAAACTTTTATTATTAGTCTATTAAGTGTCAGACCCTTTGTTAGGCATTTACCATATAGCAATAACAAGACAACATGTCACATAACCAGTAAGTTTCAGGACCAAGATTCAGCTCAGCCCAGCTAACTCCATCGTGAACTCTCTTAACGACTGCCTCTTAAAAATGTTTGTTTATGGAAAACCATGATTTATTGTTTTCTCATTAATGGTGAGTGAGAAAAAATGTGTCATTGCTTCCATACCAACAGTCAGCATAAAAGTAACAAGCGTTGATATCTTGAAGTTGTATCTTCAACTATACAAAACATCTCAGTGAAATTTTAAAATAATGTTAACATGTGAATTTTTCTACTAAGTTGTTATTTGGCTGTGTTTCAGTTTCCATACTATCTTTTGGTTGGGCAATTCAGCCTACTTATTTTTCATTTTTACGATATTAGATAGATCTTTCTTAGCATTTATTTGGGAAGTACTCAGCCATTCTTAGCCCCAGCTGGGTCCCACCCAGCTCCTTCCTGTTGGAGAAGGTAGAGCAAATTGCTTAAGAACATGGCGCTGCCCTGTTCACAACAAGTTGTGCAATAGAAATACTCAATACTGTTTTCCTCCCCTGTGTGTGACGTAATGAATCATTGATTGTGTGACTTGTTATGTATTCTATTAAGCACTAAAGAATAGAACATTCACTCCTTTACAAAAAAAAAAAAAAAAAAAGAGCATGGTGCTGGACTGGGCAGCCCTAGGTTCAACTCCTAGCTCTGGCACTTAACTGTCTCACCTCTGACAATTACTTAGTTTCTCTGATGCCTTGAGTTTTTTTGCCTGTAAAAGATTACATATCTTTTACAGATATCATTTACCTCACATTATTATTTACTTATAAATAAAGTACTGTTTACTTCAAGCCTGTCGTTAGATCTCATTCATCAATGTCAGGTATTGTTTCAGTTAAAATGAAGGGGTCAAGCCCAGAGGTGTCTAGCTCTAATGTTGTAGAATTTATGGCCCCAGAGACCTTAAGGCTTTTCCCTAGTGGTCTATAGGGTATTCCACTCTTTTTAGACATTTATGAATTTTTATGAATTCAGCTGGAATTTTTATGAATTCAGCTGGAATTTCCTGAATAGTGCTACTGAGCAGCAATCTTTCTGGCCAGATTCAGACTGTCATTATCCCCCTTTTAAGCATGGTCTTCACATTGCAGAGAATGAAACAAAAACCCTGTGAGGTTAAGTATGAGATGCCATTTCCCTAAGGTAATTATCAAGGTAGCCAGAGTTCTGATTATGAACCATTCACTCAGTACTCTTCCTGGCACGCTGTATTGCCTCTTTATAAAAAGGTCCAGTGAGAACAAGCCATTGCTTTAGTACACTCAAAACATTTATGGGAGAGGCTCCTATAAATCTCTTTAGTGCGTAACAATGGGATAATAAAACTCAGGGATTTGGAACTCACTTTGGTTCTCATCTTCTCTCCAGGCCTTTGTGATTTAGAAAGTCCATATGTTAAAATCTCAGAGAGGCTGATTCAGAGAGACCTCTTTTAATTTGGAGGCTGCTGGTGACCTCTTATTTATTTGTTTCCTCTTATTTTTTTCCAAACTAAGATTTTTCACAGGACTTCATATAATTTTTCCAGCTTTCCTGGTATAAACCATCTGTGGTCATTTTGCAGAGTCTCTGTAGGTCATGGGAAAGTTCTGTCTTTCCTGCATAGCACATATATGAGTCCTGCTCTCCATAGCCACTTTTTAGGAGTGGATAGTTGCATTGTCTCCAAGGAATTTAGATGTAGTCCCAATGCCAAACTTGTTGCCTATCTATAATTGTGAACAATTTTAGAATGCTCCTCCATTTAAATAACTCATTTGTCAGTTTCAAAGATGAGTATTACCTCTTTCTCAAAGAGACAGGCTATTATAGGATTGCTATTAGAAAATGAAAGTTGTCAAACACTGTGTTTGGGATGTTAGTAGTATATTTATGTTGGTTTTCCAGATACTTTGCAACTTTAAAATAACCATCGAAAGGATAGAGAATACAAAATATATTGTCACAGGCAGTCCTGACTGTCTGTTTTCAAGTCTTTACCACTTACCTTTTCTCATTAGACAAATTCCTATCTTCCTTCCGGACCCACCTCAGGTACTCTTCCTTGACTTTAGACTCCGCAGTGCCTCTGAATTTCAGAAGACAATGATTCCCTATTTTGATATTTGAATATACCCTGTCACACGTATTTGAATTTACCCTTGCATATGTGTTTGAATTTTCTTTTACATATAAGATTGTATAGAGTAAAACTAGACGCTCCTTGAGGACGCAGACTAGCTTATATAATTCTAGTCAAGTCCAGACATCATCTGCCTGGCTGCCAATACATGTTACTTTAAATAATAATTTCTAAAAATAGCAATACATACACCTTGTGGATATTCTGGGAAATACCATGATAATAAAGCAAATCTGAAGTAGTCAAAAAATTGCAAGAAATATATTCTTCTATTTTTCTGGGATCTTTTCCTTTGAAAATGTGTGTGTGAACACACTGTGGTTATATTATATATGGTTTTGATACTTTTTTTTTTTTTAATAACCTGTCATGATCTTTTTGCTACGAAATATTATCCAAATGCACAATCTGGCCAGCCATCATTTATTCAACTATTTACTTACTGTTGGACATTAAATTGTTTCATTAAAAAATATTTTGATAAATATCTGTATCTTTCTTCTGGAAAACTTTTACCAACTTAAAATTCCAACAATCTGTCATAGTGCCCTTTCCCTCCATTTTCACAAGTGTCAGTATTATTGTTCAGGATATATATATATATATATTTATTTATTTTTTAAAGATTTTATTTATTTATTTGACAGAGATAGAGACAGCCAGCGAGAGAGGGAATACAAGCAGGGGGAGTGGGAGAGGAAGAAGCAGGCTTATAGCGGAGGAGCCTGATGTGGGGCTCGATCCCACAACGCCGGGATCACGCCCTGAACCGAAGGCAGATGCTTAACCACTGTGCCACCCAGGCGCCCCAGGATATATATATATTTTTTTTTAAATTTTAGAGACATATTTTTATTATTTTAAATTACATTCTTCACTTACTAGGGACATCTATTTCTTTTTTTTTTTTTTTTAAGATTTTATTTATTTATTTGACAGGGGTAGAGACAGCCAGCGAGAGAGGGAACACAAGCAGGGAGAGTGGGAGAGGAAGAAGCAGGCCCATAGCGGAGGAGACTGATGCGGGGCTCGATCCCATAATGTTGGGATCACACCCTGAGCTGAAGGCAGACGCTTAACCGCTGTGCCACCCAGGTGCCCCAGGACATCTATTTCTTATACTTACTAGACACTTAAATGTTTTCTTTTGTGCACTATTGATTTGTGATTCTTTCTCAATTTAATTTGATATGTGATGTATTACTCTTAGGTTCATAAGAACTCATTATATATTAGGGATATTATCTGTGTCCATATTTGTTGGATTCGTGTTTATTTTTCCATTTTAGTGTTTACCTTTTAATTCTGAGGTGTGATTTTTTGATAGTTTTTGCAAAAAAATTGAATTTAATAATTTTTTTCTTTGTGAGCTTTCCATATAAAGCATTGAAAATATTTATTTATATTCTCTCCTCACACAGATTTTTTCTGTTTCGAAGGTTTAATGTTTAACTTTATAATGTACTTAGAATTATTTGTTTTTTCCCCTTAAATAATTGATCAATTTCCCAGAAGCACTTATTGAATATTTTTTCCTATTTATGATACATTTTCTTATTTATTGTATATTTTAATGCATATTACATATTTTCTTACTGATCACATATGTGTCATATGCCAGTTTCTTATAATGGTGTATTTTGGAGCTCTTACTTCTATTTCATTGATCTATTCATTCTTGTTCTAGCTCCACAGTGTTGATTATTATAGCTTTAGTAAATTTTAACAACTTCCTCATATTACTATCTTTTGTGGGTTTTTTGTTTGTTTGTTTTTTAGAGAGGAGGGAGAGGGGAGGGGCAGAGGGAGAGGGAGAATCTTAAGCCGACTTCACGCCCAGCACAGAGCCCGACTTGGGGCTCCATCTCACAACCCTGAGATCGTGACCTGAGCTGAAATCAAGCTTTGGTCGCTAACAGGCTGAGCCACCCAGGCGCCCCCCCCCTTATTTTCCTATTTTTATCTTTATGAAACATTGGTTTTTCTTGCCCGTTTGATCTTACAGAAATTTAAAATTATTTGCCAAGTTAAAAGTATCTATTTGGGATTTTGCATAGAATTGCACTAAGCCTTAATATTATTTGAGAGACACCAACAGAAAACCTTATAGCATTTAGTATGTTCTTTCAAGTCAGACTAACACTCCTTTCTTGTTGGGAGAGAATTAACTGCCAGTCTGCCCCATAGTCCAAGTGTGAAAGAAGTAGTGATAACTTATATCTGCAAAGAACATTTTATGAAGAGACTTTCCAAAGTAGCTCTCACAACTATTTTACTTATCTGCTACTTTTCATTAGAACACAGACATGAATTTTCTCTCATCAATACATCTCAAGCAAAAATTTTAATCCCGAGACTTTTTAACACACTGGTGTTTCCTATAAAGCCAATGTTTATCAAAATATTGAAGTAAATACCTTGAACAACTTTCATACTTGAATGAAGTTTAAAAACTTACCACTGGAAAATTGCCCTAAAATCTAGTTGTGACACTGTAATATAAACAACAAAAAATAGTTTTCACTCATCTAAACCTTCTTATCTGTCTATTGTTTTTGGGTTTCATTCAGTTTTTCGTTGTCTCAAATGCATGTGTCCTTGTTTCTGGTGGGAATTCTTGCTAAGTGATATGTGTCTTTCTCTTCCTTTGGGATTTGAACTATCCCAGAACCATCTTTTCTCTTTTTATTCCCATAAAGTCTGCTCCTTGGATGACGGTGTCCGTGTTTGGTTTCGCAAACATCTGAATAAAATGTGTTTATTTTCCTTTAGAAATATGCATTGTAAACTGAGTGTACTTTTGTTTTTAGAAAAGTACAAGGTGATAATTCAAGGCCTAGAGAGACAGAGAATTTTTATGTCAGAGTAAGTACAAGAAGAGTAGTCTTATTTTCCAAAGATTTCTGTGCTGAACAGCATCTTGAGATGAGAAAGAAATTTAATTAGTTTGGATAATTTTATCTATTTAGTTACTTAGTTTTGATCCACAATTTGAAGCAAGGATTGCCCATTATCATGGAAGAGGATTTTTCTTAATTCTTACTTTATGTTATCAGAACAGTAATCTCATAGCAAATCAAAAGTCTCTAACTCGTGCTGGCAGCAGACTGGTGCCTGGCAGGTGTTGAGCGCAGAAGCACTTTGTGTTTTGGGAACTCACTGCAGTCTGAAAACTTCCCGTATTTTCTATGACAATTAAGGAAATAAGAAATCTTGACATCTTCTTAGAACAACGTCTGTTAGGTGCACCAGGAGGATGCTTTTAAAGACATAATTTAGGAACACACGAGAGATCAAGTAACTTCAGGAAAGAAACTTTTACTTTAGTTTCAGGACAAGCTATAAAGTTGAAAATTTTGTGAGAGTGAAAAACTAAACTTTGAGTAAGTTATAGGCATTGATACTTTAATCTGAACTTATGTTTAAAAGCAATCACCGCCATTAGACAGAGACCATGAACACAGGCCAGTAGGATGGATTGCTGAGTATCATATGCTTTTTATCTACTTTTGAGCTCACAACTTGAGAGTTTCATGGGGGTGGGATTCTGATGGTATTTGGAGCAATCTGCCACTATAACATCTCTGTAAAGAGCCATACAGATCCTGGATGTTACATGTAATTGATGAATCACTAAATTCTACTTCTGAAACCAATAGTGCACTCCATGTTAACTAACTGGAATTTAAATAAAAATGTAAAACAAGACAAATAATGACTTTACTTTTACTCTAAGTGAGACAGTAAATCACTGGGAGGTACAGAGTGGAAGAGTGACACGATGTGTCATATATATATATATTTTTTAAAGACTATTTATTTATTTATTTATTTGAGAGAGCATGAGCTGGGGGAGGGGTAGAGGGAGAAACAGGCTCCCCGCTGAGCGGGGAGCCCGATGATGGGCTTGATGCCGTGTTGGGCTTGATGCAGCAGCTTGATCCCAGGACCTTGAGATCATGATCTGAGCCAAAGGCAGATACTTAACTGACTGAGCCACCCAGGCACCCCAATGTGTCTTATATTTTAAAAGGAAACTTCCCACTGCAGGTGGAGGGAAAACTGTAGGGGAATGGTGGTGGGAGTAGTGAGTTCATTTGGAATGCTATTTGCAACATCCCAGGTGAGAGACAATGATGGCTTGGACCAGGATAGTGGTGGTAAAGGCGGTAATAAGTATTTGGGCTCAAGATACATATTTAGAGCAGCCAACAGGATTAGCTGACAGACTGGATGTGATGTGTGAGAGAAAAACTGCCGCAAATGACTCTAAGGTTTTTGTTCCAAGACAGTGAAAGAAATCAAGTGTAATTTACTGAGATGGGACCCACTAGGGGAATAGCAGGTTGTGTAGGAGGGAATAAAAAATGAGGTTTCTTTCTTTTTTTTTTTTTTCCTTTCCTTTCCTTTTCTTCCCTTCCTTTCCCTTTTCTTTCTTTTCTCTCCTTCCTTCCTTCCTTCCTTTCTTCCTTCCTTCCTTCCTCCTCTTCCTCCTCCTTCTTCTCTTTCTTTCTTTTTCTTTCTTTCCAGACCTTTTATTTTTAGGTCAACAAATCAGAAATAGAGGTTTGCAAAAACGAACGAAAGAAAAGAAATTTCTTTCAATAGACAATGTGAAGACATTGGAAGCGTTTCCTAGAGCAGCAGGTGATGGTGAACTCATATCTCACTCTGTGGCTTCTAATCAGCTTCAAGACACGTTATCTGCCTCATCTTCCTTCTCTTTCATTTCAGACTAACGCATCTGCTTCTTCTGCCCTTTCTCTTTATGAGTCCAGGTTCAGCAAGGTAGGCCTCATGAACACTTGCTCACAGCTGCTAAGATTTTGTTTTTGAACACACAAATTTCGAGATGGCTGTTAGCATCCAAGTGATCATATCAAGTATGCCTACTTGATATCTGAGTTGAGTTCAAGGAAGTAGCCTGGGCTGAAGAAAAAAACTGGGGAATCACTTGAGCATAGAGATCATAAATCATGAGACTGACTGAGATGACCTGAGAATAAATATAGAAAGAGAAAAAAAGGTGTAAAAATCCAAGGATTCCCAAGTTTCATGTTTGGGATAATGAGGAAGAATCAAAAGAGACTGAGAAGATGCAGATGGACAGGTAGGAAGGGAACTCAAACACTGTGGCGTCCTGCGAGCCAAGTGAAGAAGTTGATTGAAGATGGAAGGAGTGATGCCTTCTCTCGAAGACCTCTGAGGTCAAGATGAAGACTAGGAGTTGACCTTCTGATTTGGAAGCGTGGAGGTCATGTAAGACCATGTAGAGAGCTGTTTCAGTATAGGGACAATAGCCCAGTTGGAGTGGGCTCAAGAGAAAAAAAAGGATATTCAGGGAAATGATGTGTCTGTGGAGCAAATGGAGAGTGAGGATGGGTAGTCTTGTGAGTAGATTTTCAGTAAATCCACTCAGAAATGAAGCAGTTACTAGAGGCAGTTAAGGGATCCAGAGAGGATTTTTTTTCTTTTAAAAAATTTTTTATTTTTAAAAAGATTTTATTTATTTATTTGAGAAAGTGAGCAAGTGAGAGACAGAACATGAGCAAGAGAGAGAGCACAAGCAGGGGGAGGAGCAGAGGGAGAGGGAGAAGCAGACACCCTGCTGAGCAGGGAGCCCAAAATGGGGCTTGATCCCAGGACTCTATCCCAGGACTTGATGCCAGGACTCCCAGATCATGACCTGAGCTGAAG
This sequence comes from Ailuropoda melanoleuca, assembly GCF_002007445.2. NCBI lineage: Eukaryota > Metazoa > Chordata > Mammalia > Carnivora > Ursidae > Ailuropoda > Ailuropoda melanoleuca. The sequence continues at coordinate 20,016,108 of NC_048233.1, forward strand.
GCAGATGCTTAACTGACTGAGCCACCAGGCACCCTGACTTTTTTCTTTAAACAGGAATTATTAATGGTAATGATCTCTAAAAAGAAAATATAACCTGAAAGAGTTCCTCAAGTGAGAGCAGTAGAATTCCATGTGCATTGGAAGAGGCAGCCTAAAAGCCCAGGAGGTTCATCCCTAGAACAGGAGGGAAGATCAAGTATAGAAGCATCCAAAAAAGATGGCGTGATAGGTTTTGCGGTAGGCCCACGTGGACCTTCTCTCGTCATTTGAGTCATATTTTTCAACAGAATAAGAATCTAGGTCATCAGCTTGGAGTGAAGACCTAGGAAAATGGTCAGTGAATGGATTAGAGAAATGAATAGAACTGGCTGGCAGCACTGAGGGCCTACTTGAAGTTAATGATCATCGTTTTAAATTGAGACCAGTCAGCAGGGTTGAATTCTTTTTGTTTTTTTGTTTTTTCCTCAGCTCTGTTCTCCTCCTTAGGTGCATATGATAACTAGATACAGAGTGGTATTTAACCAGGTTTGGAATTTTGCCAGAGGACTACTATGGAGAGAAAAATGGTGAGTGTTTGTAAGGGGGTAATACTACTGATAAATTCTAGCATCTAAGCTGGATAGGAAGGGAGTGAGAATATGAGATGAGTAAGGGACAGTGAAGAGGTAGGAGAAAAATTGGAGGTCCAAAGACAGGTGCAAACAAAGTTGAGTACCAAATTGTTGGAGCTGGGGAGAAAAGTAAATGATCTTAAAAGATAGGATGTGATGGCTGGAGAGAGGCGCACTTGAAATTGAGCTTGGTGAACAGTGCAGTTATTGGTAAAGCACATGGAAAGTATGATTGTGCCGGGGTGAGTTAGGCAGAGGTAAGGACAACCACAATTCAAGGAAGGAGGCAAGAATCTGAAGGGACAAGATAATGGAGGGATTGTCTACCTGGATAGGAAAACCACCAAGAATTACGGCATAAGTCGTTTTGGGCTGACTATTGCTAATGTCTTCAGGGAATGAAGGAAGGATCCTGAAGATCCACAAATAACTGGAATAAAGAGGAAATAATATTGTCCAATGGCAAGAGCTGAGATTTTCAGAGATCAGCCCAAGAAAAGATGAAAAAATGCGTGGAAAGAGGTTCCCAAATTTTGCTGCATATTAGAATCACCTGGGGAGGTTTTAGGACACCTGGATTCCCACATCGTAGCCCATGCTAATTAAATCAGAATGTCTGGGGATAGGAACATACCATGAGTATGTATTTCCAGATTCCTAGGTGATTTTGATGTCAGTATAATTTGGCGACCATTGCCAGAGTGGACCCTATATTATATCATTTGGCGAGAATTAAAGTAGGACAAATTGATCTTGGCTGAAAGGCGGATTTTTTTTCTGAAAATATCTCTATTTAAATGGAGAGCAGGAAATGAAAACAACATCGAGAACAATAACAAAAACAGCTGTTGGAAATCAGCCGGAAATGATGAGGTTGTTACGATAAGAAAGTTGACAGTTTGAGAATTGGTGGGGGTGTTTTCGTTTAAATGATTAGCTTTAATATCCATGTGGCCATGTGCCAGGTACTTAACTTTTATCCTCAGCCTCCTCATTTGTACAATGGGATCAAAATATATACCTTTCAACTCTTGACAGAACATGAATATCCTGGCAGGATTCCCTTAACAAATTCCCTTACTAAATTCCTCCATTGAGAACATTTTTGTATCTTCTCCATCAATGCTTAGGTAATATTTCTTTGTTACAGAATTTTTGTGTGCCTTTTTATGTGTATGTGTAATTTATATATATGTTATATATAATTTGCAATGTATGTGTATGTGCTCATATGTATGTGTGTATGTATGTATGTATGTATCTATCAAATAAAATCACAAGACAGCAAACACCATGCCCGGTGTGTGCCAGAATATTGCCAGGCTGAAGCCAGGTTCAGTTCTCTCAAAATCACTGTAAGACAAAAGATGAATATATCAAGCTCCTCATCTTCTCTTGCCTTGCGGAAGGATTGTAAATAGCACTTCTGGAAATGAAAGGAAAGAGGTCACCACTTGTCTTCTAGCTTCACTCAGACAAGGTTGTACTGTCAATGGTTAACATCACAGTGAGTCAGGCATGAGACTACGTTTTAGTTGTATTGCTTTTTACTTAACTTCTCTGAATATTCTTTTAGGGCTATTGAGATAATGCATGTGCCAATTGCATAAATTGGTAACTGGCCTATGGTGAAGGTGAGTGGATGTTTACTAAATGATCACGATCACTGTTTATCATTTTTAGCCACTTTAATCAAGGGCATTTGCAGTTTTACAAGTCAATGTTACTATTAGAAGAATTCAAAGTCATGGATGAAAAGGACAAAAATTCCTGATGTTAGAAAAATTGGCATTTTGTGGGTTGTGACAATTTTTCTGATACTTTGTTTACATAGGACATAAAGATTGCAAGGACAGGTATTTAATTTCCTCTGTTACAGAGGCTGGCAGGAAGCTGAAAAAAACCAAGAAGATGGAGTTCTCCATAAGGGCTTGACGTTACTTAAGACATGAACGCCACCAGGATAGAGACCTATCTAGGGAAATGGATTTTTTTTTTACGAGCAATGACCTATTGTCCCTTCATACAATTTGCTGAATGTGATCTTTGCTCAAGTTAATCACAGAGAGCCAGTTTTGCAGGATTCCAACAGCAGCCTTCCAGTGGTGAAGAGCCAATGGCAACATACTGCAATACTCGTAGGAAATCCACTGCTTTATGGGTGAAATAGGCTCTCCAAAAGAATCTTTAATAGCATGGTGTTGTTTCACATGGAACGATTAAACTGTCTACATGAGAAAGAGACCTTCACTCCAAAGGTCTCTCTGGTCCCTTTCACTTTGATTTTTCTGGCTCTTATAAAACATGTACAAATTCAGTTTGAAATTTTCAAATCTTGTAAAAGGCCCAGAAAATTTCAGATCAGTTAACAAAAACCCCATTAAGCAGTCCCTTGGCACAATTCTCTAATGCTTAACACATTTCTCTGGGCCATAAATTAAACAGGCCCTCATGAGAGTTTAAGTAGCTTATGGGGGCGGGAGTGAGTGGTGGTCTTTGACAAAAGGAGCCAAAGAAGTGATATATTGATCTAAAAAAAGAAATGATTTATTGTATTCTTTTATTTTCTTCTTCGATTACCAAAATCTTGTATTCCATGACATTACTCGATATGTACCAATAGTAGCAGCTTTTGGTAGATAACGTGTTGCCATCATCAGAAAGTGTTAATACTTGACTGCAAAGGTCTTGTTCTGCTGAGTATATAAATCACAAAGACGAAGAAGGGATTCTTTTTCTCTGCAGCTGACTGAGAGCTGGCAGGAGCTTCCAACACGGCTTTTAGAGGCAAACTTGGCAACACTGGTCTCCACTTTAATCAGAGAGTATAAATCTTTTTAAAATCTTGTATTTAAGATGCATGCAGAGAGGAGAAATTTAAGTTAAATTTTTGTCTCTATTTTTAAGGCCTAAAAACTTCTATCCATGTATCCTTTGCAGTAGTCCAAGTCCTATCATTTCTAACTAACTTATTAATGGTGTGATATTTGGCAAACTACCTTCACACTCTGAACATGTTAACCTTTTTGGAGTAACCGTAAAGACAGAATAAAATAATATGGTTAAAATGCCTTGAACTTAATAGTTGCTCAATAAATGTTTATTCCTCCTCACTTAGTGTGGGGTTTATAGGATTTACCATGACTAGAAAAGTACAGGTACCTTCCTGAATCAGTTTGCTCTGTTTATGTCACATACAGTCTTTGCATCTCATTTTTGTTCTCAAAAACCTAAAATGAAGGTAGAAAGCGGAGATCTTGTCTTGCTGTCGGTGGGTTATCCCTCTGTATTCCTACTCATTTAATGGTGGGAATCTTTTCTAATCCATTATGTGTGTTGTAGGTTGATGTGCCCGAGAAAACAAACTCTAGGATGGAGATTAGCAGGCAGGAGGGGTTCTTAGGATCAATGCTTGTGAAAGAGAAGGTGAGGAAGCAAGACCGGGTAGAGGAAAAAATCAAGCTTCAAGGTAATCTCGGCAAACAACTCAGCCAATCCTATGCGAAGTTCTGAAGGACATGTCACAGCTTCCCTGAGTGGAGCTGAGAGAGAGAGGGACCTTTCTAGTCCCAAGCCAAGCAGTCTTTGGGTATGGGCCATCCTTGAAGAGAACTTGACTTGGAAAGATGACGCCTCGGTTGAGGCAATGTTTGAGGGAAGCTGATGCTAGGAGCTGTCTGGAAGCAGCCATCCCAGCAGGGGGAATAAGTCTTTCATCACAGCAAGAGATCTGAGCATCATCCCACAGGGTTCACTAGTGCCTGGGCCCGTGCCAGGAGGGTTCTCAAAGCCTGGAAAGGCTTCAAGAGCAAGCAATATGACCATGACAGTTCATGCCATGACTATTTTAAAGGGAGCAGACATGCTTCCTTATTCACACAGGTTTATGCTGATGCAAGCAAGCACAGCAGCTATTTATCCATCTGAGTAATGAACGGTTATACAATAGACAAGATTAAATATTCATTTGTGAAAGGATAAGAGCATTTGGGGATAAGGTACAGCATACTACCGCCAAACAGGTGCCCAGCAAACGTTTGTTGAATGAATCAGTACAAGTGAAGGAGAAGTCGCTGAGGTCATACTGTCATCGAAGGTCACACTGAGGAGTTCATCTAACCCAGGGCAGCTTTGTGGAGGAAGCAGTAGCCACAGAAAAAGGGCTACACTTGAGTATGTTTGGGGATATATATTTGGCATAGAAGTTCAAAATAAGAAATGCACAGGTGTCCAACCAGGCTGAGGCTGATTGGATAGAGGTTGATCTTCCATAGACCGAAGTCACAAAACAAGGGAGGCCGTATGGAGGGACTCGGGGAAGCATGCTGATCATAAGATGTTGCGGCATGGATCTGGGTGTCAGAGCCCAAGGAAGGCACAGGGGAGGTGGTATGGGCACTCGTGTTCGCTCCACACACAGGGCATCACGTAGGACGTGCTGGAGGTTGAGATTTGGAGAAGGGGTTGTTTCCATAATGGCACAAAATAATGAAGCTAGCTGGGGTTATAATAGTGAGTGAAGCAGAAGTTATAGGCAGGAATAATTTAGAGAACTTGTCAAGAGACCCGGTAGAGTTTTTTTTAACTAGGAAAACAATGTACATAGGGCTTCAATTCATTTGGGGTTCTATTTAGTTAGTATATAGCTATGAAGACTGAGTTTTGAAAAGACGTGTATTCCTTTTTTTTTTTTCCCCTGATGACACCAGGATAAAAAACTGCAGATCTGGAAAGAGCTCTAGACATTATTTACTTCGGCTCTTCCATTTTGCAAAGTGAGAACAGCAAGGTGCAGGCAAATTAACGACTCCGTGCATCGCAGTAGTGGAGTAGTGCAAGGGAGAGCCTCTGATTCCCGGGGGATTGTCTTATCCACAATTCCGGACTGTGGCACTACATTTACAAAAGGATATTAAAAAATCAAACAGCTAAAAATATTTCCTACTAACTCCATGCCATGATAATATGTACTAAGACTCCACTCCGGCTTCCAATCAGAACCACTGATGGGCTTTTAAAAATATATAGATTTCAAAGTATACTTTTTTCAAGTCCCATAAGTGGTTTTGTTTCTGCAAAGAAAGGTTTAAAATGTAGATATCCTAACAAACCAAAAAACAAAAGTAATAAATCAAAGATATGGCACCCACAGGAAACGTCGTATCATGCATGTGAAAACCAAGTGGAATATATTTTATATGTATATTTGTGCATTCTCTGAAATCCTTTGCTTGCATGAAGTTATTGGCAGGCATTCTGGCTCTACTAGAGCATTTTACAGACAGACACAGATTGGCTCAGGGCCCTCTGTCCTGTCTCTTTAGGAGACTAGGGACGGTGTAAGTTTTATAGCTCCTCCAATGTAAAATATTATACTTATGAAATATTTAAAATAGCATATTTATGCAAAAACACCATATATCGCAAACAACCCAGTTGCTGGTGAATATTTAAAGCTATGTAAGGTTTTCCAATATTTTTATGTTGGCAGTTACATGAATCCGTGTCCCAGTGGGAGACAGATGGCACATTCATATCAGAATCATTTGAGGGTGGTTTAAAAATGGGTCTGGGCTGGGTGGAGAGGAACCACAGAGGCAAGTACAGTCAGCCTGGTGAGGGTCAGCAGAATTACTAGTAGTCTTTATCCCAAAGGAATGAAGGGAAGAACTTACTAGAATGGGGAAGAAGAGCATGCAGAAGGCCACCTTGAAAGGAGCAGGGACCTCAAGTCAAGGGCCACAATCAATTCAAAGTGATCTCGCAGGGAACGAGGCAGCTCTGACCTCACTGTCCTCTCTCCTTCCAGTCTCCGTCACAGCTCTCTGCTGGCCAGACCCAGCAAGAAGTCAGAATGCAAGGGAGTAGAGGGGTTGGGGAGTGGATTCAGGGAGCAAAGAGAAGGTCTCCAGTGCTGGAGTTGAGGGGGCGAAGCTGAGGCCTAGGAAAGGTTAGTATCTATTGATGACATCATTCATTTGTTCATCACACATGTCCTAAGTATTTACTATGTGCCAGGCACGTGTGTCATCAGGACACAAAGATAAATCACACCCTGAAATAAAGGAGCTCACAGGTTTGATGGAGAGAATCGCAGATCAATGCGAGAGTGAAAATTACATGTAAGTGGAAGGTGTAAATCCCATTTTGAAGAAGAATTGGGGCAACTGCTTTTGAAAGGATATTTTTCTCCAAAGATTCCTTAAAGTTAACAGGAAATCCATTTCCAGGAAGGACCTTGAATCAGATGAGTGATCTGAGAGAAAAAAACAATATCAGGATGTTGCATCAAGACCTGAGAGCAAGGAGTGAAGTTGATAAAAGTCCAATTACAGAAGTTCTGAAGCAGTAAGGATCTTCTTCCACATCTGGGAAGCTTTGCGTGTTTGTGTGTCTAGGGTGGTGGGGCATTTGTACAGGGGCTGGTAGATGGGAGGACAGGAGCAGACAAGTGTTTACAAGAAACGTCGATTCTGTGTTAAGTGTCATCATGCAGAACTAATTGAGGGAGATTCCTGTGTACTTGTGTAATTCAGACACCAGTGGGGCCTTCCCTGACCTCTCTGGTTTTTTTTTTTTTTAAGATTTATTTATTTATTTGAAAGAGAAAGAGAGAGAGTGCAAGCATGAGTCGGGGGAGGGGCAGAGGGAGAGAATCTCAAGCAGACTCCCTGCTGAGCATGGAGCCCAGGGCTCCATCTCCGGATCCATGAGATCATGACCTGAGCCAAAACCAAGAGTCAGTCGCTTAACCACTGAGCCACCCAGGTGCTGCTCCTGTCCCCTCTGATTGCACAATTTCTCTCTTCCTCCTGTGTCAATGTGTACCCAGAACTCAACCCCTTCACCAGTTTCTACAATCACAGAGAACTTCGTGGGATAATTATAAAAAATGTCCCACCATTGAACATCATGCTCGCCTTCTTTTCCCTTCTTCTTTTCCATTTCTCCTCTCTTTCTTCTTCCAGATTCTTCCCAGGCACTTCGGCTATTCCCTTCTATCATTGTTAATCTAGTAAAAAGCAGTGGTTCCCAAACTTTAGTATGATCACAGTCCCCTAGAGGGCTTGTGAAAACACAGTTTGCTGGGGCCTGAGAATTTTAATTTCTACACGTCCCCAGATGCTGCTGATGGTGCTGATCCAGGGACCACGCCTGGAGTACCGTGGCTTTAAGTTATGACACCACACATGTCTGACAACCATTTTCATCTTCAGGTGATTTCAATTCTGTTGATGTCGCAAGGACGGGTGTAGTGGACGGTTTCAGAAAGAGAGCTCTGGTAACTTTGGGAAACAATATGTCTTCACTAAACTGAACTTAGACCTCTACCCTTGCCGTCCTGAAAATACTGCATCAAGGCATGGTCCTTCTTTAGTTGGGACTTCCGTAAAAGCCGAATTACAACAGATTCCTTGATTTAGTTAGTTACATGAGAATCAAGGGCAGACAGAGATAGGCTGGAGATCATCATGTGATTTTTTAAAAAACATTTTGTTTATTTATTTGAGAGATAAAGAGAGCACATGAGAGAGCATGAGCAGGGGGAAGGGCAGAGGGAGAGGGAGAAGCAGGTGAGGGGGCTATCCCAGGACCCCAGGATCACAACCTGAGCTGAAGGCAGACACTTAACTGACTGAGCCACCCGGGCGCCCCCATCGTATGATTTTTTTTTTTAAAGATTTTATTTATTTATTTGACAGAGATAGAGACAGCCAGCGAGAGAGGGAACACAAGCAGGGGGAGTGGGAGAGGAAGAAGCAGGCTCATAACAGAGGAGCCTGATGTGGGGCTAGATCCCATAACGCTGGGATCACGCCCTGAGCCGAAGGCAGACGCTTAACCGCTGTGCCACCCAGGCGCCCCCCATTGTATGATTTTAACATTAGTCTGTCACTTGATAGTACTAATATTTGATATAACTCATATGTGTACTTTTATTATTTAAAAACATAGACCACTTGAAAGCAAGCCTTGAACATAAAAAGAAAGTGAAATCCACCAAAAGCATGTCTCGGTGTTCAAGTTACCCTTTGATTGATTGTATTTTATGTAAACATGTTTATCGATTCCTGGTGTATGCAGAGTGCTTCCCTGTCCTGGAAGGAATATAAAATTGAGTGGAGGAAACAAAAAACAAAAAGAGAATGAACAAATGATAGAAAGGAAACACAATGCATTATATAAAGTAAGGAAATGGCTGACCTAGAAGTACTTAGCTGGGCCTTGCTTCTGTAACTTGTGACCATTTAAAGCTTCACTTGATGGTAAGTGTTTGGGATACACCACCAGACCACTGCCCCAAGAAGAAGCTGGGCTTCACTGGCCTGGGTCAGCTTACAGGTAACAGAGGACCCAATCAGCAACAGCGTAAATAAATAAGGATTTATTTCCCTTTCATAACAAGCTGTCTGGGAATAGGTAGTCTGATGTGGGTTCAAGAGTTCAACTTCATTGCCAAGATTTGTTTTGTTTTGTTTTGTTTCGGATTTCCCCCTATGGCTTTAAAGTGGCAGCTGCAAATTCCACTATCCTCTTTTTCACCTTGGGAGCAGGAAGAAAAGAGGAAGGAAGATTTGGGTCAAGTCGTCCCTTGTTTCTTTCTGGGAAAGGTGAGAAACACAACCTTTCCCAGAACCACCAAACAGAATTTAATTTACATGTTACTGGCCATGTGTCACGTGGCCAGCTCTGGCTGCAAAGAAAGATGAAAAATATTTAGCTAGGTATATTCCAACCCCAAACAAAACCAGGGTTCCATCATGAGGAGAAAGGGAGCCAAATAATGGTGTCTGTCCCAGGGAGGTCTCTTGGGAAACTGTGCGTAACTGTCAGGCTGATACTACCTGCCTCTTGCCTGACCCTGCTCTCCTACCAGGATTAACACTTGGGGATGTGGAGAATATAGTTAAAATTTCCAGCTCTAGCCTCCTATTGCTTTATGGTTTAATCTTGGGTTAGACACTAATAAGCTTGTGACCTTCAGCAAGTTTCTTGCCTTGTCTGAGCTTCAATTTTCATAGCTGTAAAATAGGGAGAATAAAGTTAGTACTTTGTTCCCCAGGGTTATTGGTGATTTTATTTTATTTATTTATTTTTAAAGATTTTATTTATTTATTTGTCACAGAGAAAGAGAGCACAAACGGGGCCTGGGTGGGGGGGGAGCAGCAGGCAGAAGCAGACTCCTCACTGAGCAAAGATTCCCAATGCCGGACTTGATCCCAGGACGCTGGGATCACGACCTGAGCCCAAGGCAGCCGCTTAACCGGCTGAGCCACCCAGGGGTCCCGGTATTGTGATTTTAAATTAGGCATCGTATGTAGCACCCTTCCTTCAGGGCCTGGCTCATAGCGAGTGCTCAATAAATTGGAGACTTAGAGTTTTAGTTGCCAGGATCTGTGTCAAGGAAGCGAAAGCGCGAAAGGTTCCAGGACGGCTGCAGGAAAGGATCGTGGTAGGATACGAGAATAAATGACAGGCTAACCCATAGCTCGTTACAGTCTCTCGAATTATTATAGCTGTATATAGAAGCAAATTCTTTCCAGTCTGCTTTTAGCCTGGCACTGTTCACACTACTAAATTTTATGGACTTGAGTGTTTATGTGCACCAATGAAAATGAACTGTTTAACTCCGGAACTGCAACTAGAAGTTGAATGCACGATCGCAGCGTGCATGCAGTAAATCACTGGATTTCCTTCAGAGCTGTGTCCCCGCCGTTGCGAAACACAGAAGGTGAGTTGTTAGGTCGTCATCAAAAGCTTTCTCCTCCGGATTCAATTCACTGAGCTGACTCTAGAATCTGCTTTATCATTTTGCTGGGTACGAGGAAAGAAGTGCTGTATTTGTCCTGGTGGTGGGAAGGCTGCTCTGTGCCCACCACCGTCATAGAACAGCCGTGCCGTTTCTGTGGACTCTGGACAACGGTCATGGGAAGCGAGTCAACCGAGTGAGGTCCCTATGGCCGAGGTCGGAACTAAGGACTGGTGGGAATGCGGGGCGTCAGAGCCCCTGGGCTCCTAGAGCTGCTGGGATGAGGGCAGTACTGGAGCTCCTCGTGGAGCCAAGACTTTGGTACCAAAGCGGACCAAGTTAACGCCGTGCCCAGTGGGCAGGACAGGACCGAGGGCTCAGGGGATCCTTCCCACGTCAACCGCACAGCGACCCCGGGGCGCTGCCGAGCCCCGTAGCCTCCGCAGCAGAGGCATCTGCTCTCTTCGGCCCTTCGCTGCAGGTCCCCACTGTTGGAAGGAAAAACCAATGGCCCTCCTTCCCGTGTCACCTCCGCCATTTCATCTTCAGCAGTCCAACCCGCTTTCCCTTTTTACTGAATACGTACTGTTGAACCCTTGCTGTGTGCCAGACACTGCTCTCGGCTGTGTGAACTTGATGTTTCTTCTTCCCGGAATTCCTGCTCTTCAGCGAGCCACGGAACTTGCTACTTTAAATCTTTCCCCCTTCAAGTCTTTTATTACACCCACAGTGAGGCCTTTTCTGGGCCCAGATCTTTAAAATCGTACCCCTCCTCTTCCCTTCCCTATTTTATTTTTCGTAGCCCACGACAAACGTGCTATGAGATTTACTTATTTGTGTTGTTTATTTTTTGTGTTCTCTGAATGGAAGGTAAGCATCAAAAAGGGTTTTGTTTGCCCAGTTTGTTTTAAAATCTATTCTGTTACTATTGTCTCTCATTGCCTAGAACAGTGCCTGCCACATAGTAAATTCCTAATAAGCACTTGTCGAATGAAATAACCAAATACACCCCGGACAAGTCCTTTTGCAATCAGCGTTAAACAGTCTGTGCAGGTATTATTTTGTATATTTTGACTGCGTACACTCTACTTCGACCCTGGTCTTGATACTGGGTACTTTGGTGGATAGAACGAGGTAAGCAGCATCTTTCATAGAATATGATCTTAACAGGATCTTAGTCTAATGGTGTGTATGTATCCATGTTACATAGGAACATACAGATGGGACTTCTTATTTCCTGCAGTTTCCAAGGTAAATGAGATTTTATCTTAATTGACTTCCACAACTCCTTTTCAAAGCACTAGCCCTTACCCTTATTTCTTATTTCTACTCTCCACTGTTGCAAGGATCTGACGGTTCACCTTATCTCACAGCAGGGGCAGATCCACTACAAAGCTAATGAAATGGAAGTTTCTGTAGTCCTCAGCAAAGGAAAGAGTTGACAAAACCAAAAGGCAACCCGCAGAATTTGCAAATGTCTTATCAGATGAAGAGCTAGTATCCCAAATCTGTAAAGCTTATCAAACTCAACACCCAAGGAATAATCCAATCAAGAAATGGGCAGAGGACATGAACAGACATTTCTCCAAAGAAGTCATCCAGATGGCCAACAGACACGTGAAAGGATGCTCAACGTCACTTGGCATCAGGGAAATGCAAATCAAAATCATGATGAGATACCACCTCACACCAGTCAGAATGGCTAAAATTAACAAGTCAGGAAACAACAAATGTTGGCAAGGATGCAGAAGAAATGGGAATTCTCTGCATCTCTTACGCTGTTGGTGGGAATGCAAACTGGTACAGCTACTCTGGAAAGCATATGGAAGTTCCTCAAAAAGTTGAAAATAGAGCTACCCTATGACCCAGCAATTGCACTACTGGGTATTTACCTCAAAGATATAAATGTAGTGATCCCAAGGGGCACATGCACCCCAATGTTTATAGCAGCAGTGTTCACAATAGCCAAACTTTAGAAAGAGCCCAGGTGTCTGTCAACCGATGAATGGATAAAGAAGATGTGGTATATATACACAATTGAATACTACTCAGCCAAAAAAAAAAAAAAAAAAAAAAAAACTTATAAAAAAAAAAAAAAAAAAAAGAAACCTTGTAATTTGCAACGACATGAACGGAACTAGAGAGTATTATGCTAAGTGAAATAACTCAATCAGAGAATTATCATATGCTTTCACTCATCTGTGGAATTTAAGAAAGAAAACAGAGGATTATAGGGGAAGGAAGAGAAAAATGAAACAAGATGAAATCAGAGAGGGAGACAAACCATAAGAGACTCTTAATTCTAGGGAACAAACTGAGGGTTCCTGGGGGGGAAGGGATGGAAGGGTGGGGAAACTGGTGATGGACATGAAGGAGGCCATATGATGTAATGGGCACTGGGTGTTATATAAGACTGATGAATCACTGAACTCTACCTCTGAAACTAATAATATACTATATGTTAATTGAATTTAAATAAAAAAATAAATAAAATGTTTGGAGAGAATAACAACAAAAAAAGTTTCTGTGATCCTTATGTACCTGGATCCCACCTACATCAAGGTACTTAATTGCATATTAAATACATATTTATATATTGTATTATTGTAATATAGTACATATAATATATATTATCTTTTTTCAAAGATTTTATTTATTCATTTGAGAGAGAGTGAGCAAGCGAGAGAGAGAGAGAGAGAGAGAGCACGCACCAGCCAGGGGAGGGGCAGAGAAGCAGACTCCTGCTGAGTAGGGAGCCTAATGTGGGACTTGATCCCAGGACTCTGGCATCATGACCTGAGCCGAAGGCAGATGCTTAACTGACTGAGCCACTCAGGCACCCTAATTATATATATTATCTTAAAGAGAAGCTCAAATTGTATAAGCTTGAAGACCCACAAAACCTGTATTAACTCCTGTTCAACAGCTATGCCTTTTTTATTGAATAACTTCTAAATGAAAGAATTGTCTTTCATGGAGTTCCCGCTAATTCTCATGCTTTATTTTCCACCAAACATAAAACAAATGCTCTAATTTCCTTGGGGTTTCACTGTAGGTGATTTAAAAACATATCTGTCAGCTCTAGTTTTCATTATGTTTTTCTAGCACGATAAACTTGGACAATGTGGAAACTTGATGATTATTATAGTATTTAAATACAGTGTTAGATAATAAGACTCACTCATGGTTATTGTTTACTAAAGATCGCCTATTTTTGCATTTTACATATATTAACTGATTTAAATCTCACGAGAACTGGGCATTTCCTCCATTTAACAGAGGAGGAGACAAAGATCCAGAGATGTTGTATTTTGGTTAAAGCCTAAATACCACCTAATTTCCACAGCGGGTTAAAGAAAGAACATTTATGAACTGTATGCTAGCGTAAGTTTCTAATCACAAAGCTGACTATTTGTCAAACTTTTAACATCCTTTGGAAAAGTGACAAGAAAAATATTTGAGGTTTTTGGTTTTCTGGTTTCTTGAGCTGGGGTGACATTTATATCCATATGATTTGCATATACAGATTTACTCTAAAAGTAAAAAAGACAAGGAAAAATTAATCTTACTGGCTCACTATTCCTATGCACCAAACAAAGCCAGTGATCATGAAGGCAAGAAGGAATGGAAAGTGGAAATTAGTAAATTTATGCACACAAAGAATTATGCTTAGGAATTATGCTAAGCATGAATTTGCTTTTCATAATACCATGGGACAAAATGTTTTATAAATACTGCTGCTAAAAATATGCATTCCCATGATTGTTAAATGTCAAAAATCTGCTTTCAAAAATCAGTCAGGTGGCTAATTCTGGGACTGGACTAATAATATTCATTGACAATCTTTATGATTATTTCTAGTATCTCTTCATTTCTTATTGCTTAGAAAATAAATCGACATCAAAATTCACACCTGTGAAATATATACCATTTTCTTAGCTGCTGTGATTTATGATTTGGTTGTTTGTGTATCTGGGTTAAATTGTGAGTTCAGTGACTGGGATCCTCTTCTCTGGATGTCTTGCCTAACGCTAAGCATGCTGTTGGCTCTCAATAATAATAAATTATTTTAGTCGTAGCCCCTAACATTCTTGTCTAGACAGTTTTCCGTGTGGCGCACTTGTTCTCATTCCCATGTTTTCATCAATAATAGCAGGATGAATTTTGAGATTTATATGCAGATTAAAAAAAATCACAGCTCCTCCAAATAACCAAGTGTGAACCATTCTGGAAACATTTTCGAAAAGCTCTTTGATTTGGAGGATTTCGACAGTCATTTTTGTATCAACTAGCTTTTCACAAATAAAGTCTTTATGATATAGAAATCTGGGGATAAGCAGTTGCTATCTTTCTCTATTGATTCTGTTTAAAGATTAATGCCTGGGCTACCTCCATGTAATAAAACTTCTGTTGTTTAAACAAGAATTCAGTTTCATTAAAGGTCAGGCAGTTAGTTTTTTTCTTTTTTTAAAAAAATTTTGTTTAGTTATTTAGAGAGAATGAGTTGCGGGGAGGGGCTGAAGGAGAGAAAGAGAGACAATCTCAGGTGTACTCGACGCTGAGCACAGAGCCCGTCACGGGGCTTGATCCCAGGACCTCAGGTCAGATCATGACCTGAGCCCAAATTAAGAGTCGGACATCTAACCAACTGAGCCACCCAGGTGTCCCCAGGCCAGTTTTATGCGGTCTTTGGAATTCAGAATTATTGATTCATATTTCCAAAGACATAAAGCTCTGCTACTAATAACTTCTTTATTCTTCCTATATTTTGAAGTATATTTAAGAACAGTGAAATATAAAGATATCATTCATTAACAAACAACTATCATTTTTATCTGTGACTATCAAACAAGACATGGCAACTTTAAGAGCAACAGGATTATGTGTGCCATACAAAGTATGTTGCCAATCACTTAAAGATTCCAGATAATTCTTCTTCTATCCCAGAAGAAATCAAAATGTTTGTGGTACTCCTTGCTCATTTGGCTCTGGAAGCCGGTTCCTTTAATTCGCTTAGTAAATTATCCTCCTTTTTGAACATGAAAGTCTTGATTTGAACTTCAGCAGAGGGCAAAAAAGATAAACAGCCAAGATAGGTCATGTGAGGATAGTAAACTTGGCTGAATACTCTCTCCTCTTCTGGAATCTAATCAATATCTGTAGGTGAAAATAACTCTTTTTGGTCATTAAAATGTTTATGAGCTAGCTTCAAGTTTTCTATTTTTCCAACTTCCTGGCATTGTAAATGTGCAGTAATTATCTAATAATGTTTTATATTTAAATCAGGTATGGATTTTTAAAAAAGACTTATTTGGGCATCACATAAACCTTGGAACTTTCATGATCTCTATCTTCACAAGCATATAAACAAATATTGATCCCATACCACAGTCATTTAAAGACTATTGAATTTCAGTCATACGTTTGGCTTGCTGGTTTCCTTCCACATTCCTTTCTTGATGCCAAAAACCCCACTTGGCTCCAGTAATTCCAAATTATTCCAGCAACTTCTTAAGATTGATAAATATGATACTCAAAAACTATAAAGGCCAAGAGGGAGAATAATTAATAAATTATAACTCATTATTAAGAGTTTGCTATGCATCAAATCTATTAGTTAAATGGAGCTTTATTTTTTAATATAACATTTTTAAGACTGATTGTTGTATAAAATAAAGGCTTTCTTGGGATTTTTAGCTCCTAGTGCATAAAAAAAGTTGGAATTATCACTAAAATAAAACACTTGAGATCATAATTAATTTCTAGAGCATGTCTATGTTACCACATTTGATCTTACAACAATCCTGTGAAGTGATATTATTTCAATTCCACAGATAGTATATATATATATTACAGATAATATTTTTAAAAGTATGTTTATTGTTTTATTTATTTTTTAAAGTTTTATTTATTTATTTTAGAGAGAGAGAGAGAGAGTATGTGCATGCCAGTGGGGAGGGGCAGAGAGAGAGAGAGAATCTCAAGCAGGCTCCCTGCTGAGCACAGAGCCTGTCCATGGGCTCGATCCCAGAATCCTGAGATCATGACCTGAGCTGCAATCAAGAGTTCCACTTAATTGACTGAGCCACCCAGGCACTCCAGAGGTATGTTTACATTTCACAAATTTATCCTTAGAAATCTGGTTTATTAATTCTCTGAATTTGTAAGGGATTCTACAAACTGGTTTTATTAGTTTTGTGATGCTTTCAGCCATTCTGTCTTCAAATAATGCTTTTCTTTTTCATCTTCTTCAGGGACTCCAAATATAAGTATTGTTATTATTAGATTCTTACTCTATTCTTTGTGTCTTTTACCTTCTCTTTTAGGTTTTCTGCCCATTTGTCTCTTCATGCTTCATTATGGATTTATGGTTTTTAACTTCTGATCTCTTTCAGTTCAGTAATTCTCTCCTCTCTCTTACCTGCTGCCGTACTGTTTAATTGTGTTAACCATTGAGTTCTAATCTGCTATTATATATGTTGATTTCCAATTCATGGCTACAATTTTTAATCTCGTCATTTCCTTGAACCTAATGAGTACTTTTAAAGTCCTTCTCTGATAACTTGAATACTGGTGCTCTTGTGGGCCTACTTCAGTTGTCTGTTGTTTCTGCTGGCTTATTCTTGTCCTCTTGCTCCTTGTGCATCATCACTTTGTCTTCACCTGCATAGAATTGGTGAATTCTTCCAGGAGAAAAGTAGCCTTAAATGCTAGCTCATCTTCCTAAGCCTCATCTTTCCACGGATTTCATCTCATAATTTTTTACTATTTTATTAGCTCGCTGATGCTTTCAAGCAGAATTAAAAAATATATTTTGTCAATTTTTTTATCGTCCTCAGTGAGAAGTTAGTTTTGTTGTTTTTTTAAAGATTTTATTTATTTATTTAAGAGAGAGCACAAGAGTCAGGGTGGGGGGAGGAGCAGAGGGAGAGGAACAAGCAGAGTCCCTGCTGAGCAAGGAGCCTGATGCGGGGCTCCATCCTAGGACCCTGAGATCATGATCTGAGCCATCCAGACACCCCAGCAAGAGGGTAGTTTTAATTATGTCTGTGATTACTCAGAAGCAGAAGACTTTAGTCATTTCTTTGCATATGTTTACCATATTTATTTTTAAGACAATTTGGGAAAGAATATGTTTTTTAATATATAGTTAGTCATAGATGCATTGATCAGTCTTACTTCAGAAAATATATTTGTGAGTTGGTTATTTGAATTGAAATGCATTTTTCTATTAAAAACCTATATGCTATTTAGGTTTTTAGGCTTATTCATAAAAAAATCTATTTTCCCCGTGTCTTGTGTTTGTTTCCCTAGAAGCAGAGCCAGATCCTGGGATTCCTTTGCAGGTTATTGAGGGAGTTCTCTCAGAAGGAAAACCTGTAAAAAATTTAAGGAAGCAGGATAGGGCAGGGAGAAGAGCCAAGCAAAGATCTTCAGCTAAAGCTTGACCTCACCAATCCCATGGAGAGCTCTAGAGTTTAAAATGTGCCACAGTATTGTGCCAAATTGAGGTAAGGGCTGGGCTTTTGTACCCCTAATTAGTCAGTCATTGGCCACAGGCTACCCCTAAAGAGGGAGGTTATAACTTTCCAGGTATTCCCACACAAGGTGGTTCCTGTCAGACCATGGCTATTCTGGGAGAAAGGTGCTTTTTCATAATGCAAGTAAGATAGGATATGAAAGTGTCTGTTCCTGGACCCAGTGAAAATTTCTGATATTTTTTGGTCCCATCTTTTGGTCCCCACTGAATTGGGTCCCTTTTTCCCCAAGAGGAAGTGACAAATGGATGGGAAATGAAAAGGACAACCCCGCTAAATGTGGTGAGCTCTTAGCAGTGAGTTCACAATAGATGAAGGATGGGTATTCTCTTCCAAGGATCTGGGCAGGAAATCAATAGCAATCTTCTGCCTCTCATAAACTACCTGAAGTATAAGAGAGTACTATCAATATTACGAAATTTAATTTCTGAGAATAATAGTGTTTGGGAATATGCATTTAGATTTTATACTTTGAATACCTGCCAGACTTTTTTCTCTCTGCTGGGGTTTGAGCAACTTTTCCCACACTTCCCAATGCCAGACAGAGAAATGGGGCTTCCTTAAACTAAAACCCATGACGGTAGTTCCCATATCCTGGTGCAGAGTGTCCTGGAAGGAAGATAATAGAAAGGGGAGAGTCTTTAGGGGCCAGTTAATAATGAATTTTGGGTGCTAGTGAGGAGCTAGAAAATGAGGACTGTTCTAGACTTTCTAATTACCTGGTTACCTTTCTGTTATTTTCCGCCCTTGATTGTCTCTCTTGGTTTTCTTGCCTCTACCTGTCGCTTCCTCACAGGACTTTCTTTGTATGCTACTTAATCTTTTGCTGAGATTTGGGGATTTGAAAAAACCACTCCTCCTAGTCTTTGCATAGCCTGACTAGGGGTTCCAGGACCTCTCAAACATTTTTTGAGCGCCTGCTCCCTTTGACATTTGCATGTGGAACTGTGCTCTAATGTGCCTGGGTACAAGCCTGTTTTCAGAAGTTTCCAAATTATACCACCAGTCCAGTCAGCATTTGGAGTCAGGAGAGATAGAAATCAGTCCATTAGGCAGACCTCAGACTACAGAACTTTGGATGCATGGTCTACTTCTTTGTTTTGTCCAGAGGGAAAAGCCCTGCTATGGGGAATTCCTTCCCAGTTGCCCTGCACTAGCATTATGCCACATAGGGAGGAGGGCATGGACAGACATGCAAAACTTCCAAAGTTTTCTATTCATTTTCCTGGTATTCCTTCTTGGTTTTACATTGGCCTGGATGCTGTACCTTCTCAACAGGTCTCTAGAGTTCTCACAGAAGTATTCTTGTCCATATGTATTTTTCAACTCAGTTTCTCTGTGAAGGAAGGAGAGCCTAGTGCTTTCTTGTCTGCCATTTTGCTGATGTCACTGTGTGGGATTGTTTTTCATAACATGATTGCACACTCCAAACTCATTTGTTTCATAAATTCTTATTTTCATACTTTAATTTTTCTTAAAATTGAGTACACCACCATGAGAGTCATTGCCTCCCATTCTTTGTCTCTCTCTGAGGAGCCTACACCTGTACTAATAGCAGTACCTTAGCAGGACACTTATCTGCTCTCCTTGTATATTATAAACTACAGGGGAAACTGTGAGCAAATACCTTCTATGTCAAGCTATACATTCTAGCCATTTGGAAGAGCCTTTCTCGTGTTAAAGCCACAACTGCAAAATATGTTTTTAAGAATTGCTTAAGCACAAACTTTTTCTAGTGAACTTTTTGTTTTCAAGGGTTATGAAATTTGAAATAAAGACAGTCTGTTGTCCTCTGCTATTATTTTATAAGTAGATACAATCTTGGCTGATGTGATAGATGCCTGGTTCAGTCCTTGCCAAAACTTCTTTGATATCTCAGCTCTCAGTTGGCAAATCATAAGGCGTTAAGTGCATTGCTCAGACCTGAAAAGAATTTGGGTAGCTCACTAAAGAAGCTATTTTTTAAATAAAATATTGTTTATTTATGCCTTAACATTAATAGACACTGAATGGCGTGAATATAAAACATGAAATAACACTTACTTTTGAAAATCTGTTTTATCAAGAAATCTCCACCTGCTTTTCAGCCTATCCATCGTAGTTGGACAGGTGCTGTGCTTTTTGTATGTGTAAGTCACTCCATTTGTCCTTTGGATCATTAGAAGGTGGGACTCGTACTTATTCCTTCCTGGGAATCTCCACCCCGCCCCCCCCCATTATTATTCTGGTCAGAGTGTCTTGAATAAATGTTCCAAGAGAATGGAGCACTAGAAGATCCCTTTCCTATTTAGGTGTGGGCTATCTGCTTGTGTGTTTAGAGTCTGTTTCTGGGATGGCAAAAGAGTGCTTAGGGAGGCCAGTCTAGGAGTCTGGGTGTGGAGCTTTAGGGGGTTGCCTCCTCCTCCATTCCCCCTTTCCTGCTCCTGCCCTGAAGGAGACACCAGCAGAAGCAGCAGGGTGGTCCTGGCTTCTGTGACAGATTCTTTCTTGCACGAGGTGCCATTCTCCATTCTCCAACCTAGGCTGCTTCACCCGATACCGATGTTGAGTTGTCTTGGGATTTTCACCATGGTGCCTGTTCTCATGCTCCCAGACAAGCTTTTGTGGTCTTTTTTTTTTTTTTTTTTTTTTTTTTTTTAGTTGGCTTCCTGCCCAGCATGGAGCCAAACATGGGGCTCGAACTCATGACCCTGAGATCAAGACCTGAGCTGAGATCAAGAGTCGGATGTTTAACTGACTGAGCCATGCGGGCACCCTAAGCCATTGCAGTCTTACCGTATCTCTGGTAAGCGTGCCGGTCAGCATGATTTTTGTGTGGCCTCAGATGGCAGACAGGACTGTATTTGCAGACTAGCTTGCTCCAGATACGGAGTGCCGATTTACAGTGTGTAAACTCAATGGCCTGGTGCGTATGCCCTAGGTAAGACAGTGACCTACTCTAATTTCGTTTTCACTATTTTCTTATGTACCCTTCTCCCTCTTTCTCATCTTGTCTTTCCTTTCCCCTTCTCCACTCTCTGGACATAAGGATTTCTGGGGATCGTGAGATCATGGTTACATCCACGTTTTAATAACTCTTCTCCAAAGCCTTTTAAGAAGGTGAAGTCAGATGATCCAAAATTGTCCTTTTCTAGCAACAGAATTCCTTTTCTGCAGCTTTCTTTCTTCAACTTGGTGTATAAAAAAAGCAAAAAAATTAACTGATGCAGTGATTTGTGTCAATGACTAAAATAGCATAAGATGTTTATCACCCAAGGTATATTTACAAAACGAGAAGTGTGTGCAGGAGAAGCCTGCTTCCTAACCAAAGGCATGCATTGCAAATGCCTGCTTAGTTGTTACTGTGCTGAGGAGGGAGACAAGAAGGGCGTGAAAACAGAGGGGAGAACAACCATGAAAGACTATGGACTCTGGGAAACAAACTGAGGGTTTTAGAGGAGGGGAGGGATGGGTTAGCCCAGTGATGGATATTAAGGAGGGCACGTATTGCATGGAGCACTGGGTGTTATATGCAAACAGTGGGGGGCGCCTGGGTGACACAGAGGTTAAGCAAACAGTGAATCATGGAACACTACATCAAGAGCTAATGATGTACTGTATGGTGACTAACATATCATAATAATATAAATAAATAGCAAAAAAAAAGAAAGAAAGAAAGAAAGAAGGATGTCCTAGAGGGACGACAGGGTCCGCATTTACAGAAGAACGATCCAAACTTGCTTTCTGCTCATCCCAGATGCCCATGTTGTTTGCAGTCTGCTTACCTCTTACACTGCTTCACACTCACCCAGGATCTGTGGACTCACCTGAGTTTCCTTTCACTCTAAGGCGTTGTGACCTCTATCATCTCTGGTGCCCTGAAAGTAAAAGGGAATGCAGTTATGTAGGTCAGCAGTTCTCAACTGGGATTTTATTTTATTTTATTTTACTTATTTATTTTTTTTGAATCTAAGCCATTCATATGTTCTTTTTTTTTTTAAATTTTATTTTATTATATTATGTTAATCACCATACAGTACATCCCCAGATTCCGATGCAAAGTTTGATGATTCATTAGTTGCGCACAACACCCAGAGCACCATGCAATACGTGCCCTCCTTACCACCCATCACCAGTCTATCCCCTTCCCCCACCCCCTCCCCTCTGAAGTCTTCAGTTTGTTTCTCATAGTCCATAGTCTCTCATGTTTCATTCCCCCTTCTGATTACCCCCCTTTTCTTTATCCCTTTCTTCCAACTGGGATTTTAGACTGTTGGTGGGGGCGGGGAGGGAGGAAGGGTTAATATTTCTCTGTCTTCCTACTTTTATTTTAAAAAATAAAAAGCCTCTACTGCAGTGAATGATATGATGCTAGCTGAGTATAGGCTGTCACTGTTGTCTTTCCAGACATGTTCTAGAATAAGATTCCACAGGGTAAGAAGCTTCCCTTGGGCCTGAGATGAAAACAAGGTCATTTTCCCAGGGGAGTAACCCATCGAGCAAGCGTTTAAAATAAACAAACTGCCTGGCTCTGGCCTGAAATAAGCTGTAGTTATCAAGATTTATTGCAACTGACTTTGGACCTCATCCAAATGCTGAATTAATACAAACTTCTTATTAACTAAAATGGAGCCTCCCTTCTGGCAGATGCAAAAGAAGGGTTCCTTTTCCCAGATTCTGAAAGACTCAGTTGCCCACTCACTCCCAGCATGGGTCACTGAACTTCATAACAGGAGAAGCAAGTAGTTTTGGTAAGTATTGTATAAGTGGTTGGATTTCAATGCTCATAAAACAAAGTAGCATAATTCATTTATAATATGCAAAATTAGGACCTCTTTTCAAGTAAGTTTTAAAAAATGTAGCAATTCAGTTAAAATCATGTCATATACATGGGGTGATTTAAATAGTGTAATGTATGTGATACATACCATTTTGATCAATATGGTGCCATTTTAGTATTTCTGCCTCCTTCCCCAACAACTGTATTACACAGTGGAAAAGGCAGAATTCTGAAAGCCAGGCAAATTGGTTTGACCCTCTCCTAAATAAGTTGACCTTCAGGATGTTCATACAGAACAAAGAGCATTGCCTTACATAACCTCAGAGTTTCCTTTTAAACATTTTTTTTTTTTTTTAGATTTTATTTATTTATTCGACAGAGATAGAGACAGCCAGTGAGAGAGGGAACACAAGCAGGGGGAGTGGGAGAGGAAGAAGCAGGCTCATAGCGGAGGAGCCATGTGGGGCTCGATCCCACAACGTCGGGATCACGCCCTGAGCCGAAGGCAGACGCTTAACCGCTGTGCCACCCAGGAGCCCCCAGAGTTTCCTTTTAACCTTAACATTCAAAGAATCTAGAATTCCTCATTCTTCTCTGGAAGATGAGTAATAACAGCGTTTCTAAGAAGCCCTCCTGTGCCTGCCCTGCGAGCGGACCCTTAAATATCAGGATGCAAAAATAGAGATGTGATCCAGGCTCAGAACCCAGTGTCATCAAATAATCGAGGCTTTGGAAGTAGATGAGATTGCCTCGTTTTAGGGGATCAAAGAGACACAGGACAGAGAGAGAATGACTGAGGGTGCAATAGACAAAGTGACCACTTTTTAAAAAAAAATGTGAACTAAAGACGTGGTATGGTAGGGTGCTGATGAAATGGAACCAGTACTTAGAACAAGCTACAAGGGTCCTGGATTATAGGTTGATGGTGTTGGGCAAGGCTGCAGGAAATGCCCACCTAAAGCTCTTCTGGGTTTTGCATGTGTAAGATGATGATTAGAGTGACTTACTCTTTTCCTAGAATTGGCAACCGGGGCTCAACAATGGGGTCAAAGTGTGCTACATACCCCCATGTCCTATTGAGTGATGGGAAGCCCATAGTCTCCTCACCCCCTTGCCCCTCCCCATCTCTAGCATATATAAGGACCCACCTCCCGTCACCAGCCACAGCCTCAAACTTGTCCACACTCTGTATGCCTATGTAAGACCGCTGTGGGAAGAGGGAAAATGGCTTATGTCACATGTTAGTGGCTTTTCCTCTTGTTTCCTATGAGCCAGGGCTCCAAGAAATTCACTCATAAAGTTTAGGGTTACCTGCAAAGTGTGAAGACTGTCACCTCATTCTCTGGATGAATATTTGCTAAATTGTGATCCTCTCAGCATGGAGAGCATGGGCCACTTTCTGACAAAGTTTTACTTGTGCTCCCTGGAGTATTCAAGGCCTCTGTGAGTACTTAGTCATGTTGTTTAGAGAAGTCTGAAGGTAGGAGACTTGCTGGAATTGATTGTGACAACAGAGTGAAGAGATTGTGCCCTTGGGAAAATGGGAGAACCCCCTTACCCCAGACAGATTCTCTGTGGCCTGTAGATTTTATTTATTTATTCATTTATTTGAGAGAGAGAGGCAGCACATGCGTGCGAGCCTGAGAGAGGGGCAGAGGGAGAAGGAGAGGCAGAGAATCCCAAGCAGACTCCCCCAGCGGGAGCCTGAGGCAAGCTCCACAGACCTCGGGGTCTACGTGGGGCTTGTTGGGGGGGCTCCAAGCAGGGCTCCATGCATGGCTCCATCTCACAACCCTGAGATCACGACCTGAGCCCGAACCAAGTGTCCCACCCTCAACCTACTGAGCCACCCAGGCGCCCCGTGGAACTCAGTTCTTTCTGAGGCTCCAAGTGAAGGAGTTGGGTATAGAAGGTGGGCAGGGGGAAAAAAGCAGCCCAGACTTACCCAAAAATGTCTATGGCAGGTTGATCCTAACATTCATACCCTGTGACTGTCTTCTAACAAATAGGGTATGGCAAAGGTGATGGAATGTCACTTTCACGATTTTGTTACTAAGGTTGTAATTTAAGTCTTGTTAAGTGACTCTCTCCATAACCTTCTTGGCTTGCATGTTTTGGTGAAGCACGCAACCGTGTTAGGAGGCCCATGTGACAAGGAGCTGAGGGTGGCCACCAGCCTGCAATCAGCTAGCAACTGAGACCCTCAATCCAATAGGTCACGAGGATCTGAATCTACCCACAACCATGTGAGCTCAGAAGCAAATCCCTTTCCAGTCAAGTGTTCAGATGAGAGTTGTTTGAGCCTCATTAGCAGACTTGAAGCAGAGGACCTAACTAAGCCGTCCCTGGACTTCTGAACCTCAGAAACTGTGGCATAATAAATGTATGTTGTTTTAAACTATTAAGTTACATACCAGTAGACAACTAATACAGAGACAGTGAAGGCATGGCCACTGGCGAAGGATGAATGCAGAGTGAGAAACTTCCCCTCACTGAAGGGGGTACTTAGTAATGTAATGGTGAAGTTAAAATCACCCCAAGGGAATTACACACACATCATGTTGATAGAGACCATGACATTGGCAGAGGCCACTAGCACCACATAGACATGTACTGGACACCAGTTACGTATTTTTTACTCTATCTCTTACTCCCCTTGTCTCCCCAATACCCATCATACCAAAAAGGAAGAGGGAGGAGATGCCCTAGTGATAGGCATTTCTCCAAAGTGAGGGAGAGGGAGGAAGATGAAAAGAGCAGGCCACATCCACTCATTTATTTTGAGTCCCCTGGGCCACAAGCCATTCCAGTAACAGGAAAGTAGAAGTTATTCTTCTGATACATGATTGGAATGTTTAAATAGACAATGTTTTTGGAAGTTGTGCAAAAATTTATTAAGAGATTTTCTACCCAAAAATTCCCCAGAAAGGGGAATTTGACATGGTATACATAAGACAGTGCTTGGAGAAAATGTAATCTGTTTCATGTATGTATATACTCCCACCATGTTTAGACTCCTTGAAATGGGTAATCCATTAGTGCGGCCAAGAAGGCATCTGCAACTCTGAAAACCGGAGGATGCCTTGGAAAAGGGGTTTTAGGCTCTGAACTGTGAGAAAACGCTTCAACATCTGAGACACACCAAGATACCTTTGTCTACTAGTAGGCAACAAATTGACTTCACATGGAAATTCCCAAGTGTTTGCCAGAAGTTCGTCAATACCTGTCCACAGACTGACAAACCTCTCGAGTCATATAGATCTGAGTCAATCAGGATATTGAAACACCCTGAAATATGATTTGAAAATGACCATAATGACTCAAAGAGATTTGTTTATTTTCCTAACTTCCTCTGTCACTTCAATAGTATTGTTCATTCCCATCCTTTGGGGAGTTTTCATATTTTAGGGCTTTTGTGACACATTTCCCAGGTTTTTCTCTTGCCTTTATTATACTTCTCTATCTTCTTTACAGACTTTCCTCTCTTCCTATCTCTCTAAAGTAGGGCAAATTTTCTTCCTGGCTGTAGTTAGCATTTTCTCTCCTCTCTTCCCTGGCAGGAATAGCCACTTCTGCATTCTCGTCTGAGTTATCTATGCAGGTGCCTTCCAAATACACACACACACACACACACACACACACACACACACACACACACACGGATCATCTTGGATCTTCTGAATGATGGAAAAAATCCCAGCATACATCATACTTACTCTTCCTTGATCCTTTTTTTGCCCCTTGTCTTCTCCTCAATAAATCGGTTTTCGAAATTTCATAGTTCTCCTCTCCCACAGTGTCCTGTGCATCTGACTCTTTTTATACTTTTGCTACTCCTAATCCTAGTTCAGACCCTCATTACCTGCTGTTCAGGCTACTACAATTACTTTCACTCTGATCTTCATGCCTGTCCTTTGTCTGAACCATCCAATAAATTGTTCCTGACATAGTTTTCATAAAGTAGAACCACAACCACGTCCTTTTTTAAAAAGCTTGAAGACTTTCTCTTTCCTTCAAAATTAAATTCCTACTCCCCATCCCAGCACTCAAAACCTTCTATAATATAATCCTAATCTACTTTCTGAATTCATCCTTCTTCCTCTCATTTATTTCCCCCATAAAACTCCATCTTGTCCCTTCTTGCTGTTCTCTTTGTTTACCACTTTGCTCACAGCCACCAGAATAAGCTTTAAAAAAATATATAAAAGTCAGATTGTAATAATCCTTTCGTAAATCCTTTCAATGACTCCCCATTGCTCTGGGGTAAGAGTGGAGGACTTTTGTACATGGCCTTCGTTCTATCCTCTGAACAAGATCTGTCTCGGGCTTTTGCATTTCTCACTGACTTTCCCCTGGCAACTTCTTGTCCAGGCCTCAATGGAAATTGAACTTTTTTAGAGTCTTTTCTACATCATCCCACCTGAAGGATTGCCCTTGCCCCACCCAATCAATTACATCACTCTGTTTATTTCTTTCATCACTTTTGTTTGTTTTAAAAGATTTATTTATTTATTTTTGGAGAGAGAATGACAGCATTAGTGTGGGCGGGGGGGAGGAGCAGAGGGAGAGAGACAAGCAGACTCCCCACTGTGCATGGAGACTGGTGTGGGGCTTGATCCCGGAACCCTGAGATCATGACCTGAGCAGGAACCAAACGTTTGACGCTTAACTGACTGAACCTCTCAGACACCCCTCCTTCATCACTTTCTATATATGGCTGAAGTTACCTTGTGGTTTAAAAAATACATACACTTTTACAATTTAGATAATTTATATTATATATTATAATATTATATATATATGCACATATATTTTACCTTTTTGTTGCATATATTTTACCTTTTTGTTGCTTGTCCTCCTTCACAACATTATAAACTCCATGAGGTCAGGGATTTTGTCTATGTTGCTCATGGCTGTGGTCTCACCATGTTTAACACAGTGTCTTGTTTAATAAATATATGTTAAATGAATTTATGAATCAATGTCATTTATTCTGAATTGATCATACTCCTTGTCATCTCTACCTGTTGAAATAGTGCCCATTATTCAGGACCCATCCAGAACTCTTCCTCTCCTTTGATCTTGGTATCTAAATGTTATTCCCACCCTCAAATTTTTAGCCTTTTTTTGGGCACAACTTTTACAACTCTTGCCAGGTTCTGATTGTTATTTTAAATCCATTATCTGATCTTTAGACTACAATTTTCTTTAGCAATGACATTTTCTTATATTCATCTTTACATTTAATTACTATGCCAAAACAAATATAGTTACATACATCATTGATATATTGAATTAAAAGGCAAGAAATATCATAAGAAACAATGGTAAGATTTCACAACTGATTTCATAGTTCTGTTGGTTTTATCACTTACTTATTTATTTATTTTTAAAATTTTTTAAACTTTTTAAGTAATCTCTACAACCAACGTGGGGTTTGAATTGACAACCCCCAGATCAAGAGTCGCGTGCTCTCCGACTGAGCCAGCCAGGCCGCCTCCGTAGTTCTGTTGGCGTTAGGTCTTAAATGATATCTTTGTTTCTGGAGCTAATCATTGATACAGGAATTTATAATGTCCAATGGTACCAACTAATAGTGCTAAATGGCAGATAATGTAAATCTCATTATTTTAAGGAAAAAAATTTTAATGATAAAGAGTTTTCCTTTTTGTTTTTGGAGTAAAATAAGTGGTTCCATGCATATTGGCATCCAATTGGTCTAAAGGAACCATAGTGTGAACTTGACTTGAATTTTTTTTTAAAAGATTTTCTTTATTTATTTGACAGAGATAGAGACAGCCAGCGAGAGAGGGAACACAAGCAGGGGGAGTGGGAGAGGAAGAAGCAGGCTTCCAGCAGAGGAGCCCGATGTGGGGCTTGATCCCAGGACTCTGGGATCATGGCCTGAGCCAAAGGCAGATGCCTAATGACTGAGCCACCCAGGTGCCCCTGACTTGAATTTTTAAAAAGATTTTATGTATGTATGTATGTATTTATTTATTTATCTGTTTAGAGAGCATGTGAAGGGGGGAAGGCAGGGAGGGGCAGAGGGAAAGGGAGAGAAGAGAATCTCAAACAGATGCCCTGCTGAGTGCAAGGTCAACATGGGGCTTGATCTCAAGACCCTGAGAAGATGACCTGAGTGGAAATCAAGAGTCAGATGCCTCCCTCCCCCAAAAAAGTCAGATGCCTAACTGATTGAGCCTCTGACTTGAATTTAAAAAGTAGAAGGGGGTAAACAGGATCAGACTATCAAAAATTAACAAAATATCAAACTATTTTCAAGTATAATTTGTTAGAATCCTGTTAGTGCCTGTTTCCAAAGGCATCTCTTATATTGATATAATTCATTTTACTTCTGCCATTTTCTACTCTCTGTTTTGTGTATTTGTTTATTTTTTGCATTCTTGACTTTAACTGGATTCACTGATGAGTCTTAACCACTTAGAGTCTCTTGGTGGGCTGACTTTCTATACCCTGTTTAATATTCTAATAATAATCTAATCTCCTTCTTGCTACCTTGTAGTGTTATCAAATACATATAAACTTTTCTTTTCTGCCAGTTTTTCTTTCTTTTTTTAAAGATTTATTTATTTATTTGAGAGAGAGAGAGAGCATGAGCAGGGGGAGGGGCAGAGGAAGAGGGAACAGACTCCCCACTGAGTGGGGAGCCAGACTCGGGCTCATTCCAGGACCCTTGGGATCTTGACCTGAGCTGAAATCAAGAGTAGGCCTCTTGGGGCGCCTGGGTGGCACAGCGGTTAAGCATCTGCCTTCCTGGCGTTATGGGATCGAGCCCCACATCAGGCTCCTCTGCTATGAGCCTGCTTCTTCCTCTCCCACTCCCTGCTTGTGTTCCCTCTCTCGCTGGCTGTCTCTATCTCTGTTGAATAAATAAATAAAATCTTTTTAAAAAAAAAGAAGAGTAGGCCGCTTAACCAACTGAGCCACCCAGGAGGCCCTGCCAGTTTTTATCTCTATAATTGCCACTGCCGATAAGCATAACCCTGGCTGCGGCGATACTAATTTTGGAGCATGCTCATGACATGAAGAGATTGTCATTGGTTTTGTTCTGGGTGTGATAATTGTAAAGATTCCCTATCTTTTTAGATATGTATTTATGGATAAAAATATATGATGCCGGGAGTCCTTCAATGAGAGAAGAAGTTGAGAAAGCATAGGGAGGCAAAAGAGGAAAAAAGATTGGTCATGAGTTGGTCATTATTGAGGTGGCCAATGAATACGGGGAGTTCATGATATTATTCTCTCCACTTTGGCATGTGTTTGAAATTTTCTCTAATAAAAGGTTAAAAAGAGAAAAGAGTAACATTTTCCCGCAGTGAAATACAACTGACTTTAGTGGTGATTTGCAAAAGGAAATCAGGGACAGAATAATTGTATTTTGAATAAACACACAGCAAATCTTTTATTCAAATGCCAGAAATTTTATTTAAATTTGATAAATTCCGTGTGTTAACGGAACACTTGTTCTTTGTTACATTTATGATGTTTGCCATTCCAGCATTCCAGATCAAGCTCTCTATATGTGTTTCTCTGTACATTGCTTCTACTGTGATGCACATTTCCATGGAGACTGCAGTGTCCTGGACAACCTAGTTCTAGTCTTGAAATCATCTCACTCTGTCTCCAAGATGCAGGGTAATACCATTCAACTGCAAAGAACAAAGATACGCCAGAAATCCTTCTGCCTAATGTAGTTCCACCTAAAATGGAAATACAGTTAAGTTGAATTATGTTCCTGGGTGATGTGTTTATAATGATTTAACGTCTATGTCAGATTTCGGCCCTTTAGAGAACGCCAACATGGTGATCTGTCAAAAAGTGTATCAACATACAGAATCTTTAAACATAAACTGTGATCAAATGTTAGGAAACTTCAAAAGGCATTGAATAAACCTCTTAATCCTTGGATTAAAAAGATCCTCTTCTTTCTCTCTGTATCCCTTGTGATGGCCCAAGTTATCTGCAGCCCAAAGCCCCAGTGGCCTCCCTAGAAACCGCAGGTAGCAAATCCCTAATTACTTACAGTCCCAATCATCTCGTCCTTCCGCAGAGTGGCACACATCTGCCCCAGCCCTGCACCGTCCCCAGGTCACTGTCTGCTCCTGCTTCTGTTCCCAGCCCCGATTCACTCTGAACTTTGGTATTTCCTGACATTTGTGGCAAAACTACTCGTCTAGCCACTCTCGACCTTCTCTCGGGTAAATCCGGCTAACACGGCTCAGCTCTTGATTGGTTTTCCCGGCAACTTCATTTCATCTTCTTTTTATTTTCCAGAGATTCCTCAGGGTTTCTTTCCCAATGATAAAAAGATTTCTTATTTATGGGACTGTAGTAAATTAATTCTGATTGAAATTTTCTTGTTTGTTTTTTTATGTCCGAGACAAGAGAACCAGCTAAAGACCTAATATCACTTTGAGCTAAAAATCCTGCTCATACTCAGCTTTTTAATGATTCTCTGATCCTAAGCCACTTAACCTCTGTATGTGCCTGTTACCTCTGATAAAAAGAAGGAGATTAATATGAAAAGAGAGTTTTGATAGCCTCTCTATTTCCTTCTCTGCCTTTAAACACTCAGGTCTAAGACATATATGTTTGTGAAGTTAGACACACAACTTGGGGAGGAAGAGGCACTTTAGACACTGATGGCCTAGTAGCAGTTTCCAATGTCTTTGGTGGAAGATGGTGCACACCCTTCCTGGTCTTCCCACATAGTTACAGTGGTTATTTTAGGAGCCTTGGGGATGATCTAGGATAAATCCACTATTCTTCCCTTTTCATGGTTTCGTATTGCTTTTTCTGCTAGAGATTCTTTTTCTCTTCTGCCCTTTGGTTAGCACTCCTGTGGGAGCACCATCGAGCTATTGATGCTGATGCCAAAATAATAGTAATTATAATAATATGCTTAAGATTCACTGAAGATGTAAACTGTGCTGAACACAAATTCTTTCTAAATCCTCAACATAACCCTATATGAAATATATTATATAAAATACATAATTGCTATATTGTAATTATATATAATTGTATCTGTGCTGTATATACTATGTATAACTATATATACTATATAACATATAAGACATATGCATTATGTCTTATATGTTGTGTCATATGTATTCTATATGTTAAATATGAGATATATAATTATATATTATGTATAGTCTATGTATTATATATGTAGTAGATGTATAGTGTGTATTATATATACAATAATATGGCAGTAATATAATTAAACATAATCTGTTAGACTGTAGGCACCTTGTGATGACTTGATTATCATTTGTATTCCCAGTTTAATGCAGTGTCTGGCACAGAGTAGTTGATAAATAAATAACAATTGAATGAATGATTGTATTCAAGCTCCAGCATGAGCTATGAATCATAGCTTGTGATACTAATAGAAATAAGTGGGTTTTTTTTTTTTTAAGATTCATTTATTTATTTGAGAGAGAGAGAGCAAGCGCGCGTGCAAGTGGGGGAGGGTCAGAGGGAAAGAATCTCAAGCAGACTCTCCTCCTGGAGTGCCCAACAGGGGGCTCGATCCCACCACCCTGAGATCACAGCCAGAGCCGAAATCAAGGGTTGGAAGCTCAACCGACTCAGCCCGGGCCCCCCAGGTAAGTGCTTTTTAAATAACACTTACAGGATCTTTTGATAGTCAGTCTTGAAAAATTCAGCACATTTACCACATAATTAGAAAAGTAGAATTCTATCCATGTTGATTAGTTTTTTTTAATAATAATTTCCATGTTGATTAGTTTTAAGAGATTCATTTTTTAACCCCTCATTCTTTAATGTATTTTGTGTGTTTAAATTTTTTAAAATTTTATTGAATGAAACTGGATATAAAAAAGTGAACAAGTTATGATGTACAACTCAGTGAATGATTTCCCAAGATAAATACACCTGAATAATCAGCACACAGTTCAAGAAGGAAAACAGAACCCCAGAAGCCAGGTACTACCCTTTGCCCTCCAAAGGTACATGATATCCTGACTTGTAAACACCACAGAGTTATGTTGGCTATTTTTAACTCTTGTGATTTGTTCAACAGTGTGTTTATGAGATAGCCATCAATGTGAGTAGTTGCAAATAATTTCTTCTCATTGTGCTATAGAATTTTATCATATAGCTATACTACAATCCATATATCCATCTTATCATAGTTGAACGTTTAGGTTGTTTCCAGTTTGGAGCTATAATAGTGATACTAGAAACATTCCTACACAAGCCTTTTGAGTATATACCCAAACTGGAATTGCTGAATCATAAAGTTTGTCACATTCAGTTTTAGAAGATCCTATCAAACAGTCCTTTAAGGTGCTAATGACAAAATATCCTTCC
The DNA here is from genome assembly GCF_002007445.2 of Ailuropoda melanoleuca. Classification (NCBI taxonomy): domain Eukaryota; kingdom Metazoa; phylum Chordata; class Mammalia; order Carnivora; family Ursidae; genus Ailuropoda; species Ailuropoda melanoleuca. The sequence continues at coordinate 20,049,132 of NC_048233.1, forward strand.
ACTAGTAACATATTTAAATGCTTCATCTTATTCAACAATTGTTTTTTGTTTTAATATATATTTACTAGTTTTTGTATAATAAAGGATATGATAAAGGATACAGGGGAGCAGCTAGTTGAAGGCAACCGTAGGGTGAGGACTTAAGGGTCCTGCACACAGGACCTGTGTGTCCCTGTGGAGCTGGGGTATACAACTCTCTTAGCCCTAAAAAAAATCAGAATTTTTTTTTGGAATGTTGCATATCACTCATTAAAAAATATTTCTTCCAGTTTTATTGAGAAATAATTGACATAGATTACTGTATACATTTAAGGCATATAGCATGATGGCTTGATTCACATATATTGTGAAATGATTACCACAGTAGGTTTAACTAGACATCATCTTTTCATATACATACAATGAAAAGAAAAAGGAAAAGAGAAAAAAAATTTCTCCTTGTGATAAGAACTCTTAGGATTTACTCTCTTAATAACTTTCTACATATCATACAGCAGTATTAACTACAGTCATTATGTTATACATGACATCCCTAGTATTTATCTTATAACTGGAAGTTTGTGCCTTTGACCACTTTCCTCCAATTCCCCCTCCTTTCACTCTTGCCTCTGGTAACTGCAAATCTGACCTCTTTTTCTATGAATTTGTTGTTTTTGGTTTTTGGTGTGTGTGTGTGTGTGTGCGTGTGTGTGTGTGTGTGTGTGTGTTTAAGATTCCATACATACATACAGTTTCTGTCTTTCCCTGCCTGACTTATTTACTTAGCATAATGCCTCCAAGGTCCATCTATGTTGTTGCAAATGGTAGTATTTCCTTGTTCTTATGGCTGGATACTGTTCTGTGGAATATCTATACCACAACTTCTTTATCCATTCATCCATCATTGGGCATTTAGGTTGTTTCCATGTCTTGGCTATTGTAAATAATGCTCTGTGAACATGGAGGTGCAGATATCTTTTTGAGTTAGTATTTTCATCATCTATGGATATATTTCCAGAAGTGGAATTGCTGGATCACATGGTAGTTCTATTTTTAATTTTTTGAGGACACTTCTAATGTTTTCCATATGGCTCTACCGATTTACAATCCTACCAACAGTGCATGAGGGTTTCCTTTTGTCTACATCTATCTCCAGCTCTTGTTATCTCTTGTCTTTCTGATGATGGCCATTCTAACAGGTGTGAGGTGATATCTCATTGTGATGTTAATTTGCATTTCTCTAATAACTAGTGATGTTGAGCATCTTTTTATGTACTTGTTGATTTTTTGTATATCTTCTTTGGAGAAATGTCTCTTCAGGTCTTTTGTCCATTTTTTAATTGGGTTATTTGTTTTCTATTGAATTCTATGAGGTCTTCATATATAACCCCTTATCAGATATATGATTTGCATATAGTTTTTCCCATTTTGTAGGTAGTCTTTTCACTTTGTTGATGGTTTCTTTTGCTGTGCAAAAGCTTTTTAGTTTGATGCATCCTACTTGTTTATTTTTTATTTTGTTGCTTATGCTTTAGGTGTCATATGCAAAAAAAATCACTACAAAAACCCGTGTCAAGGAAATTTGTTCCTATATTTTCTTCTATGAATTTCATGGTTTCAGTCCTTACATTCAAGTCTTTAATCTATTTTGTGTTAATCTTTTTTTAAAGATTTTATTTATTTGACAGAGATAGAGACAGCCAGCGAGAGAGGGAATACAAGCAGGGGGCGTGGGAGAGGAAGAAGCAGGCTCATAGCGGAGGAGCCTGATGTGGGGCTCGATCCCATAACGCCGGGATCACGCCCTGAGCCAAAGGCAGATGCTTAACCGCTGTGCCACCCAGGCGCCCCTATTTTGTGTTAATTTTTATGAGTTATATAAGATATGGGTCCAGTTTCATTCTTTTACATGTGACTATCCAAACATCTCAGAAGCATTTATTGAAGGGACTGCCTTTTCTCCATTGAGTATTTTTGGGTCCTTGTCAAATATTAGTTGACTGGATTTATTACTGGGTTTATTTCTGGATTCTTGATTCTATTCCATTTGTCTATTTTTCTGTTTTTAGGCCAGTACAATATTGTTTGGTGACTATAACTTTATAGTATTGCTTGAAATCAGGAAGTGTGATACCTCCTGCTTTGTTCTTTTTTTTTTTTCCCAGGATTTCTTTGGCTATTCAGGATTTTTGGTGGTTCCATATTAATTTTAGGGCACTTTTCTACTTCTGTATAAAAAAAATGCCATTGGAATTTTGATAGGGAATGCATTGAATCTGTATATGACTTCCCATAGTTTTGACATTTGAACAACATTAATTCTTCCAATCCATGAACACAGGCTACTTTTTCCTTTATTTCTGTCTTCTTTGATTTTTTCATCAATATCATATAGTTTTCAGTATAGAGGTTTTTCACCTCCTTGGTTAAGTTTATTCCTAAGTATTTTATTGTTTCTGATGCTATTGTAAATTGACTCAAGTTCTTTATTTCTTTTTCAGAAATTTTGTTGTTAGTGTATAGAAATGCCACTAATTTTTCTATGTTAATTTTGTATACTGCAACTTTACTGAATTCATGGCTACATCTAATAGTTTTTTTTTTTTTGGTTGAGATTTAAGATTTTTTATATGTAAAGATTTTCTTTATATATAAAAAGATTTTAAGATTTTCTGTATATAAAATCATTTCCCCTTCTAATAGTAACAATTTTACTTCTTCCTTTCTAATTCTGATATATTTTATTTCTTTTTCTTGCCTGATTGCCCTAGTTAGGACTTCCAGTACTATGCTAAGTAAGAGTAGTAAGAGTGGGCACCCTCATCTTGTCCCTGATCTTAGAAGAAAAGCTTTCATTCTTTCACTATTGAGTATGATATTAGCTTTGGACTTATCACATATGGCCTTTATTATGTTGAGATATATTCCTTATATGTCTAATTTGTTGAGTTTTTTTCATGAATGGATGTTGAATTTTTTTCAAACGCTTTTTCTCTGTTTATTGAGATGGTCATATGATTCTTTTCTTTCATTCTATTAATTTGATGTATCACATTGATTGATTTGTATATGTTGAACCATTCTTGCATCCCAGGAATAAATCCTACTTGATCATGGTGAATGATCCTTATAATGTGCTGCTGAATTCAGTTTGCTTGTATTTTTTAAAAGATTTTTTATTTATTCATTTGAGAGAGAGAGAAAGAAAGTACAAGCAGGGGAGAGGATTAGAGGGAGAGCAAGAGGGAGAAGCAGACTCCCTGCTGAGGGGAGAGCCTGACATGGAGTTCGACCAGGACCCCTGGATCATGACCTCAGCCAAAGGCAGATAGTTAACCTACTGAGCCATCTGGCGCCGTGGTGTGCTTGTATTTTATTGGTAACCTTTGCATCTACATTCATCAGGGAAACAGGTCTGCAGTTTTCTTTTCTACTGGCATCATTTTCTGCTTTTAGGATCAGGATAACGCTGGCCTTGAAAAATGAATTAGAGAGTGTTTCCTCTTCTGATTCTTTGGAAGATTTTGAGAAGGAGTGGTGTTAAGTTTTTTAAATATTTGCTAAAATTCACCAGGGAAGCCATTCGGTCCTGGGTTTTCGTTGTTGAGAGATTTTTTATTATTGATTCAATCTCTTTACTAGTAATTTATATTCAGATTTTTTATTTCTTTCTGATTCAGTCTTCATAAGTTGTATATTTCTAAAGCTTTCCCCGTTACTTCCCGGTTGTCCAGTTTGTTGGCATGTAGTTGTTCTTAGTGGCCTCTTCTGATCCTTTGAATTTCTGTAGTATCAGTTGTAATATCTTCTAATTTTGTTAATTTGGGTCCTTTCTCTTTTCCTTGGTTAGTCTGGCTAAGGGTCTGTCAATTTTGTTCATCTTTTCCAAGAACCAACTCTTAGTTTGGTTAATCTTTTCTATTGCTTTTCTGTTCTCTATTTTTATTTATTTTGCCTCTCATCTTAATTATTTTCATTCTTCTGCTTACTTTGGGCTCAGTTTGTTCTTCTTTTTCTAGTTCCTTATGGGGTAGAGTTAGGTTGTTTATTTGGGACTTTCTTGCTTCCTAATGTGGGTGTTTATCTCTATAAACTTCCCTTTTACAACTGCTTTGCTGTATCCCATAATTTCTGGTATGTGTGTTTCCATTTTTATTTGTCTCAAGAAACTCTTACTTCTTTAATTTCTTCTTTGATCCATTGGTTTTTTAGGAGAGTGTTGTTTAATTTCCATGTGTATGTGAATTTTCCAGTGTTCCTCTTGTTATTTCCATTTTCATGCCATTGTGATCAGAAAAGATAGTTGGTATGATTTCAATCTTAAATTTGCTAAGAGTTGCTTTGTGGCCCAATATATAGCCTAGTCTAGAAAATATTTAATGTATGATTGAGAAGAATGTATATTCTGCTGTGATTGAATTGAATGTTCTGTATATGTCTTAGGTCTGTGGTGTTCAAATCTGCTGTCTTCTTATTAGTTCTTTTCCTGGATGACCTATCTATTGTTGAGAATGGGCCATTAAAGCTTCCAACTATTGGGGCACCTGGGTGGTTCAGTCAGTTAAGTGTCTGAGTCTTGATTTTGGCTCAGGTCATGATCTCAGGGTCATGGGATCAAGCCCTGGATGGGGCTCTGTGCTAAGCAGGTAGCCTGCTTGGGATTCTCCCTCTCCCTCTCCCCCTGCCCCTACCCCCCCCCAAAATAAATAAATCTTTAAAAAAAAGTTTCCAACTATTATTGCATTACTGTTTATTTGTCCTTTTAGCTCTGTTAGTTGTTATTTTATCTATTATATATTTATGTTATACTCATGTATCAAAAACTTTTATAACCAATGCTGGGCACATAAATATTTACAACTGTTATATCTTCTTGATGTTTTGACCCCTTTGTCATTATATAATGACCATTTTTGTCTCCAACACTTGCTTTTATCTTTTTCAGCTTAACCATTCTGGTGGTTTAAAATGGTATTGCATTGTGGTTATCATTTGCATTTTGGGGTTACTAGTGAAATTGAGTATCTTTTGATATATATGTTGGCATTTTGGATTCTCTCTTTTGCGATAGGCTTTTTCATGTTGTTTTCCACTTATTTCTATTTAGCTGTTTGTATCTTTCTATTGATTTGTAAGAGTTATATATAAATACAGCTATGAGTTTTTTGTAGCACATGAGGATGGCAAATATCTTCTGCCATTCTGTGGTTTGTAAGTCCATCTGATCTAATTTAGCACTGTATTATTTAGGATAAAGGCTAAGCTCGATGTAGTGACAAAACATACAAACAAACAAATTTTGAAAAACTAAAAAAAAAAAAACCCACTAAAATAAAATACAGACTTCCTTCTTTTTCACGTAACTAACTGCCTAGAGGTAGACTGTCCAAGCTAGTGTGACTTTATTCCACAAAGTCATTTAGTGTCGCAGGTTTTTTCCATCTTTTGGCTCCTTGGGTTTTGTCATCATTAGCCTGGTGAAAGCTGGTCTCCACCACATATGTGTCCGGTCCATGGGAAGGAAAAAGAAGGTGGAGAAATGGAAGCTGGGGATTTTAAAAATCAGGAACAGGAAGAGGTCCATTTGACTTCCGTCCATGGGCCGTTGACCCCAGATTAAGCACATGGCCACCACTAACAGCAACAGTCTGGGGAAAGTAGTATCATTAACTGAACCGCTCTGTTGCTGTGAAAGAAAGGAAGAACAGATTTGGGGGAAGAGAGTTATCAAGCTGCTGTTACCATTGATTTTAGGCAAGCACTGTGTAAGTAGTTTGGGAACAGACAGACTTTTAATCTCATGAGGAGAGGTGACTGTGATATCAAAACATTATACAATACCAGTTATTATGAAATAACCACTACACAGAGGTACACATGATAGAAAGGAAGAAGTAAGTTAGGTGGAAGATTTGAAAAGGCTTTGTAAAAGCTATAGCTTTGGTAGAGAGAAAAAGCACAAATTTCAACCTCAGAGACTTGCAGTCTTGTGTGAGAGACTGAATGAAGCATTCAATGAACTTGAAGCAGTCTAAGGTGTTGAAGAGGGGGGCAGGATGGAGGAGGGAGCCTGGGAGATAAGGCTGGAAACATGTATTGGAATCAGACCACAAAGAGCCTTGAATATCATGCTTAAAGAATGTGGGCTTTTTTTCCACAGTCAATGATAAGAAATTGAAGTCTTTTTTCAACAAAAAGTCTATTTTAACTTCACTTTTACGGATAACTATTTTATCCCTCTACTTTTTCAATATTTATTCAATGCAAACCAAAGTAATCCAATAGTAAGTAGAGATCCAGCCTTAATATTTTTGTTTTCTCAAGTGATTAAAATAAACACTGTGCAAAGTAAGAGTTTCACTTAAGATACCCCAGAGAGTATTACAGTCAGGGGGAAGGGTGTCATACAGGACTGCCAAGAAAATCTTCATGAGAACTAGGACAATAATCAAAAAAGAGTACTAATGAAGATGTGAATGATCTGGCATGAAATTAGGCTCTGATGTGATAGTTTGATCTGAAGTTAAAAGCTGATTAAGATTTTCATGAACTTAAATTTGACTGTGCAGCAAGTTATCAAGGGGTGTAATTAGAGTCACTTCCTTCCTAAGTCTGTGGGGAAATTCCCATCACCATTGATGAGAATTGTGCATAAAGATCATGGGAAGAGCATGGCCCTTGGGTTTCCTCTTAAACAGCCTGTAGGATTTGTTATGGTTATTTTAATGCACTGGTCCTTAGAGACACTGATTTCAATTCTGCCTCTACCTTCGACATGCTGGAAATGACAGAAGTTGGGAGTGGGAACCCGGAGAGATAGAGATATCTTTTCCTTCTTTCTTCTTTATCTATAATTAATTTATTTTCAAAGAGGAAACTTCTTGCTCCTTAAGTGCCAAATTATTAAACAACAACAGGCCAAATGACTCCTATCGTTGGAGGGGAAAGATTACTCTCCCGTGTTGACCACGTGGCTAACAACTTTTTTGGGAGTTAGACTTTGGGAACTGAGGTCATTTCTTTAAGTCACTGCTGATTCTGAGACACTTATGTGCCAAAACACTTGGCCAGGATATTTAGAAATGTCTGTGGTCTGGGAAACAGGGTTTTTACTCGGAAAAAATCTTGACCAAGTGGCAATTGATGAGGAATTGTAGAAGAAAAATGTGATACTGGGCTAAGGTAAAGCAGGAAAAAATCATTTCTAAGTGTGAACAGTGTCCTAGTTTCTCACCGCACTCTCAGCAAAGCTATCTGGGCAACAGACCTGGATCTTCCATTGTCTTTGCCTGCTCAGTAACTAGGAGTAGGTCTTGAGTTTGATTTTGAAAGGAAGTGTCTTCTCTGTAATTTTGGTACATAAGCCAGTGTATCTCTCCTCATACTTTCCATTTCAGGTTACTGAAGAGCGGAATCAGCACCCACCCTACCTATAAATTTCAGGTCAAAAAAAAAAAAAAAAAAAAAAAAAAAAGAAAGACACCTGGGGCGCCTGGGTGGCACAGCGGTTAAGCGTTTGCCTTCGGCTCAGGGCGTGATCCCAGCGTTATGGGATCGAGCCCCACATCAGGCTCCTCCGCTATGAGCCTGCTTCTTCCTCTCCCACTCCTCCTGCTTGTGTTCCCTCTCGCTGGCTGTCTCTATCTCTGTCGAATAAATAAATAAAAAATCTTTAAAAAAAAAAAAGAAAGAAAGACACCTAGCTATTTTTGCCAGGTGGTAAATATCAGACATTCACTATATATATTACTGGATGAATAAATAAATGACAGACTTGTAAAACCAGAAATATCCTCTGTATGTAAAATGTTTCTCTTTTACACATTATAGTATTTTACACGTTACGCTATTTGATGACACGCAAGTGGCAGGTATCAAAGAACCAGGAAAAATAACTGGGAGTGTACTGGTAGATGTAAGGTCTCTGCTACAGATTTAAGAGATCAGATTTACATTGCAAAGATCTTTTGTCTCTGTCCTAGAGAACAAATGTAATGCTATGAATCAGTCATTTACTAAGAATGCAATTAATTTCGAGGCAGTCCTTCATTTCAAGCTTTTGTTCTGGGCAAATCAATTAAAGTCTTTTAAGCCCTTTATTGGTGTTAACTCACTTACTCCTTGTAACAATTTAGGAGGTAGATACGAGAGCATTCTGATTTTATGCATGGGGAAAATGAGGCAAAAGAAATTAATTAATTTGTCAAGACCTCACAGATGCGAAGTGTTGGAGCTTAAACCAAGAGAGTCTGGCTGCAGAGTCTAGTTCCTTAGCCATAACACTATATGGTTTCATGCTCTAGTCACTAAATAATGATAGGAGAGGTCCAGGAGACTTCATGGAGAAAATGCTCCGGGCAGAAGCAAACCCGTGATATGAAAGTACGTATGAGAGCAGCAAAGCCAGTGTGATTTAGAGTGGAAAAAGGTGGAGGCAAGAGTGGTAGTAATGCGATGTGGTAGCTCACGGGCGTTGGGAAAGATTTTGGTTCTCACTTTTAGAGAAACAGGAAGCCATGGGGGATGTTGAGCAGCAGTGTGGTGTAGCAGTCTTCAAAAGAATATTGTTGGGGTGCCTGGGGGGCTCAGTCGGTTGAGCATCTGCCTTTGGCTCAGGTCATGATCTCAGGGTCCTGGGATGGAGCCCCACATCTAGCCCGGCATTGGCATTGGGCTCTCAGCTCAGCGGGGAGCCTGCTTCTTCCTCTCCCCCGGCCTGCCGCCCCCCCCCCCACTTGTGCTCTGGCTCGCTGTCTCTCTTTCTTAAATAAATGAATAGAATCTTAAAAAAATATATTGTGACTGTGTATGAAGACTAGGGTGGATGCAGAGACTAAATATTTAATATAAAATAATACTTTAATTCAACACATAAGTCAAAATTACACACACACAGAGTCTTGTTTTCTAAAACTAAATAGTTCCTGAAACCTTTTAGCCAGTTAAATATATTTGAGCAAAAATATGTTCTCCATTCATTGTAATACTCTAAAACTTTTGTATATTTTTAGGAATTAGGAATGTGATCTTCTCTTTGATGTGGCTGTCACCAGCTAAATGACGTCCCTGCCCGAGCCACGACCTGACACAGGAGGCCCCATCAAACTCTCTGATCGACTTCCCCATTAAATTGATGGTCATCAGGTTTCTGGCACCTAGTATTTGGTTGCAGCAGGAAGGGGGTTGGGGGAATTGCTCATGCTTCGTAGTTAGATTTACCCCTGGGTGCCAGGGCAGTCTGTATCACTTGGACTCAGAAATCCTGTATTTCGGTCCACTGACTGTGCCCCAGCATTATGCCCCCTTCAGCCTGTGTCTCCTCCACTAACACTGGCTTGTGAGTGGGCAGCAGGCGGGCATTCTACGTATTCTTACTGCTGCTGTGGCAGCTGCTGTCTGGCTCTGCTCAGCTGCCCTGGGGCGGGAGTGGGGGACCTGCCTCAGTGCCAGAACTGCTAGGAAGACTGATATCCATCTCTGAAACCTCTGATGGGCTAAGTCGTATTAAGATAGTTTTCTTTGGCATCCTATTCAAACATGTTTTACTATTCTGACAGTTGGTATAGCTGCAACCGTATATACTGGGTAATGAGCACCAGCTTGGACTCTGGAGGAAGTGGCAGAGGCAGACAGTTGGTCATACTCTGGACATATTTTGACAGCAGACCTAACAGATTTCGCTAATGGATGGCATGTGAGGTATAAAAAAGAGGTGTCAAGTATGACCCCCAGGTTTTGGCCTGATTGGAAGAAAGGCTGGGGGGAGAGGGTAGGTTCTGTTAGTGGAAATGGAGCATTTGGCTTAGGCATGTTTTCAGTGCATACTGGGTAACCAGGTGGGGCTTCAAGTACCTGCTTGATACATGAGTCTGGAGTTCAAAGAGTGGTCGGAATTGTTCAGAAATTATTAACTCAGTAACCCGAGAAACAATTTCCATTCATCTGGTTAGAATCCTGAGTCATTTATTTAAGATAGGATTTGAATATATTAATGATTACCTGCCTCTTTAAAATGCTCATAAATGAAGTAAAATAAATACAAACCCCCAAATCGGTGTAAAAGGCTATAGGAGAGCTCAGCTTTCTGATGTTCAGTTATGCGAAACAGAAGCAGAAACCCATAGTCTCTCCACTTAGTGCTTTCCTGGGTAACCCCATCCCTTTCCTGAAGAAACAAGAGCTAAGGATGATTAGATCAAGTTTGGTAGAAAATCTCACTTTAGTGAGTGAGATAACACGAAACCAATATATGCCAGGCCTGAGGCCAGGAAAAGATTTGTAGAGTTTTAAGATGGGAGGTTGGAGATTCAAAGAAAAATTGTTGTAAACTTTCCATGATACATCAGGCTCAGATAGAAGAGCTAAGAAAACATTTTCAATCTTGGAAGGAAATAAAATCAAAATGAAACAAAAAACAGTTCCCTTGGAATAACCAATTTCAAAGACAGGAAGACCTGAGAGGTGTTATCACTGTGTGATATCTCTTTCACACGCCTCTAAAAATGTGGGTTTTTTTTCCCTTGAGCTTTGACTAGAGATAATTTTGTGAAAGAGAAATCACAGAACTACAGTGAATACAAAGAAAATATTTTAATAAAATATTCAATACAGTATTTCCCTTGTGGGGGCTTTTAAGAAGTGAGAAGCCAAAAGCAATAACTGTCACTTTTGGGAATCCAGTCCTAAGTGAGACAGGAATGTTCTTAGCTTTTCTCCAAAGCTCTTTGCCCAGTTCTGCCAACAGGCTGCCATGAGGAGGATGAGGAAACCTGCAAAGATCACTGTGAAGAAGAGACTGAACACAATCTGTTTAGAAGCAACTAGAGGGAATTAGTTTTTTGCCTCAGGCTTCTTACCAGACGCAGTATCTGGAAAAAGGAGAAGGCAACTTACCGGTTGATACACAAACAGAGTTAACAGCACCCTTTTGGGGATCCCCTCCCCATCCTACTTGCATTTTCAGAGTGACCAATGAAAACAGAGATCTGTGGTTTCAAGCACTAAGCATTTCAAACAGAATCATTCCTTGGCCAACTTTGGTATTCAAGGTCTATTACTATGAGTGGAATTCTTGGGTCTCAATTGAGAGAAAGGAGAGCCGACTACTTCCTATGCATAATAGAAGCATGTCACTGCAAATACCGCAAGTGTGAGACACGTGTCCGCCATGAACCCTCCACCTTGTGTGTTGCTGGTTATTGACACAGAGAGTGCTGTTGCTTGAATATGAGTGTCATTTGGTGCATGAAGATATAGAAGAACAAATTACTGTGTCCCGGCTCTGGTGCAGTCTGACAGTGCTTTGCCTAAACCACCAACACTTGAGGAAATTTTTCTTGAGGTTGTCTTGCTGTCATGATTCCGATGTGTTCTGATTTCCCTCCGGGGTCATAAATTGCACCTTTGGCACCATGAGGGATGAGTTGTTCCTGCGGATGGAGTTGTTTCTCCTCATGGAATTGTTTCTCCTCATGGAATTACGCTTCCTCAGAGAATTTTGATGGGATAGTTCACTCTTCTGGAGGGTCTGAATCAGGATGGAAGGCTTCTCATCAAGCTCTCGGGCACTGCACCTGGGAGCAGCTACTTTAACAGTATTGCCAAATTTGGAGTAATCCACAGAATACACTCCTTCCTCCTCAGTTACAATAGACACAAAGCGATGGCCCCATTGGATCTCCTCAGCGATATAGGAGGTTCTTGCTTGTGTAGTAATGCCAGTAGTTTCGACCACTCCTTCCAGAATCACTATGACCTCTAGGTCTTGGTTGGCGAGGTCGGTTGCTGAGATATCGTACAAGGGGCTGCGCTTGTCGATCACATGGCAGATGATCAAAGGGGCCACCAGAAAAATGTTATTACTCTCAATTGGGTTATCAACAGGAATGTCCAGCTGGTGAATAGGCACCACCTCCCCTTCGGGTGTCGTTGTCTTCTTGACCACCTGGATGCGCACTGAGGCACTAATGATCATGCTCTTCCTTAGGTCGCCCACTCGGAACATGAAGCACAACTTGCCATTTCGGACAGCAATCACAGCATGGCGGCTGAAAATCAAGGTTTCCGCCCTCCTGTGAGCCTGAGCTGTTTTCATGAAAATGCAGCCCAACATGACTGCATTGATTATCAAACCCACGATGTTCTGGAGAATCAAAACTGTGATGGCCAGAGGACATTCCTCTGTCATCATTCTCCCTCCAAATCCGATTGTAACTTGAACTTCAATGGAGAAGAGAAAAGCAGAGGTGAAAGACCTGTAAGGAATGATATCAGAAAACCGTGCCATCAGATCACATTTTGCGTAATGATATATCAGTTCAAGCTGAATTTTCCATTTTCCTCCTCCAAAGGCTATTAAATGCTTTTGGAAAGACTTGGCAACTTAACCTGTCAAATGCCTGATTCTAAACACAAGCACCTTCCCTCTCTCCCTCTCATCGGAATGCATCTACTTCCAGACTTCCGGAATACAGTTCCATTGTTTTCTATGTCATGTAACGATGGGCCTACTTATATGAAAGCATTAAAATAATAAGTAAAAATAATAAATACATTTGTATTTATAGACATATTTTACTTTGAGAAATACTTTCACAATGGCATAGTTTACTTGGTGAAACTTCTTACCAGTTAGATGTTTATTATTTATTGCATATCTGAGTTTAAGTGACTGGAGTCATACAGGAGGGTCCTGAGTAATAAGTGAACTTTTTATTACTTACAACCCTTAAAATCGTATTCATTGGCTAACACTTATTGCATACCTTATACACAGAAAGCACAGCGTTAAAAGGTGGTACAAAACACATCATGCAAAAGTACTAGTGTTTTTAATTTTAAAAAATGTTTTAATGTTTTGCCATTTGGAAAGAAAACTTTTTTTATTGATTGTCTCATTTTGTTCTCTAATTCTAGAGAATACTTAGGCTATTAAAGAAAAATTTGAGGCAGAGATTAGTAAGTAACTGTGTCAAGATCACATTATTAATGAGAACTTGAACCCTCTCAATTCTGGCTTGGTGCTCCGAAAGAGGCAAAAGGATAGTGAACAAGTGTCAGTATTTTCCTGGGAAGCTTTTTCAAGTTGTACATCTCATCCATATATCTCAATGTCAGCAATGATTTGGTAGGTCCAAGGTTGACCTGGGTAAGACTTTTGAAAAGCTCTCGGGTAAGTCTGATCTATCCCCTTGCTTATGATGCACCACATTTGTTATTCTTAAGATTAATTTATTCACCGAACTACATATTCTATACTGCTGTGACTTCTTAACAAAAACAGGTTAGTCCTGTGTTTACCCCGATGCCAGTTTCAAACTTCTCTAATTTTACAGAAGATTAACCATGCATAGGCTGCCCATATTATCTATCCATTAATGCCATGCACAATGAATCAGCAAAACGCTTAAACATTTGAATACTGAGTAAACACATCGCACTTTGGTGCAACACCATGGGGGGTAAGCAAAAATGATTCTTTTGATTAATTTTTAAGCGGAGTGTGAAAATTGCCCTTTTAACCCTTTTTGTTGCTAAAAAGATTCGTGGAGAACAACGATTGCTTTTTGCACTAGCTACACAGATGTGTTGTGTGATCCAGAAACTCCGTGAAGAATAAGAATGGACCCCAGAGGAAGGACTTGGACTCAATGCTGATTTCTAATAACATCTATGTACTTCATGGAGCAGCCTGGTGATGAATATTCCCAAATGTTTCATTTTAACGGATTGAGGGACTATTCAAGTGCCAAATTTTACATATTGTTTATTTTATGAACAAATTTAATTCTAAACATTATATGGTAGCAAGATCCAGCCTTTTTTGGACACCTGTCATGCTTTCAAAAGATAAAAGTGTTCAGTTGCTCGTTTGTTCTGCTACAGAGGGAATTAAGCTGAATAAGAAGAAATATGTTGGTTTATTTTCTGGCTTATATTGGAAAAGTCATCTACATGAAAGGGAAAGGCAGCCATCCTAAAATGAGAATGATAAAATGTTATTTGGACATACTGGTGAGTTACTCACAGTAAGGTGTGTCTAATTTCAATGAAATGGTGGGACATTGAGCTTCTGAAAGGAAATGCAAAGAAGAAGAAATATTAGTAGGCATCTTTTAAATTCCCTTTGGGAAAGAATGGAGATTTTTCTGTTTCTACATTTTTGGTGAAAAAAACTATTATATACGGTTTGTTATGATTAAGCTGCATGTTGAGCTTAAAGCACAAATAGTACCATAACATTAAAATAAAATTACTAAGATTTTAAGCTTCAAAGATGTCAAGTAATTTTTTTTAAGGTAAGAAGTGCAATTAAAAATGTGAAAATTGTCAGGCTAATAAGATCAATTTTGTCTCACTGTATTTGTGATACCATTTCTCACAGTAAACTGAATGCTCCCACCAGCAGGAATGAACACGCTTAGGAACGCATCTTGGTGAAAACTTAAGAGCTCGTAGTAAACCAGCTTTTAACAACCAGTGCACTCCATAAGTTCTTTTAAACAAAAATCATGGGAAGGATGTCACTTTTGATGATACATCTTTAATAAACTTCTTCATGACTTCTTTTTCACAGGAAAAGCCAACATATTTGTCTTGGAATTAAAATCTGTCATTTATTTTTGAGGCTTATCATTTCTGTTTCTTTTGTCTCTTTTTATGACTGTCTACTGCACGTTTATTAAAAATTTATCTTGATATGAAAGTGATTCACCAATATCAGTGCCTGTAAATTTCTTAAAGAGAAATATTATAGATAATGATACTTGACCTACAAGTGCCTGTTAAACACAGTGTTTTGTTTCCTTTGTAGCTGGTATGCTGATGATGACCAACATTTTTCATCTATATTTTCCTAGAGACAAAAGTTTGTGAAAAGTTCAAGACAAGAAAGTAGTATCTACTTGGTGATAAAGGCAATGGATCAATTCAATATATTTTTCTCTCCTCAAAATCCGAGCTGGAATCTGTGACGTATGATCTTGGCACACAAATGCCGCATCCCTCCCTGATACGCTGGCATTGCGGTTACTAAGGACAGACAAGTTCACTGTCTGGGTTTCTGCTCCTTGCCGTCGTATGTTAATTTCAGAAGGTTTCAGGGTCAGGAAAGGTCTCATTCTTTACAGTTGCCTGGCAGAATGGTGCTTGTTCAACTTGCTTTGCTTTGTACACTATGTGAATTTGGAATATTACTCAGAAAATGTCCTGGCAAAGTTTCCAGTATTATTACCATTGTTTCACTTCAGAGAGAATATTTTTGCAATTGATATAAATGATCTCTTTCTGTCTTCCAACAAAACAAAAGACAGATCACCCCAACTAAATATTCTTAGGCCATGTGAAAATATGAGGAGATGACTGAAATCAAATTCCTTTTACTTACTTTTGAAACACAATATAAGCGACCGAAGCAAACGTTAGGCAATCTGAGGACTGTCTTGTTCCTATTCTATTAAAACTTGTAAAGAAAACCACAACATTAAGTCACTTCTATAGAATCTCTTCCATGAAAAACTTGGACCAATATCCATTACAAAATTATTTTTTCTAGTTCTGCATCTTAGCATAACTTTTTAATTTTGGAATCCAATGCAAGCAACCAGATATTTAAGATAATCTTGATAAAGAAGGGCTTATATCTATTTATTTCATTTTTAGTGGATTTTTAATCTAGGATATCTCCTCACCAGTATTTTCCCGTTTTCCTCCCGATTTCTGAAAATGTCACGGGTAAGAGAAGTCAGGTAAAAATATAACTAGCATTTGCACAATATTTTTTTGTCGATCAGAGATATTTACTTGTGGACACCGGAACTATGGACAGCAGCTTTTTCATACTGAAAACTGAAATGTGTGCTTTTTTCGAGTAAGGCACTCTGTGGAATCCTTTGAACCACAACCATTCTTTAACCAATACCGTATGTTTAAAGCTAACCAGAGGGACTGAAGCTCCACGTTTTCAGAGGCTCCTCAAACATAAAGCTGCATTTAAAAAGATTCTTAATGTGTTAGATAAGATTTTTTTACTCCTTTGTGTCTGAAGGTACTAAAGCAAATGCTTTATTTCGCTTTCAACAAAATAACTGTGATACAGAAAGGGCAGTTTAATATTTCTTTCTATACTATTTTCAATCCCTGCCTCATCCCACTGCATTCTTACCTGACATTAGTCACACAAACAGTGGACTCCAAACCACTTTTCTCCATTGCACTTTTCTCCATGTAAGCGTAGATGTCCCCATGGGCAAAGGCCACCAGCCACCACATGATGGCGAAGAGCAGCCAGCTGCAGAGGAACGACATGGTAAAGATGACCAGCGTGTGGCGCCATTTCAGGTCCACCAAGGTAGTGAAGATGTCCTGCAGGAATCGCCCTTGCTCGCGGATGTTCTTGTGCGCCAGGTTGCATGCCCCGCTCTTGGCGATGAAGCGGGCTTTGGGGAGGCGGTCTCGGACGCGCGGCTTGCGCAGATTCTCCGCCGCGATGCGCGCCAGCACATACTCCTCGGGGATGATGCTCTTTCTGGCCAACATCGTCCCGTCACCATAGCCAGCCTATTCACCTGTCTCTGACCTGCCTCTCCTTCCCTCGGGACGTCCTCCTGCATAAGGGAAACGACGATTAAAAACTTTCCCCTCCCCCATTTCCTCAACTCTTCAGTTCTGGCATTCAGGGATAGGTCTGTTCCAGGTGACATGCAAAGCTAAGGTATGATTTTCTTAATCTAAACACGAATCTAGTTTGCGACTGAGTTCTGGGATCGCGGATAAATTATTTGGTCTGAATCGGAACTGTTTCAATTTTCCTTATCGCTTTGAACACATATGGGCATAGCCTTGGTTAAACAAAACCAGGAGCCCTCCTGTAAACAGCAGGCTCAACGATAATTCTGAGATTAACCACGTCTGTAGATTAGTGCAAAGATACAAACACGCGGCGTCTATGATGAAAATTAAAGCCATCTGGGTCTCACGATCCATTTATTATTTACACGATATAGCAATATTAAAAGTAAAGAGAGGAAATTCTTCCTCCGTTATTTTTAGAAGTACGCGAAGAAAAGGCCGTGGCCTCTTGCGCAGTATAAATAACATGTTTAATGAAATTTGACAAAATAATAATAAGCGATGTGCTCCGTAACTTGAAAATGACCAAGAAGTATTTTAGGTTTAAAGAGGTATGAATTGCATTAAAAAAGAAGGAAAATTCCCAGTGAAATTCGTAATATTATAAATGAAAAACTTTACAGCGAAGGGATCAAACATAGAAGCTGCAGGAAAAGCCGGGACAATAGCCTGAGGGCTGCAGATAGAGTTAAAAGAGTGTGCCCCGAAAAGTCCATCCAACACTGTAAACCTCTGCTGTGTTTGGCATTTTAAATCATCTGCGGGGATGCGAACAGCCTCCCCCTCCCCTCCCCGGGAGGAGCGTTGAAACTTACAGACTCTGGGCAGCGGGCGCGGCGGCTGCACCTCCCTACACACGCCGGCCGACCGCTGGCAGGTCCCTCGCTCTCCCATCCCGGCGCGCGGGTGCAGGGACCGCGGACGCCGGAGGGACAGATCCGGGGGCCGCGTGTCCTAGGGAGAAGAGTTAAAATAATAAAAGGTGCAACCGAATCTGAACGCGAGAGGGCTAGAGGAAGGGGGATGGGTGTGGATCTTCCCCTCCCCCTGCTCGACTCTACTCCCCGGGCCGTTGCTCCGGACGGAGGAGGGGCCGGGGGCGACAGGACCTTGGGGGTGATGCTCCACAAATCAGCCTCTCGGTTCCGGCTTTGACGCGCGCCAGACCTCTGAGGCCGCCGAAGTTGGCGAGGTGGAGGCGGGAGGGGAGTGGGGGGAGGCGCATCTCGCGGAGGTAGGGAGCCGGCCAGAGGGAGGGGCAAAGGGAGGGTGGGGAGGGCGGGACCTGTAGCACCCGCTCTTTTCCAGTAGCTGCGACCCCCCGCTGCCAGCTTGACCCGCTCGACTTTAAAAGACTCCCTGCTCAGGGTAGAGAACTTGGGAGTCCAAGTTCACTGACGTAAAGAGAATTTAGTTTTTATTTTTATTTTGTAATCTGCGTAGATAACTGGGCTACTTAAGATTGACTAAAACCAGATATAGAGATCAGAGAACAGTTTTCCGAGGTGTTCAAGCTGTGTTTACATATTTATTTGCATTAAATTTCCATCTAGTGGGGATGATACAGGTGGAAGATGTTTTGGAACCCACTCTAAGTAAAAGTGTTTCTTCACCAGCCAAAGCTAGTTCTCAGAGAGTTAAGCGCGAGCACACACACACACACACGCGCGCGCGCGCGCGCGCGCAACGACCCCCTCCCTCCAAAAAGAAGAAAGAAAAAAAAGTCGAGTCTCTTCCAATGAGAAAGTTTACCCCAAAAAGGGATCGCTGTCAACACTTTAGAACTCAAATGGCCATTCTTCAGTACTTGGTTACTTTCTGAAATGTTGCAGCTTCCTGGTCGTGTCTAGATGGTCTGAATGATAAAACAGAGCAATTGCGCGCAAGAAAGGTTATATAGTAAATATCTTTCTATAGTTTTTTGAATAGGCTCCAGCAAAGACAAATGTGCTTTCTCCCACAGGTCAGGCCTCCTGATTTGGCACTTGTGTTAATGGAAACTTTAATTCTTGGAAATTTCACGTATTTTCCAAGACTCAGGGCAGAAAGTGTATGGAGCATAAACAGTGTGTTCATTTAATTACCGAAAGACCTAAAATTAGTCTTTAATAAAGGCAATGAAGAATTTTTTCCCATTGTGGATAGATCTGTTTAACCCCTTTCAGCCTGGAGATGCTGTTAGTGGCAGCTCTCATCTCTACCGACATTAATTTTTACAGTAATTTATGTAGTAAATTTACTATAAGTGTGTGGAGATCGATTTGTATAGTTAATCCCCTCATTGTTCTATTTTACAATTGAGTTTGGTGTCCAACTTATTCCCTATTCTTTTAGCTTGGGGAACATTCATTGAACACCTTTTCACCCTTTTGTGAAGGGTTTTGTTTGTTTTGTTCAGGTTTATAGATACATAAAATCATTGTTGCTGTTCTGAAGAGGCAGACAGTTGTAGTAAGAGAAATAAGACTTTGATAATAAACCCCAATACAAACCAGGGTGTGATTAGAAGGAGAAAAGGAAATACAACCAAAGTTCCATAGGAATTCAAATGAGAGAGATTAAGACAAAGACAATAAGGAAAGCTTCATGGATTAATTGACATCTGATCCAGTCTTCGGACCAGATATATTTGGGGTATGCAGAAAAGCAAAGAAAGGTTGTTCCACAGAGAGGAAGCATCAGGGACAAAATTGTGGAGTACTGACCAGAGTGGGCCACGTTTTAGTCACAGAACTAAATGAATTAGCATTGATGAAGCAAGGTCAACAAGATAGCAGGATTGGACTCCTGAGTCCAGGGTTGCCTGGGCAGCCTCTGTCACCACTCTTCTCAACACATGGGTTATTCATGTATGTCCCCCCAGCCACTCACCCCCCATGAAACTGAGGGCTGCTGGAGCACAGGGCTGGGGCTTCTTTATCTTTGTGTCCTAAGCCTCTGGCCTATCACAGCTCAAATGACAGGTGCTGAAAAAAATACTTTGGAACCAATGCATGGAAAAGGTAAGGCTGAAAACCACATGGGCCACTTGGAAATAAATGCACAGACAGCCTTAAATGCTCAACAAAGGAGTGGAGGCAGTTTTCAGTAGGTAGAGATAAACTGTGGAAAGATTTGGATTAGAAAACAGCACAATAAGTCTGATTTAGTAGGACTGATCAGGAAGCAGGGGCTATGATGGCTTTGGGAGTTGCATTTCTGAATAGAGTTCCTTGGGCTCCAAAACTCTGTGATTGGCAGAAGGGGATACTGGAGACTATTACATTAATTAGAGAAGGAATGAGGTCTGGGGCTAATAAGCAAATAAATAGAAAAGGAATGTTACACAGAATCAATAGTGGGAGAGGGAAAAATCAGAGCTGACTGTGGTATTTATCGTGGTGACAGAGAAATATGGTTTACCCTTGAACAACACGGGTCCACCTCTAGGCAGATTCTTTTCGATAAATACAGTATAGTACTGTGAATGTATTTTCGCTTGTGATTTTCTCTTTTTAAAAAAAATTTAAAATTTAAATTCAATTAATTAACATATAGTGTATTATTAGTTTCAGAGGTAGAATTCAGTGATTCATTAGTTGCATATAATATAATAGCCAGTGCTCATTATATCATGTTCTTGTGATTTTCTTAATGTCTTCTTTTCTCTAGTTTACTTTATTGTAAGAATACAGTATATAATGCATATAACATACAAAATACATGGTAACAGACTTGTTTATGTTATCCATGAGGCTTCCAGTCAAAGTTAAGTGATTAGTAAAGTTTTTTTGGGGGGAATCAAAAGTTATACATGAATTTTCAACTGCGTGTGGGGTCAGCCCTCCTAACCTCCAAGTTGTTAAAGCATCAACAGTATTAATTATTGATTGATACCTAGTTTCTCTCCCTTTTGATCTTCCTCTTCTCATATTATGGCCCAAATATGAACATTTAAATTTACCTTAAGAAATTTGTTAAGGAAATCAATTAATTTTTTAAGAACACATTCACTACTTAAGGCTTCTTTTTGGTCTACTTGTTTAATCACTATTTTGCTATCATCCACTAAAAGTTGCATGTGTTTTCTTAACTGTTCTATAATTTTCCTATTTGTTCTTTCAAGAGTGAAGACTACTTCGTGCGCCATTCTCGAGGAGACGAGTAATAAATGCAGAACAGAGCTAACTTTTAAAATCTCATGATTTTCTTGACTTTAAGGCTTTAAGAATTCTGTTAGAATCTGTTCATGTTGCATACCAGAGAAATTTATGCAACTGGGAAGCAATTCAAGGATATCTGTTCACTTTTAAGTGAACATCTGTTAGGTTCCTTTTAGATTCTATGAGCATTTTATTTGTGGATAAAGACATTTCTGCCATTCCTGTTCTCCTAAAAACGAAGTTTGTCAGGTGCCTTCAAACAGGTGCAGAAAGTATGAGGCTGATGCTTTTCCCAGTTTTCTGCTGCTTTGATTGTCAAGTACACATCAGTGTAGTCCTTGGAAGCAATCTCTAGATAGAGGGTGAAGTCCTGGCATTGAATGACCTTGCCTTTGACTAGACTTGTGAATTTCGAACTCTTGGACTTCCTGAGCCATATTAGACGTAAGAGTTTGGAGAGTCTTCAAAATGACAATGGAAACGATTCATGTTAGCAGCCCAAATAACGGTTGGTCTATTTGCTTGGTATGCTGCATTATTAGTGTCCTCATATAAACCACTTTGGAACATACTGCTTGGGAATCAGCTTAATAAAACTGTTACATAAACTAGTAATCAAAACAGCATGTTATAAACTCACTTTTTTTGAGTTATCATGAAATGGGAATGACAATATAACTCTTCTTATTTTTCTGTTCCAGGGAGTTTAGAGAATATTTCTTTTTGAGATGTGTATCTATTTATGTACAAAAAACCCCTCACTGTCCTTGAAATGAGGCCACCCCATTTCTTTAAGGATAACCACCAGCACCATTCGTGCTAAAGAATCCACTCAACTTGCATGCTCAACTCCTCAAACTTATGCCAGCTCCTAGGTGTGGGTCAGCAAGTCAGGAAAGGAGGCATTAATAACAATCACTACCGCTTAATGTACATCTGGGTGAACAAAGCAAAGCCCCTGCAGCAAGGCTTTCTTGGGGAGGAAGCCATGAGCAAGCAAGTAAACAAGTAATACATTATGTGTATGTGTGAAGATTTAGAAGGAGAATAAAGCAGGGGAGTAAGTATTGAAAGTAACGGGAGCCAGAAATTGGCAATTTTAAATACAGTTTAGAAAAGGCCTCTTTAAGAAGGTGGAATTTGAACAAAGGATTAGTCAGGTGATCGACAGGGATGGGGGTTGCAGGAAGAGCGCTTCAGGCAGCTCGAGAGCAAATATAAAGGAAATGGTTTGGTGTGTTCGAACAACAGGAACAAGATCAGTGTATCGAATCGAAAAGAGAAAAAGTGGATGAGTTGGGAAGAGTGGCAAGGAGATTCCCTGATCTATCCATCTCTCCATTTACCCGAAGAATCGGTAGAGTGCATGTACTAAATTCTGAAAAACATTGACCTAATCCTTGATACAGCTGTGCTGGGTGGTTTTCTTCCTTTTACACACGAGTCTATTAGGGTATAGCTAAATGACTCAACCAAAATCAAATACCTAGTAGATGAAAAGTTACAACGAATGCAAAGCATCTGATCCCAAATCCTATGCTTTCCCACTGGACAGTATCTCAGAGGGATGGTTGTTATTCCATTGTTCAGCTACATGAGAAACACTGGGTAACATTATTTTATGCCCCCCCAGGCTTTTATTGATCAAGGATAGAATAAAATATAAAATATTTGGCCCCAAAATGAAAATATCTTTAATGAGAAGGTTTAAATACTTCTAATAGAATAACACTCATTTAAAAGATCCCCTGGAGATTCTCTTGCTCACTCAGGTATAAGAAACTCATAGAATTGTCCTGAGGACAAGATGACACAATCCCTACAAAGTGCTCAGGATAGTGACTGGCGTGTAGTAAGTATTTAATAAATGTCAGTTCTTTTTAAAAATAATTTAAATTCAATGTAATTAACATATAGTGTATTATTAGTTTCAGAGGTAGAATGTAGTGGTTCATCAGCTGTTGGTTCTTATTCATACAGTGGGCTGCTTATGGTTGAGTGATGGTCAAAAAGATCTCAGAGCCAGGTGTGGAGAGAGGAAGGGGGGAAGGTATAGACCCACAGATTCCTTTAACCATTGGCTAACTATCTCTCCTAACCTAAGACTAAGGAGACAGGACAATATCATTTATAGACTTGAGTATTATTTCTAGACCTCACTGACCTTCAGAGTGCTAACTAACCAACACTTGTACTGGTATCTCCTCAACTCTTGAATTTAATCGAGACATTGAGGACTGAAAAGAAGCCAGCTAAGACACTGGTAATAAAATAAGGACCCAGGAAGTCAACCTGTCTGTTTTACTGTGATAATGTCTCCAAGAGAAAAGTGGTTCCTTCAATCAAGTAGAAAGTACCTGTGGTAATTATTTTTTGCCTGCAGGGCACAAAATGCTAGTACTAAATAAAGTTGGTGGGGTCTCGTCCAAGAGAAGAGGAGGAATAGTGGCTGTCACTGTTCGTTTTTCCAGGCCTTGAAATTATGCTTTGATATTCTTGTGCCAAAAGAAGACAAGTTCACATCAGCCTGGGATCTGTCTTGCCATAGGAACTCTTCACAGGTTTTTCTGAAGCTCTTAGGGAAAGAGCAATTCCCAACAATGTCCTGATCTATTGCAAAGCTTTCACGTCACAATGTTTTGAAAATTCAGTGACTCATATGGTACTTGGAAAGAGAAATCTGACATTTTCCAAACTCTCTGTAGGGTGATTCCTTATTAACGCCTTTCAAAAGTGCCAGTTGCAGAAGGGATTATAGAAGTCTAAAGTGGTATTTAGACTCCATGATCATTTGCCAGAATTTTTTTCCTGCTATTAAGTGACCTGGATTTTCCTTTAGGTAAAAATTATCTGTGCCAGAAAAGCTTTCACAAAGTCATTTTTCTAAACAGGTTCATATTAGCATTAAATATTTGATATTTGTTACTAATTTAAAATGCCAAATTACCTCACTTATTGTTAGAATAAATGGGGTAATAAAATGCTCTTTCTGTAAACCTACAGAAGTTTATTGTGCTGTTGCGGCAACCTTTTTTTTTTTTTTTTTAAATTGAGGGACCGGGGAAGATGTGTGAAATATGCCGCAACCCTTTGTTTAAGTTCACAGAGTTTTAGAGTCAGAAAGATGTGGATCACAATAGCTAAATCATGGAAGGAGCCGAGATGCCCTTCAACAGATGACTGGATTAAGAAGTTGTGGTCCATATGTACAATGGAATATTACTCAGCTATCCAGAAAGAACGAATTCTCAACATTTGCTGCAACATGGACGGCACTGGAGGAGATAATGNCAACATACTTCATCACTCTGAACCTGTTTCCTCTTCTGGAAAATAGGCACTTTAACATCTACCTCTCAGAGTTATTTAGATTAAATGAAGTGAGTATGTGAAGGATTTAGCACAGGCTGATACACTTAAAACATAATATTTTCTAAAAAAAACCTATAATTTTGATACAACCTTCTTAATTAGTATTTAATTAACTTATCCCTTATTTGAATATTTTCTTTACCTGCATTTGTTAGTATTTTCGGGCCAGTAGTCCATAACGATGGTAATAACAGGCATGTTCTTCTTCTTAGTGACTTTGAGAAAATTCTTCCAGAATATATAATTTACATAGTTATCATTTTAAGGTAGTATGCTCTTTCTACTTTTCTAGATTTTTAAAAATTAATAATGGATGATGAATTATATAAAATGCCTTTTTAGCATATATCAAAGTTATCTTTTTTGTTTCTTCCTTGGCCAATTAATATGGTAAATTAAAGCACTGGATTTAAAAAAAGTCAAATTGTTTTTACATTCCTCAGATAAACTGCATGTGGTCATGGTGAATTATTATTTTAATATATGGCTGAATTGTTTTTGCTAATATTTATTTAGGATTTTTGCATCAATATTTATATTTATAAGTGAAATTGGTCTGTATTATTCTGTCTGTGTTCTCTCTGCCCGGTTTTGGATGAAGGTTATGTCTTTAATTTTAATTTTAATTTTTTATTTATTTTTTAAAAGATTTATTTATATGGGAGAGAAAGATAGAGGGAGATCGGGTGCACATGCACACGTGGTGGGAGGTAGGGTGGGGGTGGAGGTGGGTGGAGCAGAGGGAGAGAGAATCCTCAGGCAGACTCCCCATTGAGTATGGAGCCTTGGGCTCCATCCAAGGACCCTGAGATCAGGTTGTTTTTTTTTTTTTTTTTGGAAAGAGAGAAAGCAAGTGTGCAGGGGGAGGGACAGAGGAAGAGGGAAAGGGAGAATCTTAAGCAGGATCCACACCCAGCGTGGAGCCCCAAGTTGGGCTTGATCTCATGACCTGAGCTGAAATCAGGAGTCGGAAGCTTAACTACTGAGCCACCCAGGTACCCTAGGTTATGAGTCTTTGTAAAAAAATTGATGCAGATTCTTTCTCTGTGGATTGTAATAGTTTAAATGGATAGGGATTAGCTCCTTGAAAGTGCAATAATTTTGAAATCATCTGAGTTTGAATTTTTTAAGAAATAGTTCTTGGCCCTTTAAATCGTCTTCACTCTGGGTTTTTCTTTTTTGCTTCCAAGACCCCTATTTCAGACCTTCTAATACAGTCCTTCATATCTTCTCATTATGCTTCTTATTTTCTATCAGCTTTTCTGTGCTGCATTCTGGGTACGTTCTAGATCTGTTTCCAATGGAAAGAAGTCTCTCATCATCTAAACTTAATTGCTGTTTAACCTGCCCGTCGAATTTTTAATTTTAATGGCTCTTGCTTTTTCTTTACTAGTTTCTTTTATCTATTCCAAATTAATCTACTTTTTCTCACCTTTTAAAAACATGCATGTACAACCATATAACTGCCATGTGGATCACAGATCAAGACATAAAATATGTCTATCACCCTAGATTTCCTCCTGTGCCTTTGCAGACTGTAGCTGCTCCCTCCCAGAGCTAACCCTATTATGACTTAGTTCATCGCCCGTTTGTTTTGCTTCTTGTTGAGTGTGTGTACATGGGCTTCTATAGTAGATGCTCTTCAGTACCTGACTTCCTGTACTGCACTTATTTGTGAGATTCGGCTACGTTGTTTTATTTGTGAGTATCTCATTGTGCGGAGAAACCACCATTTATTTATCCATTCTCTTGTGGATGGGCATTTGGGATGTTTTGGGTTTTTTTTGGACTATTATGAATAAAGCTGCTATGAACATTGCTGTACAAATCTTTTTGTGGACGCAGCACTCATTTCCCTTGGACACAAGCCCAGGAGTGAGATTGTTGAGTCCTGGTATAGGCACATATTTAGCCTTAGAGAAACTGCCTGTTTTCCATACAGCTTGTGCCATTTACAGTCCCTTCAGTGGTGTTTGGGAGTTCCAGCTTCAGCAGAGCTTGCTCCGGTCAGTCTTTGTAGTTTTAGTGATTTATAGTCAGTCTTTGTAGTTTCAGCTGTTTTTATTTGCATTCCTGGTGAAGAATGATGTTGAGTACATTTTTACATCCTTATTGGCAAACATACATATTTTTAAATCTCTTATAGATTGTTTTAATATTTTCAGTTCTTGTGCTAATATTCCTATTTGTTATGTCTCTTGCTTCTCATCATGGTGGTTCATTTTCTCATGTGGTTCTAATTTTGAGAGTGAATTAATTCTGTTACTTTTTTTTTCTCTTCCAGGAGATCTAGGTTATACCCCAACAGACTGATTTTGCATTTGCCCTTTCCAGAACCCCAAGGATATCAATATTCTAGAGCCATTTTTGTATGATATCTCGGCTTGAATATATCATCTCACCATTGTAAAGTTGGAATCGTATCAATTTTTTAAAAGGGAAAAAGCTTATTCTGTGACTTACAAAATAATCCCACATAATATTATTAAGATGTGGTATATGTAGTGGATTGTCAATACTAATATTTCACGTCAGAATGTGCTTTTCAAATTATAAAATCCTTTCATCGCCGTTTAATTGGAGAATCACAAAAACTCAATGAAGCTGGCAGAGTAGTTATCATGTTTTTTTGCTTCCCTTTTTGCAAAGAAGGAAATGGAAACTCAGGCTTTAAATGATTAATCCAAGGCCACACATCCAAAATGTGATAGAACCAAGACTAGAACTCAGGATTTCTAATTCCTGGTCCAGTTCCTTTTTTCAATATGTTCTCCATAGGTTAGCATAATTATTCTTTTTTTTTTTTAAAGATTTTATTTATTTATTCAACAGAGATAGAGATAGCCAGAGAGAGAGGGAACACAAGCAGGGGGAGTGGGAGAGGAAGAAGCAGGCTCATAGCTGAAGAGCCTGATGTGGGGTTTGATCCCGCAATGCTGGGATCACCCTGAGCCGAAGGCAGATGCTTAACAACTGCGCTACCCAGGCGCCCCTAACATAATTATTCTTTATTATATATCACAGACCATGTAAAGCACTATTTCCAAGAAAGCTCAATGGATTCACTAACTGAATCACCGCTCTAGTATAGCACATGGCCAGGAGTGTGGGCCTTGAGGTCGGACAGCCTGAATCTCTGTTCTATTAAACCTAGGGCAAATTAGCCAGTCTGAACCCCATTTATAAAATGGTGATATTACTTGCCTTGTAGAATTTTTGTCAAAATTAAATGAGATTATACTTATAAGGCTCATATCATATCTGCTCAATATATGTTAGTTGTAATTATGCTTTCATCAAATTTTTTAATGAGATGGTTTATGCAATATGCACTCTACTGATAACTGAATTGATTTCACATTGCTCTTTTCTTCTTTCCCCCAGGAATTTTGCTTCTCTCATGTTGTTTGTTACAAGATGGTACTAGACATTACAGAGATTATATGATATTTAAATCATAAGTCATTATGTCATCTCTCTGCTTTATTGGCACACATAGCTAAGCTTTATTAAAATACTGTTTAAGCCAAGAATTTCTCATGAAATATTAGGCTTGCTAATTTTTTCCCTAAGTTTTTTGGCCAAAGCCTAGATGCCTTGTGTTTCCAATATCATATTTTACTGAATTTAATATATGCTAGAAGTTCAGTCAAGTGGGAACAAAGAAAAGAAGCTCCTTTTTTTCAGGTGAAATCTTGGACCCCAAATCACAGACTTTTGCCACCTCTTTTTTCCAGTTTGCCAATGACACAGCAAACCCAGTGCCTTGGCCAAGTGCTTGGCACTTGTAAGTGTCTGAGAGTGACAGGTCCCCGGAAGGAACTGGTGCCTCTATCTGAAATATGTTTGTAATTGTCCTATGTGTTGGGGATCCTAAAATGGGTGAGAGAGTGCAAGTCTAGGTGGGTGTTACTGCTTGTTTTGAATGGGTGGTTTTGAGAAAGTGTCTCACAGGCTGTGAGTTATGTAGTCATTCCCACAGGGAAATAAAACTTGGGCTTAAAAAGTCAATATTTGGAGGTGATTACTTATGGCAGGAGATTTTGTTTTGTTTTCTTCTTTAAAAGAAAATTAATCCTTCTTTGGACTTTCCCTCTCTCTGGAGCAAAGGTAGGGTGTGGGACCATGTAAAGAATGTCCAAAGGGTTTAGTCAACCAGCTCACTCTACTGCTCATGTGATAGAAGAATGGTTCTCCCTCCCTTAATTTTTTTTTTTTCCACAGGAAAATAATGGTAGCCAGCTCGGTATCATCACTCTTTTCCTGAAACTACTGGCTGTGATTTTGGTTTGTATTCTTGCTTTCATGTCACTCTCCAGACTGTGTTACGTTTTCCTCGGCACAGGGTATTACTTCCAATTGGCTATACTGTCTGGCCACAGCTTTTTAGGCCAGAGGTCAGTCCCTGACCCAAAGTGAAGTAGTGAAAAGTTGTCCAGTCATGCATAAGATAGAAAGAGGAGTTCCACAAAGAAAACTCCTTGCTTAATAGTTTGAAAAGGACAGTGTGAGAAGTAGAGGTAGTTGTGGGCCCTGGCGCTAGATGATTTCACCTGAGATAGGAGTGGTTGACAAAGGCGATATGCAAGATGAGAAAGAAGTGGATGGAAAGACAGAATGGCACAGAAGGGTAGAAGGGAGCTGAGAAGCTTGAGAGAGATGGAGTTGAGGGAGTGGACTGTCCCCAGACAGGCTGTTAGACCTGGCCCAGCCCGCGTTTGTCCTCAGACCTGATAATTCTGCTTTCCCTAGATTTTAAGGCAGATGTGTCCTATCAACAGCACTCCTGTCTCTCCACTCCCATCCCCTGGTGCTTAAAGTGCCATCTCTGGAGACAGATCCATGATTTGGAGGTGATTCATTTAAATTCTAATCTCAGTTCTTTCCCTGTACAAGTACAATAAAGATAGTTATTTCAGAAGATTTCATACTATTTTTAACATACTAGAAAGTTCTGTACTACCCTGACAAATAATCTCCTTGAATTACACCTGATTTATTCAAAGGTGAACACATAGCAGATATTCACAAAATTATTAATCCAGATGAAAAGCCCAAGTTCGTTTTCCTGTAGCATCCCTTAGTAAGAAGACAACCATCTTTCTTTCACAGATGCCCAGTCCAGGTCATTACCTTTATGACAACCGTTATCATCTCTTTGTTGAACTAAAAAGAGCCTGTTCACTATAACCCAGCAATATGTTGCCATGGTTATCTTAAAAAATGATAGGAAAGAAATATTGAATCTCCTCTCACTGGAAACACATTCTATGATCCATCTAGAAGTGACATGTCTTCTTAAGGTGGTATTAGGGCTAGAAAATACACTTAAAAATTATTATAATTATAAGAGTTTCTCTTCATGCCGTCCACTGTAGGCACCTACATTTGACTTTTCTATGCATTGTACTAATATGTGATGAAAAGATTCATGCAGTTTTATTCTTCTTTAAGATGCAAGATAAAATGTGAACAGTTATGTGCCCATGGGCGTGGCATGCACACTGGGTGAGGGGTTGGAGGATACGTTGTAACTTGTGAAAGAGGGTTAACGGTACACATTAAGGGATTTAAACAGTTGAGAATTCTGTTTATGTCTACATTCAAAGGCTTGATCAACATTTTGGATGTCTGAAAGAGATTAATTTTTTTAAACTGCTCCTTACTTAACTGGTGTTGGAATAAAGCCCCAACCACTACGGGTCAAAGAGCAAATACCTAGATATGGAAGAGCTGGTCTAAATCCACTTGACTCTGATAATATTAAAGGTCAATAGTCTTTCACTTAACAATAACTGATAATGTGTATAAATAGTGCATAGTGTAGCTCTAAGAGAAAAATGGGAATGAAGTGGCATTAAGCAGTGTTGTACTGTTGCTGTTTATGAACACATTACTTATTTTATGCAGTGGGCAGATTAAGTCATAAAAATAATGGTCAGAAAACAAAGTTCTTTGTCATTAGTATGTAGTATATGATTGCAGATGATCTGTCATAGTTGGTGGTGGCACAAATGTCACAGAGGACATTCTTCTTAGAGCCAATTAATGTACTTAGCCAGGTATGACTCCCTTGATCTTTGTCAATTTAGAAAGACAGCACTGGTGACCATAGTGTGAATGGCTAAGGAAAATTTGCTACTACCCATAGAAAAAGAAATTATTTATTTTAAAAAGATTTTATTTATTTATTTGAAAGGGAGAGGGAGAGCAGGAGCAGAGGGAAAGGCAGAACAGAGGAAGAGAGATAAGCAGACTCCACGCTGATTGAGGAACCCGATGCAGGGCTTGATCCCATGACCCAGAGATTACTACCTGAGCCTAAGTCAGAAGTCAGATGCTTAACTGACTGAACCACCTAGGCACCCCCAAAAAGAAATAATTTAAATCCTGTATAGTAGATATACAGAATGAGTATATCAACCTTCACAGATCAGTGGTGATAACAACACCTGTAGAAAAAAAGGTGAAAGTGGAAAGGGGAATAATCATCAGATAACTTACCTTCTTTCCATATTGTGAGGCATCAAGAGTGAAACCTACTCAAAGTGCTCACATTTATGGACTGTAAACATATGGAAATATGACTCCAAATTTAGCGGAATAATGTACAAATGATTCGCCAGCTAATTCAGATGTGAAGAGGTTTCCCCCTTAGATTCCATATCGCTGTTTAAACCACAAAACAAAAGAAAATAGCATTCAGAACCGCAGTTTACATCTTCTGACGTAAGATTCAGTTCATTTACCTCTACGTTTCCTTTATGATGGAAATAAGGGGTTCACTCGGTGACACCGAGAGGCCCGTTTTAGCCATCTGGAAGACGGTCATGTCAGGAAAGAGAGGGAGCATGTGAAAACCACCTTCAGGATTCTGTGGCTCTGTGTTATCATAACAGAGACTACATGATGACTGAGGTAGACCGTGATTCCCAAACTTGGCTAGTTATGAATCTTATCTGGAGAAACTTGCTAGAAATACAGCTATAAGCCCCTTCATTGCAAAGTCTGAGCCAGGTGCATCTTGCTAGTGCTCGAGAAAAACTGCTGGGAATGATGTGTAGTTACTCAAGGAAAAAATAAACATAAGTGACAGGACACATCCTCTTGACTACTGTTTCTTATGCTAAAACGCTAAGATGAGAAGATTACATTAAACTTTAGATAATGGATCAATAAGGGAATTATCACGGTTCTATAAATCACAGAAGTCCAAAGAGTATAGTCTAAAATAAGTGATAAAAGATATATCGGAAGATAACTATATAAATTGCTCAATAGACCTTAGGGAAAAGTCCAGACATCCAGCTATTTAATTAGAGATGTCATAAAATTTATTGATTCAGTTGTTTCACTTAATGGAAACTTCCACATAGAACCTGTACATAAAACTAATGAAGTGCAGGACAAGTGGCAAATGTGAAACAAAATTGTCAAAGCAAGGTATTATCTCAGCAATTGGTGTTGATTTACATCTATTGATCATCCTGGTTGATATCCAATGATATTACAAGTGAAAGAATAATAACCCTATTTCATCAAGCAAAGAGAAAGAGTAATTTATTATATAATACCAAGCCAGTATATTTTCACAGTAGAATAAACACAACACAGGAAGTGAAGAGAATAACCCAGAGTTTTAGGCCCATGGCTAGTGGTGAGACTAATCAATGGCTCAATCAGCTACACTTACTAGGGCCTACTGTGGGCTAGACCCTTGTATTAATGCAAAGGACATAAAGGCAGACATGGTCCCAGATCTCAACTATCAGTTATGTGATCTCAAATACCAGTCTTCTGGTATCTAATCTAGAGCTAAGCTTTTAAATGGATCATGAGTAGTAGGGCAAGAATAGAGGATGCATGGTCCTTTAAGGGAAATTTTTAAAAAACCTCACAGTGATATCAGTAACCTTGTTATTTTTCATATGAGTTTTTATGCATTTATTGCTTTTAACAAATATTAAGGAATTAAAATTTATAAAATGGATTTTAGTTAATTAAATGTAAAATTTGGGAGTGTAAGATTTGATTTGGTTAAGGATCATCTTTTATAGGTATGTACCTATTTACTAAAAAGTTATTTCAAGATGAGTCATTTCTATATTCAATAGATCATATATATAGCATAATACATAATTAAACAATTAAAAAAGTCATTCCTGACTTGATTCAGTCAGTTCAGTTTTGTAAACAATTAAACACTCAACTTCAGTGACCAAAAGTTATGAGGAACTAGTGACCACTTGGGTGTCCGAATGATAAATGTGATTCTCAGTTTCATGTTATTAGTTGTGCTTCTGTTGACATTGCCTGTAGAGCGGTATAATTTACAAATATTGTGAGGGGTTACTGTTACGGGTAAATCCCCATTTCTCTGTGAGAATGAGGTGTAAGTTGATAACAAGCATCATGTAAATGCAGCCTTACAAAAATTTCCATGCTGGAAATACTTGGAGGAGATTGGTAGAATTTTTAGAAAATATTTTCAAGATTGATTTAATAGTTACTGATTCTGTTTTGTTTAGCTCTGGAAACATTAAGAAGCTTTTTCTCAATGAGGTTTTATATATATGATAAACGGTGACAGTTAAAGCCAAATGACACAGAACATGTCTGTCCATCCTTATGGAACTTATTTTAGGTAAACATCAGGACGCTATATTCAGGTGAAGGCCCAGTCATATATGCCAGACAAACAAGCATTACAGATTTCCCAAGAGTGAGTACACAATACAATAAACTGAACATAAAAACTAGAGGGAGGGAGCACAAATTCTCTTTTTCTATCAATCATAATTCTTCAGAATCTAGCAATGCACACAGGTCCTCATATGAAAATCCATGGTATTTATACTAGATGGGCAGAGAATCGTAGTAGAAAGTTTTGGCTGTGTAGTATGACAGTTCAGGTAAGTTTTAGTATTATAAAATTTATTAATTTATATTTAAGCAAAACATAACACTACTATTCCATCCATTTTTGATGCACTCTTAACATGCACATTAAAATTAGAATAACATTTTGATTCACTTTTTGCATGTGCATTAAAATTAGAGCAGTACCAAATGGATACACGTGGGACACCACTGGGTAGAAATGCCAAAAAGAAGTATACTCTTTCACCTTGAAATAGACACTTGTTTCATATATATTTATATAGGCAAACAAGGCCACTTCCCTATGCTCCTGAATCTTGAATAATGTGGAATTTTAGGGCTCAGGATCGTAACCACATCTAGTGATGAATTAAACCATAGAGAGCTTTAGCTGGCCTGTCATGGAAGGATTGAGTGTATTTACTCTTGGAACTTTAGTCTGGAAAAAGCACATTATTCCTGATACCTTAGGAACTCCCTCCTGACTGGACAGGGAAAGATGGAACCTTCAGTATAAGTTTTCAAATATCCAAACTCTTTCCATGATCTTTCTGGTTAAGGCATTGCCTTTCCAAAGCTACCGTAAATGACTTCTTGGTAACAGGAAACAATTTAGATGAGGAAGAGAGACTGGTAAAGGAAGCATCAGTATTACTATTAATGGAAATGAAAAGAGAATATTCTCATCCAGTAGATAATGGATTTGAGTGTTTTATTTTCTCACTGATTAGAAAACCTCCCCTCTTAATTCTCTTCCAATAACATCTGGGGACACCAACAAAAAGGAAAACATATTCTTACAAATAAGAGTATAACCATACTGAATACTCATGGTGACTTCTATGCCTGAGAGATATTTATCAGACTTAAAATTATGAGAAATTATAGCTGTTGACTTACCACTTAAAGTAGCTTACATGTTTTAATACAGCCTACTATTCTTAAAGTTAAGTGGCTTAATCAGCAGAAAATCATCATAATGAACATATTAAGCAGTAAGACCTTGGAAAACAAAACAAAAAAGAAATATCAAGAGGAAATACAATATTCATTGGTAAAGTGACATTGTAACTAATTACAAAGTCCCACAACACAACAAATATGCTTTACAAAAGTGTAAAAATTTAAGATGCCACTTTTTGAAGGTCAAGCTGATGATCCGTTAAGTAGGTTATGACTGCATTATTTTAAATCCATGTATCGGTTTACGACATCCCTTCACATGTCTGCACGAACAAAAGAAGCAAAAACTCCATCTTCCCTAGCCAAGAGGCTTTCCGGAGTGTCATATTCTAAAATATTTCCTCGCTTCATCACAATAACCAGGTCTGCCGTCAGAATAGTGTGAACCCGATGCTGCAAGTGAAAAGAAAATACATGTACTTGTTACATAGTTCACAAGCCAAAGCAATGGAATACGCATATCTCACGGATTATTTATCTTGGGGTGCTAGGAGGTACCAGAATAGAAGCACAGCCTTTTTTTCTGTCTTATTTAACATATCATTATTTACATACTTTTCAACACTGGCGAGTGTGACTGGGTCTTAGATGGGCTGTGTTAAATTGAGCGTAGCTAAATAGTAGTTTCAGCACTTTCATGGAAATGCAAGGAGGCTAATTTTGTTTGTCCAATAATTAAACGATAAGAAGACCCATCGTGAACCAGTTGGGTTATAGTTTAGTCTAGACTAAAATTATCTCTTGTGTAGAGTCAACTAATTCGTGGGCTAATGCACAATTTGAAGAGCCTTGGAAGGTGGTTAGATTCTGGGAACACACTATGGGGAAGTGCATTCTGGCATGCAGTATAAGCAGGGGTTACCCAGGACTTCAGACATGCCGTCTCTTAGTCTTTAGAGATCACTGCCACACACTTGTTCTCTCTTTTCACCTGGCACCTTTTGGAGAGAAGCTTTGGGATTAGTAATTACTACTAATAAAAGCTACTTGAACGTATACATTAGGTGTTCCACGCACATACTTATTAATCATCAAAACACTCCTCAAATGTGGGTGTTTTCCCTCTCCTTTATGCACAAGACCATTGTGGCTCATAGAGATAAAGCAAAAACAGGAGATCACATAGATAACAAGCAGCAGAACCAGCATAAAATCAGGCTTATTAACTTCAAAGCATGAGATATTTCCACCCTGCTATCAAATTGTTTTGTAGGGAGTATCTGCTACTTTCAAAGATTGCTCACCTTCCATTATTAGCACTGTGGTTAAGAGCATAGGCTTTGAGGTTAGACTGAGCGTGTATTTTGCTTTCCCCACCTGTGTGGTTGTGCAATCCTGATCGGCAAACTCAACTTTTGTATGACTCAAGTTCCACATCTATAAAATGATGTGAAAATATAGTACCTGCCTCGAAGAATGGTGGTGAGGATCAAATGAAGTAATCCATGTAAAAGGAATTCAGCACCTTGTCTGACACATACGAGCACATACTAAATGTCAGCTACTATTACTTTTTATTTTTAAAATTTACAAGGGAAAAATCTGTGCCCATGGGTCTTTTTACTTCTCTTGGTAAGATAGGTGCTATGAAGTAGAAATATAATGTGGACCACAAATGTGAGACATAAGTAATTTTAAATTTCTTAAAAGCCATATTTTCAAGGCACAAATAAACAGATGAAATCTATGTTAAGTTATATTAAATCCACTTGATTTTTTTTTTTTTAATGTAAGCTCCATGGCCAATGTGGGGCTTGAACTCATGACCCTGAGATGAAGAGTCACATGCTCTACCGACTGAGCCATCTAGGTATCCCATGAAATCCGTTTTAATAATATATTTTAACCCAATAGATTCAAAATATTTCAATATATAACCAATATAAAAATTAGTAATGGTATCTTTTACATTTTTCTATTAGTAACAGGTGTTTGAAATCCAGTGTGTATTTCACATTTACAACATGTCTTAATTTGGACCACCTGAGTTTTAAGTGCTCAATAGCCACATGTGGTTCTGGGCTACCATATTGGACCTGGACTATCCAGGTCAAAACACCAGCGTGCTGATGGGAGTGCCAAACTCAGAAATATCGTCTGTGAATCTGATACACAGGTTTCCAAAGTCCCTTCTCCTAACAACCCAGAGTCCAACCTAAAGCCATCCCTCGGGCCAAATGCCTATCATCAGCCCTGGGCCATGTAGATGGGGTAGTCTCAATGCTTATGCTTTCAGAAAAGCAATCAGTCACAGGACAACTGGAGGAGAAAAGAAAGACATATATGGAAGATAATAAAGATGCGAGCTCAGAACATGTACCACCATTTCCAACATCCATAGACAAACCTATCATTCACTGAATATTGGTAATGAATAATATGTATTTAGGAATTACCAAAATTGGCAGGATAATGTTTCTTTATCTTTGAGAGGAGACCGGAGTCACTTGTCTACCCATGTATTTAGAAAAAAAATAAACTTACGGTGACTGAACTGTTTAATATCTTCTGTGTATTTCCCCTCCAAAAAAGATTAATTCTTCAATAACCATATCACAGAGGCTAAAAAAAGAATCTGGCCTCTCAATCCCTAAATAGAATATTATAAACATTGCCTTATTATACTAAAATAATGTTTGTTTAAGAAATAAAAATAAAAACATGGAAAAATGTTGGCCAACAGAAAGAAATATATGGGGGTGCTTATTCCATTAACCCAAATCATTTTTTGCTTGAGAAAGTGTGGTGTCAATTATAAGAGCATTGATGTAATTTTCAAAGTGCTTTAGAGAAATTAATCAAGAGTGAAGGATGAAAAATCACTGTCATAAATAAATGTCATGCACTATTTTGGTGCACGAAGGCTTCCTTTTAGAAGACAGAGAAAGTTATCTTTTGAAGTTCTTTCACAATTTTCAGTGGTAGTTAACAAAATTAACAGAACAACTTTTAGCAGGGAAGAAAGAACAGTTACTGCTTAACTAAAGAGCTGAGAATCACTCTACAAGGGTTCTACCACAGGCTGCTGGTCTCTCTCTGTTAAGAGCCTGGTAAGAGGAGTTGGTCCCATGGTAATTTGTCCTACCCATGGCTTTCTGTGTTCCCCGTGGGGAGGTATCCTAGTGGCCACCTCCACTTCAGTGGTCTTGAAATGAAGAACGAGTGAAAGATACAGAAGTCTACGGAAAAGTATTCAGTGAATATAGGTGGACAAAAAGAGAACATAATCTTTTGGTTAAAAATACAAATTATGCTCAAGTAATCTTCCAGGCGTAAACTAAATGGGGCCGCTCAACAATACCATGCTTCATGCAGAAGAGAGAAAACATCTTTTGGGTAGGCAAGGATCTGCTTCCCTCCGCCTTTACCTGCCCTTTCTTTCTACTCCCCCCACAAATATCTCCCTACCGTTTCCAGTAAGAAAATTCTTGAAAATATTAGAGAAC
This sequence comes from Ailuropoda melanoleuca, assembly GCF_002007445.2. Taxonomy (NCBI): domain Eukaryota; kingdom Metazoa; phylum Chordata; class Mammalia; order Carnivora; family Ursidae; genus Ailuropoda; species Ailuropoda melanoleuca. The sequence continues at coordinate 20,086,543 of NC_048233.1, forward strand.
TGTTTTTCAAATTAGCCAATTCTCTTACCTGTTGAATCATTCACACTCAACTATAAATGACTTAATCAGGTGGTGACTCTCCTCCAGGGCAGAGTTCATGGAGGAAGTGAGAGAAAAGCGGCTTTTTCTTTACTTAGGCCCAGTGTCCAGAAGGTGGGCCCTGATGGGAGTCATTTCCTGCCACTTAAAAAAAAGCTACACTTCAAAGGGTGCACTTTTTCCATGCATCATTCACAAAAATGGAAGCATAAGCAAGCACTCCATACATAGCTCCAGTATTCAACAGTGAAACCTAAATAAGTCTGTGAATTAAAAAAATGCCATCTTCAGTCAGGTAAGGACCATGTACAGTATTTTTAAGAACACTTCACAATATATCCCCAAAGAACAGTGAAATTGGTCCCCAGGACAGAGGTAAATCTGGTTCTCGGATTTCTGTAAATACTATCTCTTACATATATATATATTAGCAAATTATGCGTGCGCCCCATTCGGTATTGAACATAATGGAAGCAGCTGGTCAAGTGGATTTATGTGAGAATACTCGGTAGATAGTTCCCACGCCATCCCCTTTAATCACTGCATTAGCCCTGCCTGGNATTAGCAAATTATGCGTGCGCCCCATTCGGTATTGAACATAATGGAAGCAGCTGGTCAAGCGGATTTATGTGAGAATACTCGGTAGATAGTTCCCACGCCATCCCCTTTAATCACTGCATTAGCCCTGCCTGGCTGAGGGGACCCCCCCCCAAGATATCTACCAGAGAATGGGACAGTTGGCAGAGTAGCTGATGACGGTCTACTTGTTGGTCATCACCAAAGTGGAAAAGAGGCCATTCTTGTGGGCGAGCAAGTTGGGAACAGTATCACACTCCACTAAAATACCCTCAGAGAAGACTAACACAAGACCCGCATCCAAGATAGAAGAGACACGGTGCTGGAGAGAAAAGAGAAATGGAAAGACAAGAATCAGCAAGAGGGAAAATGTCCAGGTGATTCATTTTAAAAAGTTCTTGTTAAACATTAAGCCCAAATATGAGCAAGAATCCATCCATCTGCAAAGAGGAAGGAGAAAATCGTGGCCTACTGTAAGTAAGCTATTACACATACAAAGATCTGGGCAATTCCTCAGTTTGGTGCTCAGGGAAAGTATCTGCCTCAGCTGTGATGTATCTCATTGCCTTCTTTTCTTAAACAGTTAGGTGAATAAGAACAGAAATCAAGTGTAAGCGGTGGCAGAATTGGTAGTCAGGTTGAAGAATTTTGCTTCTGAAAGTGCTCATCAGATGATTAGATTATTGAAAAGAGAATTATCCCATATGAACTACCATCTGTATCTGGTGAAAAAAATGCAGGCATTCCTCCTGGAATCCTTAGATTTAGGATATCCCATCACTGTAACTTAGTGGAGCTAGGTAGAACAGTTTTGGGAAAAAAAGTATATAAAAGCTTTCAGAGCATAGCTGAGTTTTTGTTTTGTTTTGTTTTTGTTTTGCACAGATAAAGAACATTGGCCAAGAAATACATAATTCAACATACATATACTTGAATTGCCCCAAAATAAAGATTATTGAATCTCTGAACAAAAACCAAAGAGGAGTAAATCCACCCTGTCTCCGATACTTACAGCTATTGTAACAACGGTGCGGTCTGCAAAAGCCGTCATTACCACTTTCTGCAAAATGTTTTCCTGCCAAAAAAATTAATAAAGTCTGAATTTTTTCTGGACTCCTTTTTCTCACCATACTACTTTGTCCTTGAGAGCAAAGACCACACCCACCCCCTCCAAGGCCCAATCCCTTCTGAGAACTCCCAGCTCCTGTCTTCTCTGGAAGGTGCGACAGGGAGCAGTCCTCACAGCAAGTTTCTGTTGGGCTCAGTAAGGGTCTTCAAACAGCAAATAAAACTCAGTGATCAACCCAGAATGACTGATAGTTACGAGGGAACTGAAAGGGGAAAACAACATTAAATGGGCATGGAAATGCTCACTTGAGTTATGCCACAAACAGTATGTATTCAAAACTAATAAAATCCTAAAATGGTGTTAACCCTTGGGTCAGAAAAGGAAAAAATAAAATACATGCCCCAAATTTGGATTTTGACTCATAAAACAACCATCCAGGCAAAAAACCATTTTTATCTCCACCACAAACTGTTATCATATTTTGAAAGACGTTCTGAGTAAAGATTCTCTCTCTCAGAGGAAAACTTGAATCCTAAGTCTTAATATAANACCATTTTTATCTCCACCACAAACTGTTATAATATTTTGAAAGACGTTCTGAGTAAAGATTCTCTCTCTCAGAGGAAAACTTGAATCCTAAGTCTTAATATAAAGACTTCCTTCCTGTCAAGTGGCTTATTGCCAATTAATTCATTCTCCCTTTCTCTCTCATCTCTACCGAGGCTGTATTATAATAGCCTTTATTGTAAATTGTAAATACTGTAAATCCTTAGCAGTTAATACTAATTTTGATGTAGTAATGCTTATTTAGTGAATTGGCTTAATTAGAAACGATTTCATTACTTTAAATTATGTTAACTTTGAGAAGGATATGTAACTTTGTATAACTGATTAGTCTTAATAGAAAGAAATGATGTCAAATTAGCATCTCCATATATAATTGTCTGTTAAGAATTCCAGTTTTTTGGATATTTTTTATCCAATCTAGAGTGTGCAGCAAGAAAATATCGTGTTTGTGGATATTTCTTATTTTTGTCCTTTCTGATGCCAAACTTTTAATACCAAGTTAACTTGTATGACAACAACATTAATTGCTTGTGCTTACAGTTTGTGGCTTAATGTGACATTTTCTCCACTCAATCACAACCTTCTAGACATATCCCTCTTGGCATTTTTAACAGTTTTAAATAATTTCTTTCAAAAAGCAAAGTGTCTGGTTTGTTATCATGAACACACTGAGAAGATCATTATTAATTCTAGTGAATCTTTCTTCTTCAAATTGCTTTAGAAAATAATGATTGATTTTGGTTAGCAATTTCTATTAATAGAGATTTGCAGACTTCATTCTATAACTTCCATGGCGAAAGACTTGAATGCTTGAATAGAGTACAGTACTCTCGTCAACTGAGCACTGGAATTTTATGGTTTTAAGAATTTATCAAAAAGTGGGGTCCCTGGGTGGCACAGCGGTTAAGCATCTGCCTTCGGCTCAGGGCGTGATCCTGGCGTTGTGGGATCGAGCCCCATATCAGGCTCCTCCGCTATGAGTCTGCTTCTTCCTCTCCCACTCCCGCTGCTTGTGTTCCCTCTCTCTCTGGCTGTCTCTATCTCTGTCAAATAAATAAATAAAATCTTTTAAAAAAAAAAGAATTTATCAAAAAGTGATGGCCAATTTATTTCATGTTTACTGGCCGTAGACTGTCACCTCTCCTTTACTGTAATTCCCAATGTGCTATCATCAGTTGATTAAAGAGATGAATGAGAAGACACTGAAAACAACAGTACTAAGGACATCGAACCCAATCGGGAAAAACTAAGTTGTAAATTTCACGTGCATTTCCCCAGCTCTTCCATTTAAGAAGCGTAGATAATGCACTCACCGTGGCCATGTCAATGGAAGCCGTGGCTTCGTCCATGATGAGAATGCTGCTTTTGCGGACAAAGGCCCTAGCAAGACAGAACAGCTGTCTCTGTCCAACGCTGAAGTTCTCCCCACCTTCGGTGACAACTGCATCTACATCAGGAGAAGCAAGGATTTCGCTGAAATGCTGCTAACATTTTCCTTGAGCAAAGTAGGGAAAAATAGGAATGTCCTAAAGAGGATGCTGGATTTCACTGTACTGCTGCGAAGATTTCATACTGGAAAGACGAAGAGGAATTTTACGTTGGGAAAATGAATATGATCCTGGGCCGTATTGTTTTTGACAAAAGGTGGTAAATTACCTACTTATAGCTGGATATAAAATGCTGTTAAGGCATTTTGAAGACTGGAAGACCCTAGAGGCTATTTAATATAATTATTTAAGGAGATTATTTAATAAAACTATCTCAGGCCCAGAGAAATGAAGTGGCTTGCTCATGATCACACAGCTAATTTGCAGTAGAGCTTGATAAGAAACAGAACATTCTTGACTCCAATGTCCATTCTCTTTTCATTATACCAGCCCACTGGACTGTAAGTTGCACATGGTTAAGGACTGGATTTATTTTTGTTCATCAGTGTATCCTCAGCACTTGGTATCTGACATAGCAGCTGAATAGAACATTGTTGAATGGATAAATGCATGTTAGCTCCTCATTATCGTTTTCTTTTTCTTTTTGGGTTTCCATCCACATTTCATAAACTGTCCTATTGTGAGTTTAAGATTAATTAAGATTAATTTTGTTTTACCTCTTTTCTTAGAATTCAAACACTTCCTAGTAGAGTCCTAGGGGTAAATTTCTATTTTCTCATTGCATCAAATTCTTATAATTTTTCATGCTTGGGTGCTATGCCTTTATTCTCTAAATTTTAATTTACATAATAAATAAGGAGGGTGTGAGAGATGATGAATGTTCTTCACCAGAATTGGCCCAAACCAGATCTTTATCAAGCAACTGATGTAATCTTTATGAAGACAATGAACATAAGCAACATCCAATTACATAGTGTAAATATAATCCTCTGTTGCTTACACTGTACCCTAACCCTTGAACACTGTGCCCATGATTCAAAACAGGTGCATACAACTTTCATGTGAGTGAAGAGGACTACAAAGCCATGATTGCCTGTATTCCCAACTACTAAAGGTGTGTCTAAATACCACAGAAGGGTCTATACGCATTATCAATTTCTCAAGTAGACTTGCAATGTTTCGCCATGTAAGACATCAAAATTATGATGGGAAAGTTCATCCAGGTCCCTGGAATTGCTCGCATAGTCTAACACTGTCAAGTTGATAAAACTATCTTTAGCGACATGCTATCTCCATTTCTGTTTGTGGGATGCCTTTCCCTTGGGACACAATTTAAAATCATAAAAGGTATTGTTTTTGAGTAGATCCCCCTTCCCAAATAAACATGGTGTTATTTTGTGGGCTGATTTTTTTTTCTAGATGCCAAACAACACAATGAATGTGGCAACTACATATTATGTATTAAAATTAGAATATCAACCAACTCTTACCTTTCTGTTTTCTTAAATGAGTTCATATTTTAAGGTAGCAAAAGTCCAAAATTATAGATATTCATCATTTTTATGAATTAAAGACTCCATTGTGCACTTTCTGTTTTTGTTTTTTTTTTTAAGATTTTATTTATTTATTTGAGGTACAGCGAAAGTGAGCAAGAGAGAGGGAGAGAACATGAGCAGGGGGAGCGGCAGAGGAAGAAGGAGAAGCAGGCTCTTCACTGAGCAGGNTAAGATTTTATTTATTTATTTGAGGTACAGCGAAAGTGAGCGAGAGAGAGGGAGAGAACATGAGCAGGGGGAGCGGCAGAGGAAGAAGGAGAAGCAGGCTCTTCACTGAGCAGGGAGCCCGAAGTAAGGCTCCATCCCAGGACCCTGGAATTCCGACCTGAGCTGAAGTCAGATGCTTAAGGGACTGAGCCACCCAGGCGCCCCTCTGTTGTTTTGTTTTGTTAATCATGTTCTTTCATTATTGTTGTTGTTTTATTCTGTCATCAGTTATTTTCCAGAAATTGTCTACCTCTGGGACTAAATTTATATCAATGACTGTTTGAATACATGTTTTATCCCTTACATGGGTGGCTAAAACTGACTTTGCAGCAAGATATAGAACATAATGTCTTCATGAAATTACATCACATAAATATAAGCAAGAAGCCCTCCTGGCAACAAAGAAAATGGCTGCCAATGTGGAGAAACTGTCTGCTCCTACATGGTACTGACTACTTTGAACCTAATAGCCTCTTCAAACCTCTTACCCATTTACTGGGGGTCAAGGGTCATGTCAATCACATGAATAGAATGACCACAAGGAAATATTCTGATTCAAATGACCTGTACCTAATGTAATAAAATTATTAAAAAACAAAAAAACAAAAACAACAAATGACCTGTACCACTGGGGCGCCTGGGTGGCTCAGTAGGTTAATTGTCCGACTCTTGATTTCAGCTCAGGTCATGATCTCAGGGTTGTAGATTGAGCCTGCTTGAGATTCTCTCTCTCCCCCTGCCCCTCCTCCCCTGCTTGTGCTCTTGTGCCCTCTCTCTCTAAAAAAATTAAAAATAAAATAAAATAACCTGTACCACTAAAGTGAAAAGACTGAAGAGTTAAATGTATTAACTGGAGTATTCTGGAGTATTCATATAGAACAGAATTTGTTACAGGTTTCATCCTCTGATATCTCATGCAAAAACATTAGATTTTGAAGTGTCCTAATGACCTTTTGGAGATTATTTTAAATATAAGGGGATTTAACATGAATTATGTGGTTCCAGCATAAAATATAGATAGAGATATATAGAAATAATTGCATATGTAAAAACAAGTGCATTCTCTAGAAAATATACCTAGACCTCCTGGTAGGGATTTGACCATATTCTTCAGCTGAGCAATTTCTAGAGCTTCCCAGAGTCTGTCATCTGTGCATTTACACTCTGGATCTAAATTAAATCTGTAGGGGGAAAGATAAGTTATTTAGTCAATAAATAAAAATAAAGGCATTTTTACATATGTTTGCTTATTGCTGTTCTTTCCTTAAAATATAAGTCCAATTTGTTTTGGTTATTGCTCTATCCCTAGTACCTAGAAGAGTGCTCAGGATAGAGCAGGCATTCAATTCGTGTTAGATGAATAAATGAATGACCTTAATGCTATGAAAAATGTTTCCTGAAGACACAATCGGTAAGTTTATAAGCAAGATAGGACATGANCAGTGCTCAGGATAGAGCAGGCATTCAATTCGTGTTAGATGAATAAATGACCTTAATGCTATGAAAAATGTTTCCTGAAGACACAATCGGTAAGTTTATAAGCAAGATAGGACATGATAAAATTCATTATGTAGATTTATCCACTTTTATATTATGCTTAATATAACTGGAATCGTGTCTAGCAAAGTGTTTTTATAGAACCGATGATAAAAGGGAACATGTAATACTATTTTAGATGAGCCACACTGCACCACCCACAATAGTAGTATTCATAATAAATCTATCCAGACATATAAATTCACCATGGCAATGCTAAATAACTGGATACATCCCCAACTTTTAACTTCTACAGCTGAATATTCAGCAATCTTAGGTCCATTTTCTCTTCAAGACAAAAGGAAGTGGCAATACTTCTTTGTAATTAAGGTAGAGGAGGTGAGCAAGAGAGAGCGGAGGATGGACGCAACGAGAGACATGACCTGGTGGATCATGCCATGGAGAACTTTGGAGTCAGACAAACTTTACTTGGAATTGTGGTTCTACCACTTACTGAGTGTATGAACTTGAACCAGTTAGAGCTTCTCTGAGGTTCAAAATTCTCATCTGTAAATTGAGGATAATAGTATGTATACTAGAGCAGTGCTTTGAGGATGTAATGAGACAATATATTTAAAGCACTTAGCAGATAGTAGATATTGCCTTTTTTTTTTTTTTACAGTGGAAAACTATAAACCAGGCATGGAGAAGACTGTAGCAGCTTCTTAAAAGCAATTCTGGCTGCAAGAAAAATTGTGAGGGATGGGGGAATCAAGGGATTAACCGAACTCAGTATCTGCTGAGCCCAAGCCAGTTGCATTAAGTGATAGGCAGGAGATCTGTAGGGTAGAACACCTTAGAAATGTCTGCCAAGAATCACTGCCCCAAGTACAGAGGGAAAGTGACTTTTGTGGAATCAAATTGAAAGAGCAGAGCTCCTGGAAAAACATAAAGGACTGGCCTCTGTAGGTTAATTTAGCAGTTCTAGGGTTTCCTAAACCAAATTGTTGGCCAGAATATTCGATCTTATCATCCTGATAATGTCATTCACACCTATCTGAAAAACAGTTCTGAGGAAAACCCTCCTATGAGCCAAAAGGTAAATCCTGAGACATTCGGGTTTCTGTTGAATACATCACTTACCTAATAGAACCACTGAATAGTATTGGATCCTGCAAAATGATTGAAAGTCTAGAACGTAGTGTGTGCAGTGGTAGTTTTGAAATGTCTATCCCATCAATGACAATCTTTCCTGTTAAACAGAAACAAAAAATTGCAGGCATGTAGTAAAATCAGAAGTAAAATAATATTTGTTTACAAATTGAAAGTACTTTCCTAGTTCAGGGTTGAAACTCAGAAGATGAAGCTTTCCATTTAAGTATTAAAAACATCATTATCCATCTCTATGAGAAATATATATTTTGGTGGTAGGTTCTCTTTCTTATGTAGTTTCTCTGAAAGAGATTCTCAGTTTCTATTCAGTTTCCATGGTTCATACAAACCCAAAGTATTTTTCTCCTTAAAGGGTCCTCTTCCTTCTAATATTCCTTTATCCTTGTTCCCTGCTTTCTTTTCTTTCATAAGATATTCTATATACATGCAACTATCTTTTTTTATTGTCTCTCTTTCCTGACTAGAATATAAACTCTTTGAAGACAGTGATTTTTGTCTAACTTATTCACTCTTTTATTGATTGAACAGGACAGTGCATTGCAAATAAGAAAGGAAATTCTATAACATAGATATCAACTTTTAATTAATTTCTCCATACTGTATTTAGACTTATTAGAGACTTGTGCCATCTTGATGTCTTTGCCTCAAATTGATAGATTATTTTATCTTATCACTTTGTGCAAAGACAGAACTGCCATATGAAATGAACAGGCCAGGCAAAGAGTGGCAGGTAGAGTCCCTTTTCCAGCTAGATGTAGTTTCAAGAGGAGACAAGGTGATCAGTTGAACCTTTCTTTCAGGAATAACACACTATCTGTTAAAATCTTAACAACCTAATGCTAAACAAGAGAATCAGTCATTGATAGCCCATATGGGGCCTGAAAGCATGTTTCTGGATTCATAAGGAACAGGCTAATCTATTATGTTCAGTTATAACCACAGTTGTTTTGTTTTTTGATTAAAAGTGTCAATCGTCTTTGGATCATGTAACTGACTTATAATGCAAATCCACTGAAGGTCCTTATAGTAGCTGTGTGTTATTTATTATTACTAGCCATGGAAGAGCAAGCTGCCAACCCAGCAGCTGACGCCAGCTCTGCTCCTGAATCCAAACCCCAAGGAGACTGCAATTACTGTAGTTCATCTCTGTTCATAAACTGACCTCTTCACCTCACAGAGCTGTTGTATAGATTAAATTAAACAATATAAACTGTCAAGTACAATAAAAACCTGAAGTACTATAATCATCACCACAATTATTTCAGATAATAATAGGAAGTACTTCCTTGAGCTGATCAAGCACATTGCTGGATACCCATTTATTCAGGATGGTTTATGTGCTGGGCTATTTATAGGCCACTTGATAGACTAAATAATGTGACATATTTTTTCTAAAGCAAAGATTAAATTATTTCCATGTATCATGTTATTAATTTTGTGGATGAATAAATATTTTTTTATATTGTCAACATGTGCTTGGCACTTTGCAGGTTGCCACCCACAAAATGTCCAGCATCATGAAACTATGTTATGAAGGTAAGAGTCATGCACCAAAATTAATAATGCAGATTACTTATCTCCTTGCATTTTTTTCCTTTGATGGAAATGGATGTGTTTTTAGTTTGAACAAAGCAAGACAGTGTTCCTTTCTCTCCCTTCCTCTTGAAATGCCACCTGCATCTACTGCTGTGCAAAATGGGTGGCTTTGTTTTCATTTTATCAGTTTATTAGAATTCTTTAACAACACTCTCTAGAGCTGAGTCTAGAGCTAATAATTTTATTAGCAATTTTATGTTCATTCTTTACTTCTAGACTGTTGATCTGGGACACCTGCCTCAAATCATGGGTCGCAGGACACAAAGTCCTTATAAATATTTGCTCTTTCTTTCTGCAGGATTAGGTAAGTTAATGTCTCACTTCCTCTAAGGAAAAGCACCACAAAGCCAATGAGAACATTCAGTTGGTAACTTACCATCAAATATATCAACCATTCTGAAGAAAGCCAGTGATAATGATGATTTCCCGCTGCCAGTGCGACCACATATGCCCACCTAAAAAGCAAATGTCACTCAGAGAGAAAAGGACTCAGAAAAAAGACAGAAGATGGGCAAAAAGTGTTTTTAATTTCAACAAGATACCACGGGGAAACTACGCCTCTAAAGTTACAAAAAACCGTCATTCTTTTCTTAGGTCTCCTTTATGTATCCTCATTAAGGTAAGAATAGAGTCTTCACAGAATATTCAATGATTTCATTCTAATTCTTTTTATTTTTATGTGGCTGTGCTGTTTTTCCTTCATGGCTTAATTTTTGCATTTAGTATATTGTTGCTCTAATAAGTATTCAATTTTATCTTAGAAGTGATGATTTTATAAGAAAAAGTAGACTGGCTCTAATTTTTTTCTGCACATTTTCTCTTTTTATTTTTAATTTTATGGATTTACTTTTTATTGTGTTCAGTTAGCCACCATATAGTACAGCATTAGTTTCTGATGTAGTGTTCAATGATTCAATAGTTGTGTATACACCCAGTGCTCATCACAATATTTTCTCTTTTTAAAGTAGCTAAAACAAATCATTTTGGGACTAAAGCTAGTACAAATGCATTAGTTCTCAAGGGGATGTCTGATATGGCTGTAAGCCAGGAGCCNACACCCAGTGCTCATCACAATATTTTCTCTTTTTAAAGTAGCTAAAACAAATCGTTTTGGGACTAAAGCTAGTACAAATGCATTAGTTCTCAAGGGGATGTCTGATATGGCTGTAAGCCAGGAGCCAGAAATTTGGAAAAATACACATATTGTTGATTTTCCTGATCTTCAAGGGGGACTAATGAACGGCAATACAACTTAGAGAACATGTATTTTATCCTGATCCTATCTCTCTCTTTTCTCTTTTACGTAGATAATTTGATCTGTAAAGTGCAGGGAGTATTATGTGAGCCCAGTTGAGAATGTTCTTGGCTGAATGTCTCAAGAGCTTAGGTAGTGATCAAGTGGCTCCATTCTCTGATTTGTATGATACAAATGGCAGTGAGTTCCATACCTTTTGCCCAGGTTTGATGTAAGCCTTGACATGCTTAAGAACAGGTTTCAGATTATTTTCATATCTGACACACAGGTCATGAATCTTGATCTCTCCTTCCTGTGGCCAATGTTCTGGAACTTGAGAAGGGTCTGGGGGGTGAAGGTGAAGTAGGGAAAATGAATGGGAGAGAGAAAGAGGGGGCCAAGGAGAGAGGGAATGGGATAGAGGGGGAGAGAGATGGTGGGAGAGGGAGGAAGGGGGAAGGAAAGAGAGCGGGGCAGGAAGACACATACACATACTTATATACATTTATACATACAAACATATACATTTTTTATGAATTTAAAATAATATTGAACCAAATTCTGTATCTTTTTAAAATTAAAATTACATTCAGAGTAAAGGCCTATTGATTAAGAACCTTCAAAATAGTTTTCTATATGTGTGTTTCTTTTTGAAGCATGAACTATTCTGTCTTTTCTACATTCCATCACTTGATTCTATTGAAGATAGTTCATCTGCGAATTGATTCATTTGTTCAGTCAATCAATCTTCAAACATTTGATGCTTAAAATGTGAGAAGTGTTTTGCAAGATGTTGGGAATATGGAAATGAAAGACATGCCTCAAGGTGCTCCCTGTGTCCTGGGGAAGCATCGGGATCTACAGGACTGCATGCAGAGTCACATGATGGAGTCCAACCCAAGGTGCTCTCGGAGCACGGATGCTGGTAACCTGAGAGTTCCAGGAGGGTTTCAAGAGAAGATGGTGCCTGAGATGGGTCTTAAAGGATTAGGGATGGGGAGATTTGTTTCAAATATACATGGAGAGAACAAAGATAAAAAGAAGGCATAGCATGTTGGTATGACCAGAGTAAAAGTCATGGATAGATGATGAGAGATGAGACCAGATAGGTGGGCAAGGATCAACTAATGAAGAGTCTAGTGGTCTTAGCTAACTTTTCTGGACTTTGTCCTTGAAGATCTGGATAGTTATTGAAGGATTTAGGCAAAAGAATGCATTTTAAGCATGAAATTTGAATTTAAGAAAGATCATTCTGTCTGCAGTATTGAATTTCCTGCCAATTTTATTGTAGCAAAGCTGAGAATCTCAGTGAGTAAGATCCAAGTTTCTTGACATCTAAGTTAATAGGATCTTGAGGAAGAGTACACAATAGTTCATAGTGTAGGTTGGCAACAAATGTAATGAAGTCCAAATACTTTTTATAATTCCCTTTAAATATTAGTACATAATATCTATTTGGAGTCTGGTCGTATCCCAAAATTTTCAGGTCTAGTCATATAATTTCAGGTGTAGCTCATAAAATAAAGGCAAGACGAAAAGGGATTCTCTGGATTTTAAAGTGGAAAACAAAAGCAAAAATGACCATGTGTCTGGCACACAATTAATATTTGTATAAAATATTTAAGTGAAACAAAATAGTATTCAGAGCAATACCCATAGTGCCTTCATAGTTCTCAGATTCCATAGTCAAGAAACTGTTCACTTTCTTCACTGCCCCCATCTGGACCTCCAGGTCAGCCAAGTTCCTCACAACCCAGTTCAAATAATTGGTTATCTGTGTCAGGTGACAAAAAGAAATTAACACATTTGAAATGAAGTACGATCTTTGTAATCACTGGATATTTTAGGATAGGATGACTTGGACAGTTAGTGTACATCATGTGGTACAATTTGTAAGTGCTGCAAGATATCAGAGACCAGGGAGGATGTCATGGGATCAAGCAGGCAAAGGAGGTGTCCACTCTTCTTCAAGGGTCCTCACATGTCAATGATTCATAAACTGTCCTCTGATTTCCCTGCACGAGTTGGATGTACCTCTGTTTGCACTTATCTCATTTATATTCATATTCATTTTAGTTTCCCAAAATAGGTTGTGAACAACTTACAACAGGGATCTCAAACAGCCTTGGGAATCTCTCACCATAGATTCTGAGGAGTTTCTAAAAACCGATTCGCAGTATCAGGACTGAATCCATGCTACCGGAAATTGCTGGGTTTGGGCCCCAATCTCCTATTATTTGTAAGATGTCATTTTGTTGTGAATTTCAATCTGCTCCTCTTATGTCCATGAATAGGAGTTGATAATAATTATGGAAGGTTCCTCCAGCACTACATGAAAAGAGATGTGTTCATCCATACCTACCGTAAGTGCGTACAGAAGACCCAAACCCACCAATCCAGAATTGGAAGAGCCGCTGATGGATGCAATAGAGGCAGTGAGGACAATGCAAGCTCCCAGATAATCCTAGAAAAGAGCAAGAAAAAGCATTAAAAAAATTTCCTCAAGTTCTTAAACAAAAGAACCTAACCAATTTAGGGAGGTGATCACTAAGACAGTACACATCACTTCTTGTGTGTCCTGTTAAGTTTCTGAGGAAGGCTACCTAAGATATGGATGAACGCCGACTCACCATTTTAAGGCTGGAATGGGTGTAATTCAATGCTCTCATTGAATCCATGCAGAAATGGATTAAGAGAACTTAAATAACTTGCCAGAAATTCAGCTGCAATTTGTGGCCCAACCAGCATCAGACATAGGGTTTCTTTTTCTCCTCCCCTTCCCCCCACCAGCCCTTTCTATTGCATTGTGTTGCCAGATAAGTAATTATTTGGAGACTTGATTTACTACCTTAAATTTCATGTGTGCTTATGTCTGGGTTGTGTAATCTATCTCCCTTGAGTGATATAGTAAGGGCCCTGCAGAAATTTGCATCTGGATACCTTGTTGAGATTCATATCTAAACTTTTTGTCAAATATCTGAGCTCAGAGTCTGGGACATTAAATCTCCAGATTCCACGTAAATAAGAATTAGGGTTGTATTTACTCATAAATGGGAAGTGTGGGACTGTCTTAGAGCATCCGAATTATCTATGGTCTATCAGTGATAAACTCTTCTGTGAAATTTAAAAAATTCATTGAGACCAGTCTTTAACTCAAATAAAAAACAGGGCACAGCTGTCCATTCTCTTTTCTTTTCTTTTCTTTTTTTAGAAAAAAGATTTTATTTATTTATTTTAGAGAGAGAAAGACAGAGTGTAGGGGGTGTGTGGAGGGGCAGAGGGAAAGGGAGAAAAAGAAAATCTTAAGCAAGGTCCACGTCCAACCGGGGCTCAATCTTATGACACTGAGATCATGACCTGAGAGCCGAAATCAAGAGTCAGATACTTAACTGACTAAGCCACCCAGACACTCCACATCTGTTCATTTTCAAACACTTCTTGTTTCGCCATTCACCAGCACTCTTAGGCACTGTTATGTCTTATCATTTGAAAAAAAATCTTAAAAACTTTTCATGCCAATGAATCATATGTCCCAGAAGCAGGTAGCATTTCAGGCATGAGCACTTCTAGAACTATTTCAAGTCTCATTCACTTGTGACCTTTCTAGCTAGATATGTCTCTGATCCCTCAAAAAAAAAAAAAANAAAAAACACCAAAAAAAAAAAAACCCAAAACTAATAACTAGGTGATAAGACTTTAATGACGGTAATGGAGTGTTTAACATGCTGGAGTCAACAAATGAAGTTACTCAAATCAGCTCACATGTGCACATTCCTTCCTCTTTTTAGAGCAGATCCAAAGATCCAGCTTTTAAGGAGCAATCAATAATTCCAGCCTTGAAATCAGAGATCTGGGCTCAGATGCTGACTTTGCCAATTACCACACAAATAATTTAAACTGCTTTGAAACTAAGTTTCTTTGGAAAATAGAAATAATACCTAATTCAAAGACTTTGAAAGGACTAAAAAAAAAAAATAGATTAAATACCCGTTAGATTTCACCACCTCCATGTACCAGGATGTCTTTTTTCCTCTGGATGATTTTCAAATGTTTGAAGCAAGCTTAAAAGTTTATGTGCATCATAAAACATCAAAGGTTACAAAGAGGCACTAAAATCTAATTCCATAATGATTTCCATGATCTTTACAAAGAATAAAGAAAGAAATCATGCAGAGTTACTCTCTTGAGGCAGTAAATTCCCAAGAGGTAGTAAATACTCCTTGGATTGCTTCTTCCAGTTGGACCATGTGTTAACAACTTGTCACATCCCAATTAGGTAGTACTTCTTCTTTTTCCCTTTATTTGAAGCAACAACTACGTGGGTGCATAATCTAACCAGTCTGGGCCACTCTTACATCTGACAAATGCCAACATGCTTACCAAATACTTCTAAAATATTTACAGCAATATGAATTTTTCCTTCCAGCCCTCTGTGTAAAGTTAATACTTCTAAAGTTATGCCATAAATTTGTAATTTCTATATTATCTCTTCTAAAAAGACTCATAAAAAGTTTCTGTGATGAGTCCCAGAGAGTAAGTATCAGGAGATACTTGGAGCAAGGCCTTTCCTCCCAGCTTGATATAAAGAAATATGCCATTCAGTTTCTGAGAAATTTCTGTGGGTAATGTACACATTAAGGATTTGAAACAAGGCATATTTTTATTAATTTCTATTCAAGAAGAGCTTCATTCTTCATACTATCATATATATATGTTTGTTTCAAGATTTTTTAAAATTCCACTTAGTTAACATGTAGTAGAATATTAGTTTCAGGAGTAGAATTTAGTGATTCATCACTTACATACAGCACCCAGTGCTCATCACAAGTGCCTTCCTTAATGTCCATCACCCATTTAGCCCATCCACCCATCCACCTCCCCTCCATCAATCCTCAGTTTGTTCTCTATAGTTAAAAGTCTGTTTTATGGTTTGCCTCTCTCTTTTTTCTTTCTTTCCCCATGTTCATCTGTTTCATTTCTTAAATCCCACATATGAATAAAATCATACGGTATTTGTCTTTCTCTGATTTATTTTGCTTAGCATAATACTCTCTAGCTCCATCCACATCATTGCAAATGGCAAGATTTCCCTTTTTTTATGGATGAGTAATATTCCACTGTATATATATACCACGTCTTTATCCAATCATCAGTCAATGGACATTTGGGCACTTTCCACAATTTGGCTATTGTTGATAATGCTGCTATAAACATCGGGGTGCATGTGTTCCTTCAAATCAGTATTTTTGTATCCTTTGGGTAAATACTTGGTAGTGCAATTCCTGGATCATAAGTTAGTTCTATTTTTAACTTTGTGAGGAACCTCCATGCTGTTTTCCAGAGTGGCTGCACCAGTTTGCATTCCCACCAGCAGTGCAGGAGAGTTCCTTTTTTGCCACATCCTCGCCAACATCTGTTCTTTCCTGTGTTATTAATTTTAGCCATTCTGACAGGTGTGAGGTGGTATTTCATTGTGGTTTTGATTTGTTTTCACTGATGCCGAATGATGTTGACCATCTTTTCATGTGTCTGTTGGCCATCTGGATGTCTTCATTGGAAAAATGTCTATTTATGTCTTCTGCCCATTTCTCAACTGGATTATAATTTTGGAGGGGTATTGAGTTTGATAAATTCTTTATAGATTTTGGATACTAACCCTTTATTAGATATGTCATTTGCAAATATCTTCTCCCATTCTGAAGGTTGCATTTTAGTTTTATTGATTGTTTCCTTCACTGTGCAGAAGCTTTTTGTCTTGATGAAATCCCAGTAGTTCATTTTTGCTTTTGGAGTATTTACTACCAAGTGGTTGCTGCCTGGGTTCTCCTCTAGGATTTTGATGGTTTCTTGTCTTACATTTAGGTCTTTCAACTATTTTGAATTTGTTTTTGTGAATGATGTAAAGAAAGTGGTCCAGTTTCATTCTTCTGCATGTTGTTGTCCAACCTTTTGTTGAAGAGATTGTTTATTTTCCATGGGTATTTTTTCCAGCTTTGTTGAAGATTAGTTGACCATAATGTTGTGGTTCCATTTCTGGGTTTTTCTATTCTGTTCCATTGATCTAAGCGTTGGTTTTTGTGCCAGTACCATACTGCCTTGATCACTAAAGCTTTGTAATATAATTTGAAGTCCAGAATTGTGATGCCTTCAGCTTTGCTTTTCTTTTTCAAAATTGTATACATTCTTTTAAAAGTATAACAGCAAAATAATCACTGAGTTTCAAAAAATGGAAATTAGACAGTAGGCCTAACGTAAACATTATAAAGGAAATGCAAAACTTTATGCACTGAATCTCTTTTCTTCTCTTTTTCTCTTTTTCTCTCACCCTCCCTCCATTAAATTAACTATGGAATCTATATTTTATATTGGGGCCTGGATTCACTCATTATATAGAACTAAATGGTAGATTCAGTTAGATGATAATTTAAATTATTTTCTATTGAATTAAAATGATAATTCTGGTAATAGATAGCCTTATCCTGGCAACATTGCCAGCAAGAGAAGTGAAAACAGAAGAAGGAGGGAAGGGAGGAGGTTGATGAGTAACTTTGAGCTAATATATAATTTCTGGCTCTCTTTCACATGGCTAATGTTTTTAAAACTACTTGAAAGGTTCTCAGTATGATCATTAGATACTGTTATTTTAATTATTAGTCCAGTATATAAAATATGCCAAGATTTATATATAAATATATATATATATATTTAAATTTAATTTAATTTCAAGTTAGTTAAAATACAGTGCAGCACTGGTTTCAGGAGCAGAATCCATCCAGTGATTCATCACCCACATACAATACTCAATGCTCATCCCAACAAGTGCCCTCCTTAATGCCCATCACTCATTTAATCCATCCCCCCACCAGCCACCTCCCCTCAAGCAAACCTCATTTTGCTCTCTATATTTAAGAGTCTATTATGGTTTGTTTACCTCTCTGTTTTTATCTGGTTTTTTTTTGCTTTATTTTTTATTAAAGATAATGTATAGAGATAAATGTTTTTGACATCTCAGCAACAAGGCATAGCTTCTTGAAGTACATTTATAGCACATTTTCCAGCAGATGAACCCATTTTCAAAATCTAAGTCTACTAAATTCAAATAGATATGAGAGCTTAAAAGCCAGTATGTCTGCAGTTTAGTAGCTATAACAAAGTTATTTTATTTATTATAAAAATATTCATTTTTTAATTTTTATTTTTTATAAAAATTTTTTATTATGTTATGTTAGTCACTATACAGCACATCCCAAGTTTTTGATGTAAAGTTCCATGATTCATTACTTGCGTATAACACCCAGTGCACCATGCAATACGTGCCCTCCTTAATACCCATCACCAGCCTATCCTGATCGCCCCATCTTTTTTTTTTTAGAAAGTGCTATTCTTCTTGTCTTCTAGTTACACCAACTAGATATTTTCAGCTCATTCCTGGATTATTACCACTACTCAAAAATCTTATTTCTAAAAAAAATAAAAACAAAAACAAAACCTTTTTTGTAATGAATTTGGAATGTTTTGGAAGCATTTGATCAGAATTTTGCCCTGATCTGCATAAGAAAGGAAACTCCTTTGTGCACCATGTTTATCAAGAAGACATAGCAAAATCACTAAATTGCATTAACTTGATAGACAGAGCTTACATTAGCTCCCTATTTTTCACTTCCTTTACCATTTTTTAAAGATTTTATTTATTTATTTGTCACAGAGAGAGAGAGAAAGAGAGAGAGCCCACACAAGCAGGGGGAGAGGCAGGAGGGGAGAAGCAGGCTCCCCACCCTCCAGCTGAAGGCAGCCGCTCAACCGACTGAGCCACTTAAGAAGTTTAATGAATTACAGAATGATTCTATATTTACACCTTCTTTCTTGTCTCTGCAAATATGCCAACAACAAAATGGTTTCAGGGCAATAAATTAAGAAAGGAGAAGCAGCTGGTCTGAATAACTCACACAAAGGAGAGCAAATACTTGGGGATCACTTGCAGCGTCCTTTCTATGCTTAGTCCTCAGACATCCTAACCAATCAATTCAACGAAAACACACTTGTGAACAAAACGATATAATGGAATGAGAGATTCAATTTAGGAAACAGGAGCTACCGCATATATGAGTTGCCAGTTCTCAAAGAGGCCCCACCGCCAGACATTGTATCTGGATAGTGATGAATTATAACTTCTATGGAGTTTGTGAATTCAACACTCCCCCAAGGGAGAAGCCTTTGATTTCCAAGTCAAAAAAGAGGCTTCTTCTCAGATTCTTGGTGATTCAGTGACATGTATCCATCTATGGGATTTTAGTGAAAACCATAATTTTCTATAAAAGACTTGCAAATAGTTAACAGCAACACAATCTCTTTCCTCACGTAGCCCTCGGAAGTACCAGTCTATGGTACCGCTGAATATCTGGGAGCACATATCAGGGCTCCCAGTGACGAGATCAGTGCACACCTGTCTGTGGTGGAGTTATGAACACACAAAAAAGCTCTGTGCTGTTTCATAAAATCGACTCTCGTGCGAGCTCACCCTGAAGGCTATTTTCATTTTAGCCTGTTGATTCTAAAGACTTTTTTTTTTTTTTTTTTGGATTCCTGATGTGAATTTTCTTTTACCCTTTCACCGCACAGCAAGACAAAGCCTTGGAAAGACAGCCTTTAGATAGGGTTACACAATTTTCGCAAATGGAAATACCGATGCCAAAGAACTGGAACTGTTTAGTGCAGAGGGCTGAAGAGAAAGCGCCGTGCTGAGCAAAAGAACGTAAGCAGCATTCAAAGGTTAGGCTGGAGCGACAGGCTGCACACGATTGTGGCCCACTTCACTTGGCACCCAGAGGAAAAACACTCCCCTCTCTGCCAGAGCAAGCCGGGTGGTCACAGTCTCGCTCCTTTTCCCACCAGCCAAATTACTTTATTCTTTTAGACTCTTGTCCTTTTTTGATGCGAGTGTATTGTGACCTTTATTTTTTTCCTAACTCGAAATGAATATGAAGTGATCATGGTGGGCAGGGCTATGTCTTCCATAGGGAAAGCTGTTTACTCGGAGAAAGGGAATAACTTGTGATTATTTTAGCTGTTTCTTAACTTGACCAGGAAAATAAACAAGAGCCATATATTTAAAATAAATCAGAGAATAAACGAAAATCGGATGGGGTTCATGGATCTTCCGTAATCCCATGAGGGGTGTTTTTCTCTGGTTCCTCTTCCTTCCTTCTCCTTGAGGTTTTCTGTCCAGGGAATTCAGTGGTATTGCTTCCCAAAGCTCGAACTGAGAGCGAAGAGGAAGGGAAGCGAAAAATAGCCACAGAAAGCTATGAGAAGTTTTCTCCTCTTTCTCTTCATGAAGGTGATGAGTCCATGAATTAGAGTTGGTGAAATCCGTAGATCTGCATCAGGAAATCCTACTTGCTTCTTCTGATTTATGCCCAATGCCTCAACCTTCCTCGTACCATTTTAGTTGTGTTTCTGCTCTGGGAACTCTAAGAATATTTGCTATAAGCAGATATTTTTGTTAACTGAGGAATATGGCAAAGAATAGAGAATGGAGGGGTTGTGTTGATACTGTGGATAAGTAAGATCAATGCAGACTCACTGGACCAAATAGAAGTTTTCATTACTTATTTTTCTAACGACTTACAAGGCAGAATATGTCCAGCTGTGGGGGTCAGAGAACAGTTCACACCCTAGTCTCCAAGGTCCTGTATCTCAACATTCATGTTTCTGACACAAGATCCATTTATTTCAAACTGCAATTGTGTCTCCAGTGATGTGGACATGTCCACAGGAGCTCAGTAGTAATGAGGTCATTTATATGTGTACAATTGGGAGAAGAGTTACTTCCTAATAGGAGTTACCTAGTTAACTTATTCAGTACCCTTACTGTAGCATATGTTCTTGAATTACACACTTATATTTGAGTAAAGATTCTGTTATTCACATATTCTAAATAATATACTGGTTCTAATGAACATTCTCAAAGTACTCAGAAGAAAGAAAGAGAGTGAATCTGACTAGTTTAAAGTTGGCTCATTGGGGTTGTTTAGAGGTGTGTGTGTGTGTGTGTGTGTGAGTGCGCGCATATCCGCATAAAACACTGACACACAAAATTAGGCAAAGGAGAAAAATCATACACAAAAGACTTTGGACCTTGATTTCTGTCAGCAGAGATGCCTAGAATTTTGCATAAATCAACAAGTTCCCTACCAAACCTTACCTTTACCCATCAGAAACAGAAGCAAAAGATTCCTTTTTTTTTTTTTTTGGTATTGGTTTTTAAGGGAGAGCTCTGGTAATGAGACTAGACAGGAATTCTTAGAAGGTTCGTAATACACAGCAAACAAAGACAAGACACACTAACAAATGTATTATCAAGGAACAGGATGGATGGCAGAGGCTGCCCTTCCTGTTTCAAACGTCAATATTTTCTTTAGGTCTGTACAGCTGGAACTAGAATTCTTTTACATTCGGGTTGGTCCGCTGCATTTTCACATGGGGGTTAAAGTAATGAGCTGTGAGTCAAACTGAACTAAGCCATTCTGAATCTGGCCACGCTACCTCTCTAATTTCTCCTGACCTCCCCTTTCTTGGCTGTCTGAAGGCTCTAATATCTTGTCTTTTGGCTATGAAAGAAGAACATATGGTTTGCTTGAAGATTCTTATTAAACACTTGTCCATTAACCTGACAGTAGGAAGTGCTAAAGAGCAGAAACAGGAGTCAAGTCAGACTTTCACCTCAAGTCCAAAGCAAACACACTTGCCTCTAAAAAACCTGCCTGATCTCCAAGTTCAGAAAAATCAAATAACAAAGGTAGCCACTGACATTTTCTCTTATGATTTTGGGACATTCTTTCATAAAGCTACTTCATGATTAGTTCTCTTTTTCAGATATGATTGGGTTTTTTTTTTCTTCCTTAGAGAAAACAAATTTAAACAAACAAATAGAAGCTTAAAACAAGGAATTGGGGTCTGGAGAGGATCTAGGAATAATGTCTTAGTTTTGTTATAAATCCCAAGCAACACTTCATCCACCTTTATGCTATCTATAGGTAATTCAGGAGACATTTTGCCTTGCTCACAGCAAGCTGGAAGGAATTTCTTTTTTTTTTTTTTAAAGATTTTTTTTATTTATTCGACAGAGATAGAGACAGCCAGTGAGAGAGGGAACACAAGCAGGGGGAGTGGGAGAGGAAGATGCAGGCTCACAGCGGAGGAGCCTGATGTGGGGCTTGATCCCATAACGCCGGGATCACGCCCTGAGCTGAAGGCAGACGCTTAACCGTTGTGCCACCCAGGCGCCCCATGGAAGGAATTTCTTATCAACAACCAATGCTTCTATCTAAAATTTGTAAAATATAATTGTTATGTCACTGAATAATTTCTATACTGTAACTAATAGAGTGGAAGAGGATCTCTGTAAACCAGGGGGAAATCATGTCAACTAAAGCTCACAGGGGCGTCCAAGAATCCGTATCAACTTGTATCCAGCCATCAACAACTCAAATTACAACTTGGGCTCCTTCATTTCCATCTCATCAAATTTCTTTTACTATCTGCCTTCTTTGGTCTGTTGAGTTTTAAAAGCCTGAATATACTAGGGATGCTTAATTAGCAGACATGATATCCTTATAATAGTACAGATACACTTCCTTTTCCTTTTGACAAATGGATAGATAATTATTTTATTTTTTATTTTTATGTTTTTAAAGATTTTGTTTATTTATTTGAGAGAGAGAGCACAAATGGGGTGGAGGGCGGAGGCAGAAGGAGAGGGAGAAGCAGATCCCCTGCTGGGCAGGGAGCCTGATGCAGGGCTCGATTCCAGGACCCCAAGATCCCCTGACCTGAGCTGTAGGCAGGTGGTTAATGGACTGAGCCACTCAGGCTCCCCAATAGATAATTATTTTTTTTAAAAAAGATTACAGACATCTCATCATTACCACCAAAGTAGATTATTTATAGTAGAGATTGTGCACACCGGTCAAAAAACTACATCTCCTCCCCTTCTGGGACTTGTGTCCCATCTGTCTCCTGGTTCATACTCCAGCTGGTTGGCTTATGAACCACTTACCACAGCAGGTGCTGTTTCCATTCACTTATTTATTCATCCATTCATTCAAAAGACATTTGTTGAGTGCACCTGCTAATCGGTGAACTAGGGGACTTATATTATTATTTTTCATCCTAATATCCCCATGAAGTATCTATTCTTATTCCTATTTTACTGTGAGGAACAGACTCAAATTAAGTTGCTAGATCAAGTCTGTGTATGCCAAAGCATGTGCCTGATCCGCTCCTTCATAAGGCTAAGAAGAAGGCAACTGATGATTAATTGTGGTTTTTTACGTTTTGTGCTAACGTGATCCCCCACTGGCTTAAAACATAGAAAGTCACCACCTCTTCCAGGCCTGTCCTGCTCAGTGAAGGAAACGAGTACATCTGTTCACTTGTCAAATTTGCTCTTTTGAAAAAAAAAAAGAAGTTATACAAACATTTGCCATTCCATTAACTTATGTAATCTAGAGACTAATGAACACAAAATGAATTTTTGCTTTTTGGACTATTTGTCTTGCCATTAGCTAAAACATTATGACAAATTTCATCTGTAACATAAACAAACCTGAGCTATTTTAATGTCCGGAAAAAGTGAAGTTAGTGTGAATCTCGGTGCAAGACAAATTTTTACAACTGTCTCCCTCTTTGCATCAGCCCCCTTTTTTGTTTGGTTTCCATTTCGAAATCATGAAATGAACGTACCGTTCTGACCTCCAGCCATCTGTTGGCTGCGGAGAGAAATAAGTAGGCAATGTTGTTTGTGTCCGTCAGTTCCAGCATACGTTGCTTAAATCTGGTTTCATGCCTGTAGAAAACAAAACTATTATCATCCTAGCCACACAACGGGAGAAATAATAAGAAACAGTCACACTTACTACTACACTATTTACTCAACATAGTGACAAACGGATGGGATGAAATGACTAGTAAATGGACTCGTACTTCAAAATAAAGGCCAGCTGCTACTGCTCTGATGCACGCTTACTGGAGAAGGTGTGGTCCGGGGTTTCTTCCTTTCTCAGACCCCTGCTATGAAAAGGAAGCTTTCTGATGACAAAGTCCTATTAAGAATCACTTCATAAATTTCCACATAATTTTGTGGCCACAAAAACAGGGCATGGCCTATGTTGCAAGGACCTTACAAAAACCAGAATAAGTTGTACAGAAATGCAATATGCTCTACCTTCTTTTTATTACACTTTTTACTTTTCCAAATAACACAGTTAGAGGTGGGTGGGAGGTGCTGGACGAGGACCAGGGAAGACAGGAAACTATGCATGTGTAACAGGCAAACATACACTTTTAAATTTCTCCTCCTGCTGGCGTTTCTGGGAACCAAAGAAACCACTGAGTGGAAAGAAGTAGAGGATGGGGGTCCTGGGAAGCGGCAGATGTTCTTGTTAGATGAGATATCTGATGCTCAAGGTTCTAAAATATTTGTAAGTATGGTCACTGCACGGTAGGAACTCTCAGTCTATGGTACTTACAGGATTTTATGACAAATACAGTTTAGATATTGATCCCTGGCCAAATTAAATTCATTCTTGGAAATCAACATCATCGGACCAAATTTTGAGTAATCCATGTTATAAATGAAACTTTTAATAAGAATCTTATCCATCTGAACATGTGAGCTACTTTTTCACGTTACATGGTGATAAATCTTTCTAAATAACAAAAATAGTCTCTCTTCATTTTTCAGTTATTTCCCCTGAATAACAGAAAAATGAAAAGCTGGATAATATAATCAAAATAACTGATTTGAATGTTGGAGGAAATGCCAAATCAAAATGTGGTCTATTCCCTCCCCATGGCTGTGACTGTTCTTATATGGACCGCCTGTCTGCACATTATGTTCATAAGGAATAGCCAAGTTTCATTTGACAGCCCAGCAATGATTCCTGTTTGACAAAAGACTGCCCCAAGTTTCCCCAAATCTTCAAATCAATTTGCAAAACTTTATATTAAACCATCACTATGTCAAATGCATGAAGAAGTCCTGGGTGGGGCGTTCACTTGGCCCACAAAGCCATCCATACAGGCCAATATAAAGCAGATACTTGATATCTGTCCAATCCATCTGATCATTCCAATATGCCAAACCAGATAAATCAGATAACTGAATCAGACAACATCTGATCTACAATAATCAAAGGATTTGGCAATCAGAGCCAAATAATTACCTCACTTTGAGTTATGAGTTTGCAGCCTTGACCTTAATGCCATGTACAAGAGGACCTACACTGAAGAGCAACACACTCGAGTGGGGCTGAGCAGCCCCAGGATCATGGTTATCTCATTCTGGGATGGCCCTTTAGAAATGAAGAGAGTGAATAAGGAAGAGGAGGATGGCCCACAGGATTAGAGGATTTACTGCAATAATGGATATGAACCGTAAAGAGATATATATCCACGTAAGGACCAATCTTTACGTATTTGCAGTGTTAGGGAGATTTTCAGCCATTCATTCAGAAACATTTAGCAAGCATTAACTCTACATGAGACATCTGAATATATATATATATATGAAAGACGTAACCTCTGCCCTTGAGGAGCCCAGTCTTTAGGGAAGGAGGGAAACGGTGTTAACAAGCAAGGACCGTGCAACACAGAAGTTGGTTATAACAGCCCTGTGCACAACATGCTACTTGAATATAAAGAAAGGGGGTGATTTGCACAGGGAATGAGGTGGAGGATGGGGAGAGAAGGAGGATTAAGCAAAGTGTCATGGAGGACCAGAAGGATGATCCCAGTGAAGTTTTAAAGGATGAGCTGAATTTTTCAGGTGAACAAGGGAAGACAAAGCATTGGAAGCAGTAGGAAGAACATGAGCAACAGCACANAGCATTGGAAGCAGTAGGAAGAACATGAGCAACAGCACAGAAATGAGAAAACTCATCACGTTCAGGGGCTCGACACAGGGTTCTCTCCCTAGAGGACAGTGGTAACGGGGGATCAGAAGTGGGGCCCATTGGATCAAAGCCACTGGGCCACATTTGAGATAAATATCAAACACTTTTTCTGACAAAATGCTTTGTCTGGGACACTTCTTACTCTTCATTTAGTTTTGGGATATTGTTTCAGATGCACTCTTAAAGAGTTTGTAAATGGAATTGGCAACGGTCTGAAGCAGCAGCGAGAGGGGAGGGGTGGAAATGCAGTGAACATTCTTTCTGTGTGTTTCTATTTGGCAAGAAACCTTCTGTTTTCCTAATGGAAACTTTGACACACTCAGTCTGTATCTTTTCATCCACATCNAGAAATGAGAAAACTCATCACGTTCAGGGGCTCGACACAGGGTTCTCTCCCTAGAGGACAGTGGTAACGGGGGATCAGAAGTGGGGCCCATTGGATCAAAGCCACTGGGCCACATTTGAGATAAATATCAAACACTTTTTCTGACAAAATGCTTTGTCTGGGACACTTCTTACTCTTCATTTAGTTTTGGGATATTGTTTCAGATGCACTCTTAAAGAGTTTGTAAATGGAATTGGCAACGGTCTGAAGCAGCAGCGAGAGGGGAGGGGTGGAAATGCAGTGAACATTCTTTCTGTGTGTTTCTATTTGGCAAGAAACCTTCTGTTTTCCTAATGGAAACTTTGACACACTCAGTCTGTATCTTTTCATCCACATCCAGCTCATCTTCTGAACATTCTTAGACCTTTATTCTGTTGGACCAAAAAAAAAAAAAAAAAAAAAGGAAAGGTCACTGAAATCTCAGTCTAATTTAACTGTGATACTTTCGTGGTAAACTACTTGAGGGAGTTCACTGCCGCGTGTGAGTACACCACGAACCCTGAATGCAGGGGAGGAAAAGCAGCCTAATCAGTAAATACTAACTTTCCAAAAGAGCTGAAGACTCTGGGGACTCTGGGTAGCCTGAAAGAAAGGAAGAAATGGATGGAAAAGAACATGTTTGATTCTTGACCAAAAGCACCAAATGTAAAGACTCTAGAATTTTAATCATGGCAGCAGGACTGTCCCCACATTTTAAAAACTTCTTTGGTTTAAAAATGCTGATATTTGTGGTACTTAATATTTAGTTTAGAAATGAATGCTGGACGATGTAAATCTGGATGAATATGATGCAGATACTTCTCCATAAAAAGTTGGGTTGTCTTTTGTTTCTTCCAATCATAATTAAAGTCTTGAAGGTTTAACACATAGTATTTTGTTCTTCTTACAACTACCTAGACTTTTCCTCAAGTAAAATTAGGAGTAGTCATGCTAAATTCTGTCCATTTGTTTAACAAAGAAGGTGAATGAAAAGCCTAAACATTGACTCTTGGTCAAGTTCCTCTGTCATTCTAAACCATTATCTCCTTTAAGACAATTTACCTGATTCCAGTCCCCATCACTCTTAGAAAATAACTTCACCTTGTTCAGGGAGGCAACAGAGCAGAGGCTGTTACGTCAACGTTTTGCTGTTCTATCAACCAGCTTGCCTGAATCCAGCCACTCTTTGCGCCCCACCTGCCATGTTATCCTATCTGTTTTCTTTGTGGTATTTATCTGGGATGGAAGTGGCAGGCCATGTCTTTGTACTCACATCAAAGGTAGTACCTAGCATATGTTCAGTACTCAAATATATTGACTTGAAATGACTTATTTGGTGAAAAAAGGAATCTTTAACATGATGGACTTATGAGTACCACTGGTTGGCTTCTATCGGGATACAAATTTGTCTTACTATTATCATTTGATGTCAATAAATAGTTTTGCCATCTCCAATAAGAGGTACTCTGATGGGAAAACACACCATTATAGAAAGACTGAATCTTCATGATTTAGTCTATGTAGAAATTCTGTGATACATATTGTTAATGGTTATATCTCTATATTCTACTTTTTTTAAAAAAAGATTTTATTTATTTATTTGACAGAGAGACAACCAGCAAGAGAGGGAACACAGCAGGGGAGTGGGAGAGGAAGAAGCAGTCTCCCAGCAGAGGAGCCCAATGTGGGACTCGATCCCGGAACGCCGGGATCACGCCCTGAGCCGAAGGCAGATGCTTAACAACTGCGCTACCTAGGCGCCTCTCTATATTCTACTTTTTGACTCAAGTTTTTATATATATATATATAATAATATAAATATTTCTTAGGTTAGAAAAAGCTCTAATTGAAATCACTACATATTTGCATTTAGGGTTCCAAGAAGACATTATACTTTAAGATGTCAATTTTCAAGATTAAATGAAATGCTCAGTCATGCCACCTTCTCTTCTGAGTTTTCTTAAACACGGAAAATAGGGCCAGATAATTATCTGAGTGTTAAGTAAACATTCTTGATCAAAAGCTTGGGTTCTTACTATTTACCAGTAATAACTGAAGAAAACTGATTAAATCCTAAAATAACTTGATATAGAAGTATTTATTTTATTATTTTTAGTAGTGTTTCTTTTATTATTATTAATATACTTATTTTAACTTGTTTATTGCATGCTTCTTTGCTAATCACTGTGGTTAGTGCGTTCCATACTTTTGTCAATTAGCCCAATGACCCTAAGATGCAAAGCTGATTTCTCCATTTCACAGTTAAGGAAACTGAAGCTAGGGAATTGACAAACCCGGTCTACATTACACAGTTAGTATCTTCCCAATATGGCGTTCATTCTTTCTTTATTCTTGTTAAAATTTCAGAGGATTAGACTAACTCTGAACATCTATTGCCATATTTTTCTCTCTTCTAGTTTAGAACACTCCCGTGCCCACACAGTGGACAACCAAAAAATGGTAACAATTACCAGTTATTAGCAGATAGACTTGTTGATGATGTAATTGCCTAATCAGCAAAATGAAAATATGTTTGCTCACCTAAATGCCCGAATGGTGGTGAGTCCTTCGGCTGTTTCTGAGAAGTGGCAAAGCAGAGGGAGCTGGGTACTATCATCAAGTTCCTGGAGATCCCTAGAACAAAGAGAAGTACAAAATTAACTTCATATACATTCAGGTTCAGAGGCTACTATGTCCATCCTAAATCAGGGTTTTTACTTGTCATTGTTCTTCTAGAACCCAGTTAACAAAAACCTCAACAGCTTATAATTTAAAGAGGAAGAGAAAGATGAGTACATAATGAATTTTGGTCCAGGCCAAGTATATACTCAGTTGTAAAGAGAATTACTTGCTTTGTGTAACAACTATAATAAATTGCTATGGGGACACAGAGGAATGGATGATTAACTCATACCTAGGAGATGGGTAATATTTTTTTGAGCAGGTGGAATTTAGGCTAAATCTTAAGCTTTGAGGAGGGCTTCAATAAAACAGACAAGAAGTGCATTCCGGCTATGGGAATAAGAGCAAACACAGCAGACTAAAGAACCTGGTGGGTTCAATCTGGCTGGTGCCCAGAATCCTTTGCGAGGGCTGAAGTGGGGAAAGGCTGTATCAAGGAGAGGTGAGACTAGGTGGTAGAGGATCCTGGGTGGCTTGGACAAAATCACGGAAGATCAGAAATAAAATGATCAGGCTATGCTTAAGCAACATGACTTGGGAGGGTATAAAGGATGAAAGAGAGTGAGTTAGTATAGTCCAACAGATTTTTTTAAAGTTCTGAATTGCTGGGATGCTAGTGAGATTTAAAACAGGGGCAGGCTTGTGAGGTAGTCTTCCAAAAGTAGGCTTCTAAACTGCAACAATCAATGAATCGTAGCAGGGCGAATAAGAGGAAAGAGTCAAATATGGCTTTGCTGTTTCTCGCTTAGCTGACTTGACAAATGACCATATTATTTATCAGGATGGGGGACACAGAATAAAGGAATTTGAAGAAAAAGACAATGAGTCTGCCCTTAGCCACAATGAGTTTGAATCCTTGCCTCCATGCTTCACAGAACTTTTTTTCATAGGTCCTCCAAGAAACATTATATATATATACACACATATATATTATCCAATGAATGTTTGGTGGGCCATCATCTGAATCAGCCTTTTCATAAAGATGCACACTACTGATGATAACATTTCCTTAAGCCACATAAGCTAGCATTTCTAGAAGAAAGGCTAAGAGTTATACCATATGTTTCAAAACAGCCCTTTTTTCTTTTCAGTCTTTTTTTCTGCCATTTTTTAGGTTTTGGGGGCTGAGGATTTAAAGTTGCAGCATCAACATTCACCTTCCAGAGTCAACTGAATTATACTGTTACATAATCTTCAACAATTAACTTGGGCCATTCTGGGCTGCCTGTGTAGTGCCACAAAAAATGCAAATCCCTTTTGAGTTTCTACAATGGATTTGTCCACTTTAGAAACTGCAGATGAGGAGACAGAAAGAAAGAGGGAAGGGAAAGAAAGAGGGGAGGAGGAAAGTGAATATGAAGGAATGTGAGTAGTTTGCTACTTTAAACATAAAACTAAGTGGCTATTTGTCAATTTGACCAAGTAACAGGTGGCCACTACACTTGAGGTTTGTAATGAAGGGAAAAAATTAGGAAGGAGAAACCTTTGTTTATAGGACTGTATTTTGTGAAACCAAAAAGGTGAGGGTACAGCTTGACCTTGTATTCTTGTAAGTAGGAAACACTTCCTTGCAGAGCTAACCACACATAAGGTCTTTAATTTCAGAGATTCCAAATTCCATGACATTTCCTGTCTCCCACTTTAATTCCTTTTGGTGTTTACAAAACAGTCTGTTAAGTTGCCTGAGCTTTTCAATATGAGTGAGTCCTGCAGAGCCTCAACATCTAGAAAGGTTGGGTTTTTTTTTTTAAGATTTTTTATTTATTTATTTGACAGAGAGAGAGAGAGAGAGAGAGCACAAGTAGGCAGAGTGTCAGGCAGAGGGAGAGGGAGAAGCAGCCTCCCCACTGAGCAAGGAGCCCAATGAGATACAGGGTCAATCTCAGGACTCCAGGATCATGACCTGAGCGTAAGGCAGATGCTTAAGACTGAGCCACCCAGGCGGCCCAAGAAAGGGTTTTTTGTCCATGAAATTTAATGTCATGTGGTCATATTGCTCACTCTCAAAGAATTTCAAATAAGAATGGTTGATAATGCATTATCAGTGTTCATTCTTTAACAGTGATCATCTCCATGCAGTGTCTGGGTAGCGCAGTCAGTTAAGCTGATGCTTGGTTTCAGCTCAGGTCCTGATCTCAGGGTCCCAAGATTGAGCCTCACATGGGGCTCTGCACTCAGCGTGGAATCTGTTTGAGATTCTCTCTCCCTCTGCCCCTTCCACTCATTCTCTCTCTCTCTAAAATAAATAAATATTTCTCTTTTAGTCACTACCAATGCTAATAACAGATTGTTTTCTTATAATGAACGGAATTCTCAATTCCATTTATTTATTTATTTATTTATTTATTTATTTATTTATTTAATGATTTGCAATTCCAATTTATAATGGACTAGGAATATTTGTCTGGGCTTTGCACTCAATATGTATTGCAAAGGGGTAAAAATAGGCCCAAATGAGTATGTGACTGAAGTAAGACATGACCGTAATATTTAGTGGTAAGAAGACAAGGATAGATTTGGAAAAACAGAAATGAATAACTGAACTTCTTGCCCCTCCAGCAAGGAGCAATAACACTAGAAGAAATGAAAGACTGAACTCATGACTAACTTCTCCCTTTTGGTCTTATTTTGCTACAAGAAAAACAGGTGAGGCTGGGAATGAAAAAACATTCTAGATTTAATACAGATCTCTAACATTTGAAGGACCCTAAATCATAGCCAAAATGGAGAAACAACCACATTTTTTAAATTTAAAAAATGTTATATGATATATTGAGAGGTTCCCAACTACAATCTTGGCTTTTCTTGTTACCTTCCCCAGTTTTTCATCATTTTCTTTGCACTCAAGTCCTATTAAATATTCTCAGTTTACTGAATAAACTCAGTATCTACCTTCTTATTCCAGCACTTAATCCACACCCAAGGATTACCTTATCTATGTTTTATTTTCCACAGATACTAAGTTTTTTCAGAACAGGTTCTTGTCAGGTGGATCTCTTCACCTGCCACATGGCTTACACAATTATTTTCAACACAGTAATGCTTACTGAGTGCTTGTTGCAATAAAGTGACTATTGCAATGATATAAAATTTACTGTACTATTTATAGCAAGGATTCAAAGCTAAACTGAAATTTTAAAACAACTGGTACTACATTTCATTTAAGTACAGTACATCTCAGCAAATGATAAACCTTATATTAATAGAAGAATGTAAGATTCATGGCTACTTTCATTTATATTTGGCTGGGTACTCAAGTACGTGTTAAATGATCCAATCTGGAAAGTTCTAATCTCTCAGAGTTACAGCTCTTCTATCAGACATTCAAGATTATCTACTCTTCTAATCATCACTCTGACTTATCTCTTTAACCTTTTTAAATTCTTCTTGATTTTTACAGAATGCATTTTAACATTTTACAATATTTTATCTTTTCTCCCCACTTGTGGAATAGAACAATATGAATTACTTACCCTTTGGAACTGTGTTTGGTTTTATAAGTTTTCTGTCAATGTCATGTTCAGAAAAAGGACGATAGCATGAAAAATTTGGCACAGTTTGTGGACTCAAAACTCAACATGTCAATCCACATGTTAATATATGTCCAGGGCTTAGACAACCAATTACAGAAACAATTATAATAGATCTCCAAATGAAATATAATATAGGTTTTATCATGTTAAAAGTAGGTTGCATTTCCAAATTCCATATCTAATCTTGAAAAACACTACAGCAAATCTGGATCACAGCAAATCAAATATATAGGCTTTTGAAAATGAATAGAACTTGGTTTTACTTACTTAGAAGCCACTCGAAAGTATTTCTGGATAAAATAAAAGGCGACCCCAAGAGGCACAAGCGCGACCAGGAACACAGGGGTGGCATATGAAATCATGCCAATGGCAGACAGGCAGAGAAGTGTTGAGCGAGTTAGAGATTCCAAAGTTGGAGGGATGTGCTATTAAGAAGGTAGTTTGAAAGGAAAATATTTTAGCTCAAAGAAAATATTCGTTACAATGCAATAAAACATTCACTTTGTATTCATGTTAAGTTATATAATTAGCTCTTAAAGCAGTATATGAACATTTTCACTGTAAGTAAGGCTTCACTCCTTCAACTTCACTCACTTCCCTTAGTTAGTACTTTTACCCATCTACCTACCTATCTACTTATCATCAGTCAGTCAGTCTATTTATCTTGGGGATTTTATGGATTTTATGGTACTATACTATAAATCTTATTTGTCCATGTGTTCTTGATTGATTTTACTGTACATGAGAGACTATAAATCTTCCCATGTTACTATGTACAAATCTCTCTCTCTTTTTTAATGGCTGCATACTATTAAAAACATAGTTAACTATTCCTCTTCTGTAAGACAGTTATATTAATTTTCTGTATTTTGCTTGCTCATATCCTTTACATGTTTTTGATTGGATTATTTATCTTCCTTGTTGATTTTTAGATGCTCTTTATAGATTATGGATGTTTTCCTCTTGCTTTACATATGTTGCCAGCTCTACTCCCAGTTACTCTATTATATTTTAAATTTGTCTTTGATGCTTTTAACTCAACAGAAGTTTAAAATTTTATATAGTCATTTCTGTTGGCTTTTTTCCTTATTCAGAGTTTTGTGTCTTACTAATTCCTATCCCAAAATTCTAAAATTACTCTCCCACATTTTATAGTTTTATGTTTTTATATGGCTATCTTTATTCCATATGTATTTGCTTTGTATTTTATGGGTAGTTAATTGTTCCAACGTCCTTCATTGAAAAAATAATCATTTTCTTACTGATTCCAGATACCACACTTACCCTGTGTTAAATCTCTCCATATGCTTGTGTTTCTGAGTTCTCCATTTTGTTCTTTTGATTTACTTGTTTTCTGTGATCACCAGAGTGTTTTATTTTTATAATGTTTTCTAGGTATCTGATAGGTGAATTTCTATATACACAGGATTTTTAGGATTTCCAAGATTGTTGGATCTCTTTTCTTCTTACTTGGTTTCTCTCTTTTTTTGTTTTTGTTATCATAATGAATAGAATTTATTTTTCACTTAATTTTTAATTGGAGTGGAGAAAGTTACTGAATTTTACATCCTATACCTTATGCAGATACTCTTCTGAACTTTCTAGCTGGTGTTTTATTGTGCTAATTGTCTTGGACTTTCTAGGTGACAATCATATCATCTTCCAAATAAGGGCTGTTTTGTCTTTTCTTTTCCCATATGTATTCCTTATGAAGTGTTTTGGATGCAGTGTGACTAACACCAAAGAAAACATCAAAATTTTTCAGTATACTTTTTACTTAGTTGAATGCATTAAGCATTCTTTTCCTAAACTGAGGGTAATTTGGTATTCTGAAGGTAACTCGGAAAAGTCAGAAAAGACAAGTGCTGGAATTGATGGATTCTTTTGTCAATCATCCTAAGGGGTCTGTTCTTGGAGTGATCCAATTTTAGAGTTTTAGGACTTTAATTTCAGGACAAACTTCTAGAGGCAGAGGGATCTAAAACTAAACTGGACATCCCTGGAATATTTTCTGAAATATCACACCATCTAAAGCTTTTTTTTAATTAAAGAGCCAATCTAGTTGAAGTAAAGGACATCTAAGACAGCTTGGCATTCTATCCTTTGCTTCTGGGAGACACTCTGGATCAATACTAAACTTTTAAGAATTTTGCTGTGAATGGAGATACAACATTGATCAAAATGATTCCTTTTTATAATAAAAAATTAAATATTAGTTTATTCCTTGCTATTTCCATTTATTTCCTGCTGATTCTCCAAGCATCCTCTTGTACATGCATGAATTATTTCAAATTAAGGTTTTCCTTTAAGTTTTTATTCTAGAAATTAGTTATGCATATAAGATTGATAAGTATGTATATAGGCTTTAAGTTTTAGGAATCCTCGTTGTTAACAGGAATCATGGTTTATCTTAAATGTTATTTAGCTTATACTGAAAAAATTGTTTCTGAACTTGGAAGTAACCCAGGCACTTACCTGATCAATGATATTTGTATCAGCTGAGAAGCGATTGAGAATCAGTCCCAGGGGGGTGGTATCGAAGAATCTAGGCAATAAACAGATTGGAATGTATGACAATACTAAACTATCTGGAACCTGAGCACTGCTAATGGACATCTTAGAGTCATGAAAATGAGAAGATTGTTATTTATTTGCTAAAAGGCTAACACATTCTCTAAAGTTTCACATTTCACTTAAATTTAAAGATTCATGTCTTTATGATTTTGTGTGGAGGAGTAAAAAATAATTACTTTTTTACCTTATTGGTCCAAGAATTATCTTATTGAGGAGATTGTGGTGAAGGTTTTTGGCAGCTGTGAGACCCATCCATTCTACAGTGAGAGATGTAACAAGGCAGAGGAAAATGCCTGCTCCACAAAGTATGCTAAATCCAGCCACATAGTAGGTCTAAAAAGCAACCAAAACCAAAAAACCCACATATGAAATTATCAGTTTTTTCTTACTAGAACACAAAATGATTCAAAGTCAGTCAGTAGTTTCAACTTCATTATCTAGCATCAATTTAGATAGTTGAAGGAGTCCAGTTTTTGGATACTAAAGACAGTACCCCCACCATGTTCCTACTTGTTTCCTTCACTCTCTTCCGAGGTTTGGCTAAGGGCAGATGAAGCATTAGAGTCTGTTTTCAGGTTGAAATATTCTTGGCTTTCTACACCATAGAGCTCATCTTTCCTATCCCTAATCTCAGAATGACCAGCTAATACATTGGCGTCAGCAGTCAAAATCAATACCACCAAAACAGTAACAACAAATTACACACACACACACACACACACACACACACTATCATGTGCATATACTTCCTTTGAATCCAAATCCAAACATTATCTTTAAATGTCTCTTATGATAAGCTTTAAAACACATAAGCGATCCTAATAGATTCCATTTTGACAAGTCGTTCCATTTCAGGTCCTATTCTAATTAACTTACTGAATCATTACAAAATTCCTATGACATTTGGACTACTAATATTAAACTAAATAAAAGAGCATCACTGTTAATCTCAACATTTATTTCCTTGATGATTTGAAAACAGAATTCACTCTACCTGATCAGCTTTTCCACTATTGTTTATACTGTACTCTGAAGTCCATGTGGCCAGCCAGTAGTCTATGGCCACAATGACTGAATGTTTCAAAAGCTTAGAGAAGATCATCAGGAAGAGCAAGAAGAATCCCCCAGAAGTAAGGTATCGCCAGCAGGTTTTCCATGGCATTTTGGTCCTGAGCCTCATTACAGTGGACATATTATCATCCTCATCTTCCTCCTCTTCTTCTTCTGCGTGTAAAATATTAGTTTAAGCTTTCCTCAGTCAACAGGTAGATAAAATTTGTATTATCTCACAAAAAAGCATGTAAAAATCCCCCTCAGATTTATAGAAATACAAGGGTTAGTTTTAGAAATTTTAAATGCTTTTAGCAGGGAAAAACCTCATTTAAAAAATTGGTGAAAAGTGAATGAATGAGTGAGCAAAACAATAAGGAACATCTATGTCTGGATGAGATCATTTGCCAATTTATTACACATCAAATTGACAGGAAGTGTAGACTAGAAGTTTACAAAGTTATCGAAAGAACCAAGTTGCCAATAAAACCACGGGTCTGGCCTCTAAACACTTATAATTTTTTGAACTCTATATTTCTGTATTTGTAAAATTTCACCAGAAGGAAATAGACTCTGAAATTTGCGGATTGCCCAAGAGGGCATAATCTTTGCTCTCTATGGTCCGTTTTAGATGTGGTCATGGAGGAGAATGAGCAAGAAGAAACCTTCCAGAGAGCAAAGGCAGAGGACAGAGGACAATAGTCAAGGAGTTCCTCTCAGTTGTTTAAACCATCTGGAAACTCCAAGATGGTTATCCTAAGAACATACTCCATTATGAAGATGGAATTTCGGCATTTCCTCACCAGCAAAATTTGGTTGTGTGGTCTGGAGACTGTCGTGCATTTCCCATCCTTTCCTTTTCCAAGACCATTTTCATTACAGTTATCCTGTTACATATTCCACTACTATATATTGAGCAGGTTGTGGGTAGGAAAGATAGACGACTTTGGTTTACAGGTTATCAGACCACAGAGATCTAAATATGGATACTATGGGAAGACTGAACATCACCAAAGATTCTAGTATTTCGAACTGGATGTGGTAAATGAACATGCCTCAGATAATCTGTCCTTTGGTAAGGGTAGTTTCAACGTGTGAACAGGATTAGAAATCTGCATGATGAAAGAGCTGGATACTTATGGACTACTAGCTGTCTCCACAACATCCATTCTTTGTTTCCATATTAACTGAAATTTCAACTTGCCTATGGCTGCCCAGCTAAAGACAAGATTTTGTCCTTCTCCCAGTACCTCATCTGTCCATGTAATGAATTGGCCAATGGTAAAGAGTTAGGAACAGTATGTTCAACTACTTCCCGTCTTCCCTTCCTGGTGGCTAGAACAGACATAGTGACTAGGACCAGGAATAGCGACCTAGTGGGAAATAAATAGTAGCATACTGGGCTCTTTAATATGCATTATGTCATCTTATTCTGTAAGAAAGTAGTACTACCTTATTTTATGCCTGACAGAGTGGATTAACACAACAAGCCCAAGGTAGAGTATCCAGCCATATACTCACCACTAAAACAGTGGAAAGTGTAACTGGGGATGACTCCACTTTTAGAGTGCATTAAAATAACTGGTTTTAAATTCTAAAGGCCGATGTCTGTTACAGCACCAGACATCTTTAAAAATATTTTTAAATCTGAGGACTTGAAGTGTGAAATCTATTCATTCATTTGTTCCTTCGTTCATTCTCTCAATGAGTATTTATTGAAATGCTGAATAGTTATCATCTGAAATATAAAGGTAGCACATTTTGGTGTTCTTTGGCTTGAAATTAAAATTCTCTCTCTTTCTTAATTGGCTTGTAGAAATGCAGTCTTAAGCAAAAACTGCATAAGAAACATGAAGTACAGCTCATTTACCCTACAGACTTAAATGAGATTTATCTTACAAACTTCTTGGCAACAAATGTCAAGGCAATGTGATTATTTCATCTTATTCCTCAATTTTCCAGGAAACCTTTTTTTCTCTACTATACTTTATTAGATCCAGAAAACTGAAACATAACAAATGGCTTTCATGGAATTCTCTTATTCTTCATTGCTGTATCGTCATGAAAATTCCATGAGGACTTACTGAATGATTCAAGTATAAATATTTCAAAACAGTATTTTCTTCATATTCCCCATTTATTGCTTATTTCTGAAGGACTGGCATTTTATTAATAACTTGATTTGGTCATTCTACTAGAACTTTCCAATTTATATGAATGAGGGTCGAGAGCTATTTAGCTCTTTTCTTCCTGCAAAGTGGCTTCTTATTCTTCACGGGCACACTCGTGCATTAGTTGCCAAGGTAAAACAATCATGTCCTACTTGAATGTTTCAGATATAAGAAAAAGATCTACCTTCGTCTTCATCCTCCATTTGGGCTTTGGCCTCTCTTGAATACATGGCTCTTCGGAGGGTTTTCCTCTCTAGAGTTGTTTGGTCAGCTTCCATATCCTACAGTAAACACCGTGCTATCATCACTCAAGGAGCTCACAGCTGCAAGAAGGTTTTGACTTACCCATCAGTGACCCACATATACCAATCGTTAGTTATCTTTGCCAGTCTTGGCCTCTCTGCTCTCTCTAGAGAAACACAACTCCTGTTGTAGGAGTAGTTGTGAGGCAACATCTAAGGTTTGTAAGGCTTCTGAGCTTAGAAGTGTTGGGCAATAAGAAGCCACGGCAAGTAGCAACAACACAATGGCGCCAACCCCAGGAGCAGAGACGCCTCCTTAAGGCAAAATTCCACCTTTGTTTTATCTTGACACCACTTTGAGATACTCCCTGTAACTCTCTAACTGAAGATTTATTCATGTTAATAAATAATTTCCTTCAAAAATGCATGCAGTTCTAGACTCGGTCAAGCACTATCACTCATCCCCTCTAATTAAAAATTATTTAATCAGAGCGAGTTTCCTTAGCATCTCACTAGGGTAGCTGCACAAAAGAAACAGATTTCAATAGGCAGTGAAGGAAGGTAGGTAATTTTGAAGCAAATGAAAAATGAGGGTACTTTGGTGCCTAGCAACTTAGGAGAAAGCCCTAGGAGGGGGAAATATGCAGAAGGAGAAGGGAAATGTGCCCTAAACAAACTTTGTGAATTTTTCAGGGTTGCTTCAGTCTTGCATGCTCAAGACAGGGAGAAGCATTTCATTTTCTCTACTCCTCTGCTTCCAACACCCTCTTCCCCTTGGCTTCAGAACTGGAGTGGTAGTATCAGTTCTGATACATTGTGGGTTAAATCAGCTGAGGCAGGACCCTCTGGGAAATTAACCATAGTTTTGTTTCTATGGGAAAATGAATTCTGAGTTCCAAACAACTGACCCACAAACTTTTGGGATCTATGGTAAATTGAGGGCTTTCTGTATATGGTCACCACCCACTCCCCCACCCCCACCCCCGCCACACACACACACACACACACACACACCACAGTTTGTTACATCAATAAACAAATAAACGCTTAGTGATCAGTCTCTAGGTAGTGATCACAGTTGTTGTTTTTGTTTTGGCCATATACAATGTGTGTGATTTAGGAGACTTGCTACAAGGCTCTATTGTTTCCAGATTCTTAGTTTAAAAACAATGAAAGCTAAAGTCTCCCTTGAATAGCATTTTTTCAGAGACAGTTTCATATCGGCTTTTAATTTTGCCTAATGATAGGAAAACTAAAGCTTGTACGTGAGATTAAATACGAAATTAAAGTTGACTCGATCCTTTGCATACAGGGTAATAAAATGAAATGACCCTGCACTTTGGAAAACAGCAGATTTGGTCCTTGTTCAACTCTCCCTGCTATGTGAGCAAAAGATGGAACATCTCAGATACTTTAAAAAAATCTTTATTCGTTTTTCTTATAAGTAAATGCTCAGATTAAGCTCATTACAGGTTAAATATTTTAAATTACATTGATATTTGGCTTAAGTAAATGTGAATTTCGTTTCATTTGTCTAAAAAGTATTTCTTGAACACCTGTTATGGATCAGATCGAGGTGAGGGCTGGAGGCTGGGGGAGGAGACATCAAATGATGTTAGTTTATTTTGCTTAATAACATGAGGAAGATAATGGTGTCATCCAAGCTAGAATTTTTAATAATATTTAAATCAGCTCAAAGTGTTATCTCTTCCTCCTTCTTGTAGTTTTCATTGCTATTCTTGTAACATATTCTTTTGTTGACACCTTAGCCCTTAAACTGACAGTTGTGTCTAAAGCCCAGGGACAGGATGTTTTGTTTTGCCAGCCTTCTCTGCTTGCTTGATCTGCTCTGCCTCTAGGTCAGCCTTTCTCAATCTTGGCACTATTGACATTTCGTCCAGATAACTCTGTTGTGGGGGCTGCACTGTAGATGTTTAGCGGCAGCCCTGTCTTCTACCCACGAGAGGCTAGTAGCACCTGCCCACCAGCTGTGACAACCAAAAATGTTTCTAAATGTGGCCAAATGTCCCCTAGAAAGCAAACCAGACCCTGGTTGAGAACCAGTGCTCTTGGCAAACACCCAATCCTGCCATATAACAAAGTGAACAAGAAACTGTTCCCCACCTCCCCCGCCAGTGTGACTCGCCCTCCCTTCAGATGGATCTCCAGTGCCTGCCCTTCTCTAGGTGGCAGTTAACCTCCCTCCATCCCCAGGTTAGGATCTGGACAGGTGCATGGTTCCTTCTGGCTTCTACTGGCCTCTATTCAACCTCACAACTGCATTTGCTCTGTCCACACCCGAACTTGCTTCATATCTCTGCCAGCTGATTTATAACCCTGTAATGTGTCTTTAATTACAGAGCTATGCTATCTCAAGTGATCACTTCATTTCTAAATACAACTTAATGGACTTTCTTCCTGGCTTGTTTAACAGTCAGTATTACTATAAAATCAAGCCAACAACTCTCTCTTTCTCTCTCTCTCTCTTTTTTTTTTCCAGATCTTCTTTCCAAAGTAAACCATAAGTGGCCCCACTCCTTAAGCTTACATCATATTCTTTTGTCCCTGGCATCTAGGTCACTGTAAAAAAATGTCATTTGGAGCTACCCCAATCAAGTTTCTCACAGTATAATTCCTAAGTGGGCACTTGCTGATGGTACCTTGTAATTTTGGGGGGTAAATATCCTCATTTCAATGGTTCTGTGATTTGTCCTATTCTACCTAAACTTCTACTTTTACATATATTTTTTTCTTTCTTAGGTAGTTTGCTTTTGAGATCTTTGGCAAATCCACAGAAGACAGAGCAATCCTAGGGTCTGTCTGACTTTTTAACTTCCTCTCTCTATGGAAACATAGATCCTTTTATTCTTTTGTGAAATAATGCATTTTAATTTCTTGATATTCTCAGGAATTTGCTGATACAAAAATTTCATTTTATAATGCTGATTCCTGGCCAGAAGTACCAAATTTTGGACACTTCCTATTCACAACTCAAAAAACGTTAAAAAAATTTACTAATACAATTTATAATTTCACCTCTCAACCACAAGTTGTTCTTTCATTGCTCTCAGTCTGGTCTCTGACTCGGTTATCAGCTCATTCAATGTTATATATATATCATGCATAACATTATACTAGAATTACATTGAATACAGACCTGGGTTTAAGTCCAAATAGTACCGCTTATAATATGTACTATACATCTTACAGGGCTTCAGTTTTCTCACCTATAAAAGTGAGATCATATTTTCTTTACTTATTTCCCATATTTTCTTCGCTTTTTTCTTGGGGTTTGTGAAAATCAAATGAGCTCATGTAAAAAAAAGCTTTAAACTTAAAAAGTATATCAATATAAAAGTTAATTGTTATTTCCTTCTGATCACCTTCCTTCACTCCCCAGCCCTATTCCAGGCATGCTTAACAACTTCACCCACAGCTCACAGCTCTTCCTTCTTTCAAAATCATCTAAGATTTTGTTTTGTCCATGACCCTCAATTTGTAGGTGGTGATGAAAATATCCTCACATTACAGATGAAGAAAATAAGATACACAGAAGGAAAATTAAGATAAAATAATGATATAAACATTTGAATAAACATATAATTATAATATAGTTCAAATTCAAATCCAAATTCTCTGAAAACCTGAGAGCACTTCCGCCAAAAGGTATCATTAGAATTATATTGTTTCGAAGTAACCTATTTATTTAAGATTTTAATTATCTAATTTTTTAAAAGATTTTATTTATTTATTTGACAGAGAGAGACAGCAAGAGAGGGAACACAAGCAAGGGGAGTGTGAGAGGGAGAAGCAGGCTTCCTGCCAAGCAGGGAGCCAGATGCAGGGCTTGATCCCAGGACCCTGGGATCATGACCTGAGCCAAAGGCAGATGCCCAACGGCTGAGCCACCCAGGTGCCCCTAATTATTTGAAAGCAGGAGCATGAATGCATGAGCGGGGGGGAGGGGCAAAGGGAGAGGGAGAAGCACGTTCCCCACTGAGCATACAGCCTGACCCAGGACTCTATCCCAAGACCCCGAGATCACAACCTGAAGTCAGCACTTAACCGACTGAGCCACCCACGTGCCCCAAAAGTAGCCTATTTATTAATGACATATAAATATACAATTACTTTGGGTTTCAAATGAGGACCATTATATCATCAATATTAAATGGTAATACTCCTTTAAACGAATTTTTAATAATTATACAGTATATTCATGACTCTTTTAAAGTGGACTCTGAACTCTTCTGACTTATGAGCAATTACCTTTTCTAATTCTTGATCTTGCCGATTCATAAGTGTTTTCCAGTGTTCATAAAGCTCAACATCTTTGGTTTGAATGTCCTTCAAAGTCCCTTCTCTTAGTACACTTCCATCTTTCATGGCTATGATCTAGGGAAAGTACATATTAGCACAACTGTGACAAAAACCCTTAACTGGCTAAATGAATTATTTTATCTCAGACAGCATTTCTTAATCTCCCTATTTATTTATATGCCTGTAATACTAAAATTAATGAAATTTCTTTTAAACTCTTACCCAGTCAGCATGTGTTAGATACTGTAATTTGTGAGTCACAAGAACAAGTGTCCTTTTGTCATCTTGGAGAAATTTCAAAATCCCTTCCTGCATTAGGTGATCACTCAAGTGAATGTCCAGGGCAGAAAATGGATCATCCTACAACCAGTAAAATGGAGAGAAGAGGAAACAATTTCTATATTCTTGATATGACTCAATTTCTCTAGAAAGTAGAAATATAAATAACTAAGGGTAAATTATCTCTAACATCCAATTTATTAAAAAAAAAACAGACTCTGTCCACATTTAAATTGTTGAGAAAAGGTATTAAATTAAAAGTGAAGCTTTTGTTTTCTCTTTCAAATTACTGAAATTACTATTTCTCTTAAAAATTATTTAAAAAGTAAATAACAATATCCCAAGTGATTTGTATTATTATATATAAGACCTTCAAGCTCAAAAAACAACACTTCTTGATAACCTTTAACAATAGACCAATGGAAGAATGAAACAATAATTCCAGTAGTTGAAATTTAGATAATAAAAATGGGCATAGACTCCAGACCAAGATGGCGACATAGAAGGCTCCTAAATTTCCCTCCTCCCATGGGTGCTCTGACTATGCAGCTACATAGAGAGCAATTCCCTCCGAGAGAAATCCAGAAACTAGTCGAGTGACTTCTACACATTGGGAAAATAAAAAAATACCCCATCTAAAAGGTAGTAAAGGCTGACACACATTCTCACCACAAACATCACCTTCTGCACAGCACCATACAATTGGAGGGAATCCCCAACTCCCAGCTTCTCTCTGAGGAGTGAAGGATGGAGACCATACATATATCTAGTGCCCCAACTTTAATGGCTGCTACCCAAGGGACAGGCCTCCAAATCACTTAGCTTTGAAAGCCAGTGGGGCTTGCATTGATAAGTCCCACAGAAATACAGGAAACAAAAAGCAGTTGGTAATAGGCACATGAGCACTTACCACATCTATCTCTCCAGGTCTCAGCACAGAGAAAGCAGACAAAAAAGCCCTTTACCAAGTCTCCCTGGAAGGAGTCTGACTGCATACTTTACAAGCTGCTACCAGAGGGTCCAACTTCTAATTAGCATGAACGGTGCTGATTATGATCCTTCATG
This sequence comes from Ailuropoda melanoleuca, assembly GCF_002007445.2. NCBI lineage: Eukaryota > Metazoa > Chordata > Mammalia > Carnivora > Ursidae > Ailuropoda > Ailuropoda melanoleuca. The sequence continues at coordinate 20,130,658 of NC_048233.1, forward strand.
AAGAGCTACTGGGCACTTCCCCTGTCTTTTCTTTCCATCCTACTCTAACAATATAACTAAGTTGCCAATATCTCCCTGGAAGGAGATTCTCACCTCTAGTGTCCCAAATGTTATGGAGGTCACTAAATGCACTGGCTCCCACCACCTAGCTCTGATAGCCAACAGGGCTTGCATTCATGAGTCCTACAGGACCATAGCAAACAAAGAATCAGTTTTTAAATAGGCATAAGAGTACCCCACAGGGCTGTACACCCTGACTCAGTGTATATGGAGCAGGCAAAAATGTCCATCTCCCAGTTTCTCCCTGGAAGGGGTTTGACTAAATATTTTCCCAGCTGCTGCCTGAAGGTCCAGCTTCTAATCAGCCTCCATTTAGGTGCTGACTGCAACCCTCCCGTTTGGGACACTGATGGGTCTTAGCACACCATCAGCTACTGGGAGTCAGTAAGAATAAAGACAGCAGCTTGGGCAATCACAAAGTTCTGAGGGCAACCAAGAGCTTGGGTCAGGCTGATTAGTGAGGTTCATTGCCTACAGGAGACCAGTCTGTCAAGACTGGGAGAGCTGTCTACTTTATGAATGCACAGAAAGCAACACAGAGAGTCATGGGAAATTAAGAAAGAAGAGAATATGTTCCAAACAAAGGAACAAGATAAATCTTCAGGAACAAATCTTAATGAAATGGAGGTAAGTGCTTTATCTGATACAGAGTTCAAAACTCACATAAAGATGCTCACTGAGGTTGGGAAAGCAATGATGAATAAAGTGAGAATTTTAACAAAGAGATATAAAATCATACCAAGCAGAAATCATAGAGCTAAGAATATAAAAGTTGAACTGACAATTTCAATAGAGGACTTCAAGAGATAACTAGATCAAGAGGAATAAAGGTTAAGTGAACTGAAAGACAGGGCAGTGGAATTAATCCAGTCAGAAGAACAAAAAGAAAAAAGAATGAAAAAGACTGAAGATAGCTTAAGGGACTTGTAAGACACCATCGAGAGGAGCAATATATTCATTTTAGGGGTCCCAGAAGGAGAAGTGAAAGAAAGGGGCAAAATATTTATTTAAAGAAATAATGGTTGGAAATTTCCCCTACCTGGGGAAAGAAACAGACATCCAGATCCAGAAAACTCCAAAAGTGCCAAAAAAAGATGAACTGAAAGAAAGCCAACTAAGACACATTAAAATTAAATTGTCAAAAGTTAGACAAAAAGAGAACCTTAAAAATAGCAAGAGAAAAACAACTTGCTGCATACAAGGGAATCCCCATAAGTGTATAGGATTTTTCAGCAGAAACCTTGCAGGCCAGAAGATAGAGGGGTGATAAGTCAAAGTGCTAAAAGAAAAAAAAGCAAAACAAAAACTACCAACCAAGAATACCCAGCAAAGTTGTCCTTCAGAACTGAAAGAAAGACAAAGAGTTTTCCAGGCAAACACAAGTTGAAGAATTTCGTCATCACTAGACTGCCCTTACAAGATATGTTAAAAGAGTTCTTAAAGCTGAAATGGAAGGACACTATTAATAAGAGGAAAACAAATGAAAGCATAAAACTCACTAGTAAAGGTAAATACATAATTGTTAGAATACCCTAATATTGTAACAGTGGTTGGCAAATCACTTAAAACTCTAATATTAAGGTCAAAAGAGAAAAGTATTAAATATAACTGTAACTGCAATACTTTATTAGTGGATACACAATATAAAAGATTCAAATTGTGACATCAAAAACATGAAATGTAGGGTGAAGGGTGTGTAAAAATGTAGAGCTTTTGTATGTATTTAAAGTTAAGTTTTCAATTGAAACAGACTGCTTTAACTATGTTTTATGTAAGTCTCATGGTAATCACAAAGCAAAAACCTATAGTCTATACCCAAAAGAAAGGAATCAAAGCATACTACTACAGAAAATTATCAAATCACAAAGGAAGAGAGTAAGAGAGAAGAAAGGAACAGAGGAACTACAAAATATCCAGAACAATTAACAAAATGGCAAAACTAAGTCCATACCTATTAAATTACTTTAAATGTAAATGGACTAAATTCTCCAAACAAAAGACACAGAGTGGCTGAGTGGATTAAAAAGCAATACCCAACAATATGCTGTCCACAAGAGGCGCACTTTGGCTTTAAGGACATACAAGAACTAAAAATAAGGGATAAAAAAAAGATATTCCATGCAAATGAAAGCCAAAAGAAAACAGAGGCAGCTATACTTATATGAAACATGCAGACTTTAAGTCAAAAACTATAACAAGAAACAAAGTTCATTTTATAATGATAGAGGGATCAATTTATCAAAAGGATAAAAAAATTATAAATATGCACCAAATATCAGAGCACCTAAATATGTAAAGCAAATATTGATAGATCTGAAGGGAGAAATAGATAAGAATACAATAACAATAGGGGACGTCAATACTCCACCTTCAATAATGGATAAATCATCTAGACAGAAAATCAAATAAAATCAAATAAGGAAAATCAATAAGTAAACATAGTATATTTTACAAGGTCATCATACCCTGATAGCAAAAGCAGACATATCACAAAAAGAGAAAATTACAGATGACTATCCTTGATGAACATAGATGCAAAAATCCTCAACAAAATATTAGCAACCAAATTCAACAGTACATTAAAAGGAATATACATCATGATCAAGTGGGATTTATTCCTGGGATGCAAGGATGGTTCATCATAAACAAATCAATTAATGTGATATATCACATTAACAAATGAAGACTAAAAATCATACAATCATCTTAATAGATGAATAAAAAGCATTGACAAAGTTCAACATCTTTTCTTGATAAAAAATTTCAAAAATTTGGATATAAATACATATCACAATATAGTAAAAGCCACAGATGACAAACCCACAGATAAAATCATTCCCAATGGTGAACAGCTGAAAGCTTTTCTTTCTTTTTTTTTTTTTTAAAGATTTTATTTATTTATTTGACAGAGATAGAGACAGCCAGTGAGAGAGGTAACACAAGCAGGGGGAATGGGAGAGGAAGAAGCAGGCTCNAAGCAGCCTCCTAGTGGAGGAGGCTGATGTGGGGCTCAATCTCATAACGCCGGGATCACACCCTGAGCCGAACGCAGGCGCTTAACCGCTGTGCCACCCAGGCGCCCCTGAAAGCTTTTCTAATAAGATCAGGAAGAAGACAAAGATGTCCCCCTCATTACTCCTATTCAGCATAGTACTGGAAGTCCTAGCCAGAACAAACAGGCAAGAAAAAGAAATAAAAAGCATTCAAATCAGAAAGGAAGGAGTAAAACTGTCAATATTTGCAGATGACAAATATTATATGCAGTAAACCTTAAAGAATCCACCAAAAATCTGTTAGAACTAATAAGTGAATTGCAGGATATAAAACTGACACACAAAAATAATTTGCATTTATGTACACTAAGAGTGAACTATAGAAAGGGAAATTAAGAAAACAATCCCATTTACAATCACTCAGAAAGATTGAAATACCTAGAATGAATTTTTTTTAAAAGATTTTATTTATTTGACAGAGAGAGAGAGACAGCCAGCGAGAGGGGGAACACAAGCAGGGGGAGTGGGAGAGGAAGAAGCAGGCTCCCAGCAGAGAAGCCTGATGTGGGGCTCGATCCCAGAAAGCCGGGNAATACATATCACAATATAGTAAAAGCCACAGATGACAAACCCACAGATAAAATCATTCCCAATGGTGAACAGCTGAAAGCTTTTCTTTCTTTTTTTTTTTTTTAAAGATTTTATTTATTTATTTGACAGAGATAGAGACAGCCAGTGAGAGAGGGAACACAAACAGGGGGAGTGGGAGAGGAAGAAGCAGCCTCCTAGTGGAGGAGGCTGATGTGGGGCTCAATCTCATAACGCCGGGATCACGCCCTGAGCCGAACGCAGGCGCTTAACCGCTGTGCCACCCAGGTGCCCCTGAAAGCTTTTCTAATAAGATCAGGAAGAAGACAAAGATGTCCCCCTCATTACTCCTATTCAGCATAGTACTGGAAGTCCTAGCCAGAACAAACAGGCAAGAAAAAGAAATAAAAAGCATTCAAATCAGAAAGGAAGGAGTAAAACTGTCAATATTTGCAGATGACAAATATTATATGCAGTAAACCTTAAAGAATCCACCAAAAATCTGTTAGAACTAATAAGTGAATTGCAGGATATAAAACTGACACACAAAAATAATTTGCATTTATGTACACTAAGAGTGAACTATAGAAAGGGAAATTAAGAAAACAATCCCATTTACAATCACTCAGAAAGATTGAAATACCTAGAATGAATTTTTTTAAAAAGATTTTATTTATTTGACAGAGAGAGAGAGACAGCCAGCGAGAGGGGGAACACAAGCAGGGGGAGTGGGAGAGGAAGAAGCAGGCTCCCAGCAGAGAAGCCTGATGTGGGGCTCGATCCCAGAAAGCCGGGATCACGCCCTGAGCCGAAGGCAGACGCTTAACGACTGAGCCACCCAGGCGCCCCACCTAGAATGAATTTAACCAAGGAGGTGAAAATCTGTACACTGAGGATGTTGGTGAAAAAATTAAGAGATGAACAAATGGAAAGATATTCTGTGTTCACGTATAACATGATGACTATAGTTGGTCATACTATATTGTAAAATTGAAATTTGCTAAGAGAGCAGAACTCAAGCATTTGCATTCCCCCCCCAAAATGTAAATATGTGAGGTAATGTATGTGTTGATTAACTCAATGGTGGGAATCCTCTCATGATGTATACATTTATCAAATTACATGTTGTACGTTTTAAATATATTTTATTTGTCAAAAATACTTCAATTAAAAAAAGAAACTTCAGGTGGAGTCTGATTCTAGCCAAGTTAACTACCTTTGCTAGAACTAATCAGCTATCATTATAGGACAATGTAAGAATTTAGATATATCACCTACAATATCCAGGATACAGAAAAAATTAATAGATAAATAAAATAATGGAAAGTTTGGGCCATAGTCAAGAGAAAAAGCAGTCAGTAGAAACTATGACTCAAGATGATGCAGACGTAAGAATTAATAGCCATTTAAACAGTTAGTATGGATATATTCAAGGACTTGAAAATATANAAGAGTGAACTATAGAAAGGGAAATTAAGAAAACAATCCCATTTACAATCACTCAGAAAGATTGAAATACCTAGAATGAATTTTTTTTAAAAGATTTTATTTATTTGACAGAGAGAGAGAGACAGCCAGCGAGAGGGGGAACACAAGCAGGGGGAGTGGGAGAGGAAGAAGCAGGCTCCCAGCAGAGAAGCCTGATGTGGGGCTCGCCCAGAAAGCCGGGATCACGCCCTGAGCCGAAGGCAGACGCTTAACGACTGAGCCACCCAGGCGCCCCACCTAGAATGAATTTAACCAAGGAGGTGAAAATCTGTACACTGAGGATGTTGGTGAAAAAATTAAGAGATGAACAAATGGAAAGATATTCTGTGTTCACGTATAACATGATGACTATAGTTGGTCATACTATATTGTAAAATTGAAATTTGCTAAGAGAGCAGAACTCAAGCATTTGCATTCCCCCCCCAAAATGTAAATATGTGAGGTAATGTATGTGTTGATTAACTCAATGGTGGGAATCCTCTCATGATGTATACATTTATCAAATTACATGTTGTACGTTTTAAATATATTTTATTTGTCAAAAATACTTCAATTAAAAAAAGAAACTTCAGGTGGAGTCTGATTCTAGCCAAGTTAACTACCTTTGCTAGAACTAATCAGCTATCATTATAGGACAATGTAAGAATTTAGATATATCACCTACAATATCCAGGATACAGAAAAAATTAATAGATAAATAAAATAATGGAAAGTTTGGGCCATAGTCAAGAGAAAAAGCAGTCAGTAGAAACTATGACTCAAGATGATGCAGACGTAAGAATTAATAGCCATTTAAACAGTTAGTATGGATATATTCAAGGACTTGAAAATATATGGTAAAAATAGCATAAAATATTCATTGGATCAAATGAGACAATACAAATAAAGTACTTGGCATAGTACCAGGTAAATAATAAACTCTAAACAAATGACAGCTATTATTATATTATCAGTATTAATAGTAATAACTATAAGAATATCATACCTACCACTGAACTGACAAACAATTGTCCTGGTAAGAAAGGAAGTTTTTATGTACCAAGTGATTAAGACATTTAGGAAATAATTGACTGTGATGACATTCCTGTTAATTATTTTGATACACATTTTGTTTCTATAATGTTATATACAGCATCATAGTAGATGCTTGACATTTTGGAATCCTTTAAAAGAAGAAAACTAGAAACTACTAGAGAAAAGTGGAATGTTTCCAGAAAACAATGAATTAAAAAAGCAAAGTGACATGCAGGGAGGATGGTGAAGAGATACATAATCACCAGTTGAAGCACTACTCATGGCAGGAGATAAGAGAAACTCAGAGACAAGCCGTAGAAAATGATAGAGTTTTCTGGTAAAGAATTGGGAAGAGTGATTAGAACAATGAAAAAGGAATTCATAAATGTCTTCATTATACTTATTTCTTTGCTGTTCCCCATACATGCAATATGAAACAAATTTTTACTTTGTCTTATGGGACCAAAAAAGAAGTCCACTCATTCTACTACACATATTGAAATATTTAAAAATTACAATTGGGGAAAAATTTCTAAACAATTGAGTAAGCACAATCATAGTGTATATACAGATAAGGTGCATTGGCTAATTATCTGGACAGTGAAAAATAGAAACATTTTCTATTGAGATAGAAATTAATATCTGGAAGTTAGAATAAATGCATGTATGTGGTCATTACACTAGTGATATGATTAGCTCAATAATTTCACAAAAGTCTCCATCAATCTCTGCCTGCATCAACAGAAACTATAAGCAAGATGACTTTATTAAAGTACTTAGGAGAAGCCTGTATGAAAAATCAATATTAGCAAGGCATTTAGACAGTTAAAGGGTGATTTAAAATTAGGTTTTAAAATATCAGTCTACTGATTTCATAGTGATGAATAAAGAGGTGATTTAATTAATGTCCTCAAACGACTTTTACGGGAATACATTTAACAACAGAGACATGCTTACTGTAATCTCGTTTATTTAAGGCATTTAAATAATGCAACATTTTGGACAATGTAATATTTCAGTTAATAAAACGATATCATTATACACACACATATATATACACATATACATATATGTCTTAATGTGTGTGTATATATTTTAAATATGGTAATGAAACAAAATGGGCTTAGCGACACAATTGTCTTGATTGTCCTGAAATTTCTTTGGATGACACGGGAGATACTTCAAAATCTTTCAGAACCTCTGGATCATCTTAATGAACATTATTTTTGAAATGTTCCAAGAAGTATGAATAGGAGATTGAATTAGCTTTTTATAAAATTTATTTTTTTTAAGATTTTTATTTATTTCACAGAGAGAGGGAGAGAGAGAGAGAGCACACAAGCAGGGGGAGCGCCAGGCAGAGGGAGAGGGAGAAGCAGGCTCTCCTGCTGAGCAGAGAACCCCATGTGGAACTCAATCCCAGGACCCTGGGATCATGACCTGAGTCGAAGGCAGCTGCTTAACCGACTGAGCCACCCAGGCACCCTGAATTAGCTACTTTTACCATCCAGTGAGTTTATTTTTTGGATCATCACAGACATCGTCTTCTTATGTGTCATTTAGCTTCTTTTAATAACAAGAAATAACTCTCTTATTTGAATTTTCTAATTGTTAGATTTTGGATAAGTGATAGACAAACTGCTAATATATGGAATTTCTTTTAACACAGAACTTATGCTGGAACTTAAGAATTACTTTAAAAAGGAGAGTTCAGGTGTCAATAGAAAGTGATGTGGGATAAAGCAATGTTTCCACAGAAGTGGAAAAATACCACCAGTATCAGGTTATGCTGACAAAGGTTTCTCCATCTCCATTTCCAATAAAACAGCAAGGATATAATGACCTCAACTTAGCTACCAACAAATCACTGACTTTCGAAAATCAGGTAATGAGGGGCGCCTGGGTGGCTCAGTCATTAAGCACCTGCCTTTGGCTCAGGGCGTGATCCCGGGTCCTGGGACCAAGCCCCACATTGGGCTCCCTGCTCCGTTGGGAGCCTGCTTCTCCCTCTCCCACTCCCCCTGCTTGTGTTCTCTCTTTTGCTGTGCCTCTCTCTGTCAAATAAATAAAAAATCTTAAAAAAAAAAAAAGAATGAAAAGAAAAGAAAATCAGGTAATGATCGTAGAGGTAATCTGATTGTTTCTGAAGCAACCTACTGCCTCTGATTCCAATAAAACCCTAAGAATTCCTTGTGATACAGACAAACCTATTCCAAATAATTCTGAGAACTTTTCACACAGAAATAGAACATGAATTGGAAATGAATTTTTAATAAAAATTCAGTTTGGTTTTCTTTTTTTTTTTTTTAAAGATTTTTTTAAATTTATTTATTCGACAGAGATAGAGACAGCCAGCGAGAGAGGGAACACAAGCAGGGGAGTGGGAGAGGAAGAAGCAGGCTCAGTGCGGAAAAGCCTGATGTGGGGCTNACGCTTAACCGCTGTGCCACCCAGGCGCCCCTGGAAATGAATTTTTAATAAAAATTCAGTTTGGTTTTCTTTTTTTTTTTTTTAAAGATTTTTTAAAATTTATTTATTCGACAGAGATAGAGACAGCCAGCGAGAGAGGGAACACAAGCAGGGGAGTGGGAGAGGAAGAAGCAGGCTCAGTGCGGAAAAGCCTGATGTGGGGCTCGATCCCACAACGCCGGGATCACACCCTGAGCAGAAGGCAGACTTAACCGCTGTGCCACCCAGGCGCCAGCAGTTTGGTTTTCTATAAAATTCTGACTTTAAATGTGTAAGACAGTAAGGCAAATGGAAAGTCCATTATCTCTACGTTGAGAGCCTCAAATTTTAGTCATGACTCCACCTCTCTGTTGCTGGGTAATTTTCTAAACTTGGTTATTTCATTTGCAAAATGGGGATAATAAAGAGACTTGTCAGCCCATAAAATTGTTGCAAAGATCAAATAAAATATGGTAAAAATCTCTGTAAAGTGTTTTAGAAGTGTTGTTTTATTATTATTTTCTTTTAAATAAAGTCCTGGTAGATTAATACTTTGCTAATCCCCTTTAAGCATCACAGTGAGAGTTTAGTAACTTCCAGGAATCTCTTAATAAGGCAGACTGCAGTGGTTAAGAATACAGGCTATGAAATCAGGCCTTCTGGGTTTATATTTTTGCTTCTCCATTACCGTGTGACTTTGGATTAATTATCCTCCAAAGCCTCAGTATCCTTATCCATAAATAGCAGTAAAATAATAGTAATAATAATAATAATAGCAATAATGCCAAAACTAATAGGATTGTTCTGAGAATTTAGTGAGTTAATGTGTATAAAGTACTTAGAATCATGCCCACATCAAAGGAAGCCTTTAAGAGTGGTTGCTATCATTTATGTGCCATAGCTTCATTATGGAGTATCTTGGTGTTACAATCAAATGTAATCTTTTATACAACTTAATAAAAATCTAGGTTTGGTGGTTTGGGAATCATTCCTTAAGATTCAGTTTGTATATTAATATTTTGAGGAGATACTTCTTTTAAAGAAAGCAAGACAATTTGTCAAAAGACCAATTCAATGAATAAACAATTTTTCATTTTCAAGGGCATATTATTTATTTTTATATACACATATACAGTTCTCACTAACACATTCTTCCTATATTCAGTGAATATGTGTAAGTAGTATAGGCTTTGCAAGGATATACTTTTGGAAATAACATAAATATATTCACTGATACACACAGCACACTTGTAGATGCCATAAAGCTTCAAAAATAACTGATATCCTTGATACATCATTAAGATGTTTCCGTTTGGCTTTGATATTGTGTAAAGGCTAATGTGAGAAAGTTTAATTAAAGCAAAACATAACATCATCCAAGTAATTATTTGCGCAAAGTCCTTAAAGATAGGAGCAATGTCTTTTTCTTGTTTGTTTTCCTCTACCCAGCACAGAAGATGGCACTGAGGACATTCACTAAATATTGATGGATGGAAAGAAGGAGGGAAGGAAGGGAGAAAGGGGAAGGGTTGGAAAAGGGAAGAAAGGGATGGAGGAAAGGAAGGAGGAAGCTAGGAAGGGAAGGAAGTAAGGGGGGGAAGGCAAAAGGAAGGGGAAAACAGGACAATACAGGTAGTAATTTGACAGTAATATATACTTTGTAATACCAGAGAATCTTAACTGATCAGAAAAACAATACTCAACAGACATGCTGTTCTAGCCCAGACTTTGCCACTCACTAGTCATTAGTCCTTGGGTAAGGCACTCTATGCATACGCTTCTTCATCTAACATGGAGATACCATCTACCCTCACTCATAAGAATCAGATAGGATAATATTGAGTGCTTTGTGAATTTTTAAACAATGGAAGTGTAAGATATCATTTTGAGGTAATTATTAAAACACATCAACAGTATTTTTTTGCAGCCAAAATATTATTCAATTTCAGGTTGCAATGAAATACATATAATATTTAGATCATAAGATTCAATAATTTTAAGGTTATCTGAGCTGACCAGAGTGCATCTAGAAGACACTTTTTCAAAGGGACTCTAACGAACACTATTACATCCAGGATTAAGAAAAGTTATAGAAATTATATTATTGTGGAAGTATTAAAAATACTAAGCTTGCTTAGCTTAGAAGAAAGTAAATTAAGGCAAGTTGTGGAAATAATATTAAAATTTGACTATGGCTGCATAAAAGAAATATATGCTGCTGCAGAAACAGAAGGAAAACCAATTAAAGAAAAATCCACAGAAGCAAATTTTAATAACATATTAACTTTCCAATAAGAGCTATCTGTGATAGGCAGAATAACAGCTCCCAAAGATGTCCATGCCCTAATTCCCAGAACCTGTAAATGTGTTACCTTACATGGTAAATGGGACTTTGCACATATGATTAAGATTAAAGACCTCGAGATTGAAAGATTATCATGGATAATCCAGAAAGGTCCAAACTAATTACATGAATCCTCAAGAGAAGAGAACTTTCCCAGCTGTGAAGAGAGGAAGATGTGACTAGCAAAAATGGTCAGAGATACAGAGTTGCTGGCTCTGATGATTAAGGAAGGCAGCCATCTGCCTAGAAGTGTAGGCAGCCTCTAGAAGTTGGAAAAGGCAAGGAAATGGACTCTCCCATCGAGGCTCCAAAAGAGAACACAGCCCTGCTCACATGGATTTTCACTCAGTGAGACCTATATTGGACTTCTAATCTACGGAACCATCACATCATACATATTATTTAAATCACCAATTATGGCAATTTGTTATGGCAGCAATAGGAAATTCATACACTGACCAACAAGGAAAAGGCCACCTTGAAGTTAAGCAATCTGTCTTCAGAGAGAGTCATCAAAAAGCTGTTAGAGGCGATGTGAAATGTCATCCCATAATGAATGGATGGGAATCTACAGTAAGTTAATCCTATGACTTCTCTGAATTCCATGACTCTACAACTGAAATAAGTAAGGGTCGTTAAATTGAAGGCAATGGAATGAACAGGGATATAGAATACTACATCCAGGGAACCTTGGTCTCTTTCAGATTCCTGAGTCATTTTGTCTTCAGGTGGTTCAGCCATTATCTGATCCCAAAATTCAAGAAGTCATTTCCAGTTGTGGGTCTATCCACTGGGAAAGGGATTTACATTTACATAATTTACTGCTATATCTTGCTGTAGTTTTAACAGTGTGTTTTTCTGGAAAATTTTGGGGACAGGTATTCTTAGGGATATTAACCTGAAGTGAATATCCAGTATGTCCAAAGTCTATTCCTATCCCCAGCAGTAGATCCAAATTTAGTGGGAAACTAAAACCAACCTATTTTTTGAAGAGTTTCTAGATATTAGATGGACTGAAAATGCTAAAGTCAGTCTGGAAACCAGATTTATAAATGGTTAATAATTGCACAGAAGGAGAAGGCAGGGGAAGGATGCATTTATACAGTCTGCTGGTCTCTAATATATATACTTGTAAGTTAAGTTATTTTGGCTACCTCCTGATGGAGGAACCAAACTGGAGCAAAATTCATAATAAACATAATCTTCAAATTCTGTTTATGGATCCATAGGTAGGACCAAGTTTTTTTTACCCAGGATACACATGAGAATCATCCAAGGAGCTTTTTTAAGACTCAGGCTCTAGACTCCGCCCTTACAAATTATGATTTGGCAGGTTGGGAGTGGTACCAAAATTTCTATAGTTTTAGAAAGCTTCACAGTCAAAGCTCATACACAGCCTGAATTGCACACCACTGGAATGGAGTAGTATGCCTACTTAGCCCTCTGTCCACCAAGAGTACATTTTCTAGTCCTTCTTTCTTTGTCAGCAAATATAAATGAGAAGACATATGATCCTGTCCAGTTGATCCAATAGCATACAGACTTTTTCATTAATGAGGCTCATGGTTATGAAACTCATATATAATCAACAATTTAGGGCACCTAAGTCACTTGGACACCAATCTGGATACCCCAGCTCTTAACCATAAGTGTTGATGTGGTGGTTACTATGGGATTTTGTTTCCTTTACATTCTTTATGATTTCAGAAGTTAAACTGTCTTTCTTTTGGTTACTTGACTTGTCTCGTTAAAGGCTCATTTGTTCAGAGGGAAAAATGAAATAGAAGTAAAGGTCATTCTCACCAAAAAAACAATGTTGGTATTTTGATAGAGAGCTCGTGCCACACAGATTCTTTGCCTCTGACCCCCACTCAGGTTGATGCCCTAGAGAAGAAATAACGATAAACATAACACCCTTTCCAATAATAAATGATCTATTGGTTAAAAATTCTCTTTAAAATACGAACTTCTTTTTAAAAAATCTACATTAATGGTAATTTATTAATTAAATTGAGATAACACTGGTAAGATAAAATGAAAATTGTCTACTTTATAGTTATATTAAGATAATTTTTGACTAGTAACATTAATCTTTTTTTCACTCTGATAGACAGCTCTACTGTACAAAAGCATCAATAACCAAACACATAGTGAGTGTTAAACACTGCAAGTAACTCCAAAATTTTTACAGTTTTGTGAATTGTGTCTGTAGTTTTCTTAACATATACTTCTTAAATTTGATATTACCAATTATGTTCAACAGAACTATATAGCAATATAATTTTATAATCAAGTACTAATTATAAAAGTGTTTAAACTATACTGAGCACTTAGTATGTGCTAGGCTTGTGTGAATGCCTTTACATTCCTTATTTCTTTTATGCCTTATAGCAATTCCAACATATAGGTATCATTCTCTTTATACACAAGGAAACTAAGGCTCAGAGAAGTTAAGTCCATACTCTTAAATACTGTACTGCGCTATGATCAAAAATAGCCATTAAGAACACAGACTACAGAGGTAATTGAATCCCAGCTACACCACTAACTGGGCAAGTTCTTCAACATTTCTCAGCTTAGTTTCCTCAGTTGCAATATGCAGATGATGATAACACTGATATAACAAATTTGCTGTAAACGTAGATAATGCATAAAATTTGTGCCCAGTACTTGAAACTTATAAGGGTGAAAAATTTTAGCCAAAATTGTTATGAAGATTATATACAGGCATAAATATTTTTTAGCTACTCAGAATAGTATGACATAAAACGTGTTTACACAAAGAAAAAAAGGACACTTTAATAAGAATAAATAGATGTTGACAAGAGTAGAAGTCGGAAGCAATCTCAATTTCAACTCCAAGTAAGGAAAAATACATCTGATCAAAGGCAGGAACTGCGTTATATTCCTTAAGAACTCTCTAGTAGCTAGCATAATGTTACATAGATGGTGGTTACACAACAAATACTTAAGAGTGGCATTAAAGCTCCTGTGCTGCTGTTTCTGGAACCTGTCACTAGGACAACACACAGCCCCTATGCTCTCAGATTTCATTATGCTCCATTAAAGGTTAAAGACAACCAGAAGACTTTTCTAGATTTTTGTTTATTGTTTAATTAAACTACACATAGCTCACCCTCTCTCCAATTTCAGTTTGGTCTCCAAAAGGTAGTAAGTCAATATCTGGCTGAAGAGAACAGGCATCTGTAACAGCTTTGTACCTTTGGGAGAAATTATTTTGAATTTTTAGATCACTATTAATATATTGCCCATAAAGTAAGTCCCAGGTTCAGTATCTCGGAAGCCGAAATACAACATTTGTTGAACAATTTAGTACAGATTAGCCTCTACAGTAGGTTTGTAGTTACAAAGAGAATTAGATATTGGTTCCCACTCTTATAAAACTACTAAATGGAGCAGAAGACTGACAAAGAAACCTATAATAAAATGGATCTCCTTAGGCCCTACAGCAGAGGTAGGTGCAAAATGCTCCGAGAATACATAGAAATGGCTGACCACTCTGAGAAGTCGGTGACGGCTTTGTAAAGGTAACACATAGGCTGTATCCGGAAGGATGAGTTGTAATTTGCCCAGAGGAAAATGAAGGAAAGGAAGCTTCAGGAACTGCACGAAGTGAAAAGGTCATGGTGCAACTCAGGGACAACAGGAGGCTCACTAGAGCTGAAACAGGTTGTGGGTGGGTGTCTGTGCATATGGTCATGCATGCAGAAGGGAGGAGAAATGGAAGGTGTTGAGGATTGACGATACTCAAATAGATCTAAGGCTGGGACTGGAAATGGTAAATTGGAAGTTTAGGGAAGCATGGAGATAGGGAATGGTGGGGAAAATATCCATAGTTTCATTTTCTCAATAAACTAGTCTTAAAATACTAAAAAGTCGTTCTCGAGTAATCCCTCCTCTTCTCCTTGCTCTTATTTTTCCATTCTTATTCTAGAATGGTTTTCTGTCAACCATTGCTTCTTTCCTATTTCTGCAGTCACCCCCAAGTTCAGGCAATGAACACGGCATGCCTGGAAGATTATTCCAACAAATGTCTAAATATCTCCTTGCTAATTATTCAGAGTCATCCTGTATGTATCCGCCATTACACTTTCAGATTAAACATCGCATTTACTTTGTTATTCCCCTTTCTAAAACTTCCTGTGCCTCCCCAGAATGCGCTGAATTATATCCAGTTGGCTTTCAAGGCATTCCACTACATCATTTCAGCTTTTATTTGAAATCTAGTTTGCCATTGTCAATACACATAAATCCTTTTCTGACTGGTTTGCTCCCCAGGCCCCAAATGATCCCATGTAATTTAGGTTCTTCCTTCCACACTATCTGCTTTCCTTTTCCCTCCCCTTTTCATGCCTCTCCCCTGACCTAATTCTTTCTCTCTCTCTCTTTTTTTTTTTGAAATCCGTTGGTTTATTGTCAAATAAATTTTTGTTACTCTAGGAGAGCCTCCATTACTAAGTAAGTTGATCTCCCTTGACCTAATTCTTAACTTTCAAGGTTAGACTTTGGGTTTTAAGACCCAGCCCTGAGACGATGGCTTCAGGGAAGGGTTATGCCTTTGTGCACGCTGGTGGTACTTAAAGATGTTTGAGAGATGCATATTCTGGCTGCTTTCAGTAACTAGACGTCTCAGATTCCACATTCTTCCTCTTCTTTCCACCAGTTACTTTCCTTCTGCTCCTTGGACTTTTCCTTCTACTTACCAATAACCTCAGTAACTCCCCCTGCCACTCCCCTCCCCCCGCCCCATAATTCCATTTCAGCTGTTTAGTTTTGGTGTACAAGTTAGTTCTCAGTATATGATGGGCTGAGACTTCCAGTAAGACTTCTGTTTAAAAAGTTGACTCAGAGGACCTGGTGGTGAGGATGGAAGTAGGCAAGCAGGGAAAAAAGGAAGTCATGGCTATAAAGGTTCCAGAAACCATGGACCAAACATAAGAATTAGAAATAGTTGTTCGTTTTAGTTCTAAATTTTTTTAAAGATTTTATTTATTTATTTGACAGAGACAGAGACAGCCAGAGAAAGAAGGAACACAAGCAGGGGGCGTCGGAGAGGAAGAAGCAGGCTCCTAGTGAAGAAGCCTGATGTGGGGCTCCATCCCAGAACGCTGGGATCACGCCCTAAGCCGGAGGCAGACACTTAACGACTGTGCCACCCAGATGTCCCTAGTTCTAAATTTTATACATTCACAATTACCTCTGTTTGTTGAAAGGACTTCCAAAGGTAATATTTTCTTCTACTGTAGCATTTAATAGCCAAGGCTTTTGAGCTGCATAAGCCACAGAATACCTGTTCCTACTGGAAAATGGAAAAGAAAAACAAAACGCCAAAATTATACAAGGGTGTTGTACTGTGTGTATTTTAGTAAAACTAAGGAAAATAAAAGTTGATAAAATATCTCAGACACAAAAATGGAAAGCTTCCAAGAAAGAACATTTTAATAAACACCAACCTTATTATTTAATGGTTAAGTGTTTCACCTATATTAAAAAGATCTGAATTTAATAAAAATGTCTCCCAATGTAGAAAACTTGATTTTGCTATGCTAAAGAGGTATTTAAATAAAATGAAAATTTACTTTCTAAAATGACTGTAATTTCAAAAATAATTAAAAGATTAATAGCAACACTCTCTCTGATAGCCACAGATATTTTACTTTATATTAAAAGCACTTTATAAAACTATTAATTTTTTATGCAGACCTTAGAAAAAGACATGAATTGGTACTGTGTCTGTGGCTTAATCACATTAATATATTTTAAGGTAAAAGATAATATATAATTATTTCAAAACAAAGAATAATATATTGAGGAGTCCATTTCAATATTGAAATAACTATACATTTAAAAACTACATATTTCAAAACATATTGAAATAGTTTATTTTTTAAAAATGGTAATCTCTTCCTCCTCCCCCATTTTTTTTTTTTTTTTTGGCTTGCAAATTCTACCAGATGTCTATACATCAGACTTTAATTTGCAATAACCAGGAAAATACATGTGAGTTGAAGATAAAGAAGATGATGGGACTGGGGTAGGAAAGGGATCAGCTTAAAAGTCACACTTCCACAGTTAGTTCATGGTCTGTAAGTACCAATTAAGGAACCAAGGTTAAAAGATAGTAAGGTTAAGAAAAAGAATAATTAGAAATGCTCAGTGATCATCTTGAAACATTATGTCTTTGGAGTTTAAAAGACATGATGATACACAGTATGCTAGTAGTCTCTTAGATAATCATATGTGCGGTAGAACAGTGGTTCCCAACTTCTGACATGTCTGCTTCCCCTCCCCCAAGTCTTCCCATCTCTAGCGTATGGACAGATCCCATCACTGCTTAACTCATAAACAATATACATATTCTTGCATTTTTACTTTATGAAGTCCCAAAACCTATTTGCTAAGAACAGTTTGAATTTCAGCCAAAGTTGAGAACTTTGTGCCTCATGCAGAGGAAAACCACTGACACAATGGGCCATTTTGTTTGGCAAGTTAATTTTTTTAGCAGCCTGTAAATGTTGGGAACCACTGCTATTGGAAATATGTTGGCACATTTTAATAATTTCGTACACTATCAGAATGAATAAAATGACCAGGAGTAAGAGACAGTATTAAGTAAAGTCTGAGGAAAAAGTTATTCTTATTAAATGCAGATTAAAATAGAAATAATACCTTCTGGTTGCTTCAAAAGAAGGTTCAGATTCATTTACACTGCAAGTATGGCAAACAATGTTCATTAATTATGAAATATAAATATAGAATGAATGTGTGCATATATCAGGTAAGAAATAAAATAAACAGTCAACATATTAAATGGCGATGTTTCCCAAATGGTTTTTGATATTGATTTCAAATACAGACCAGACAGATAATAATTTTCTTTTATGGCTTCATCAGCTAGGAAATAATTACTTAGTAAGATTCCAAAAGATAGATAGCATTGTTTGCTTACATATAAAATCTGGATTCATATAGTAATCTGGGTTCTACCCCAACTCTGTTCCAACTAGCTGTGTAAATTTAGGTAATCTTCCTAGAATAGTTTCCTAGTCTTTACAAGGATTTGGTATCTCCAAGGCCTCCCTCCCTACCTTTAAAATTCAAATTTAATCTATTTAAATTCCTAATTAGCTACCCTATGGCATGAAAGGAAGAACATTTTGGGAGCTCTAAACTTAAAAAGTTTAGACACAGCCTGGCCCTTAAGGAACTGGTGAGAAAGACAGACGTGTACAATAGTTCAAACTGCAACAATTGGGAATAATTAATTATTGTTGATATGATTTATGTATAAAGAGGTGTTTGCCTAAAAACACTTAGTTATATCTATGTTATGGGGGGAAACACCTGAAGACCTATTCAATTTATTGTTCTGAATTTTAATAATGTAATTGAATTCCATCCTTCTCAAAGACCTGAATTCAAAAACTACACACAAAATTAAAGTCCAGTGGAACCCCCAAAATAGATCTGATTTGGCTTTGGAAAGCATCATGTGCTTTTATGGAGAAAATACACCTGAGTACGTTGCCTGGTGATGTTTAGCTTTGAGCTACTAAGATTTTCATGCATGCACGTTGCTAATAACATCTTGGTATGGTTAGTGGAGGCAGGAAAAAACAATCTCAGACTAAAAATTCCATCTCAATAATGATTATTCCTTGACTTAAGTTGCTCATAAAAAAATGAAGTATACAATTTCACCTAAGTGATAGTTCCATGTAATATATTTTAGATATCAAGAAATTTGATTTTTTAATGGTAAAAAACCAGTCAATGAACTCAATGGTTTTAGTTACTTTGAGGAAGATGGAAAACAGATGAAGAGAAGCAGATGTATGACAGAAATTAATAGATTAATTTGCCTACTGGCCATTCAGCCAAAAGTGCCAATTAGACTTGAGAGAATGCTCACCAGATAGATGTTTGAAAATGTCAGCCCAAATTGGACATATGAATTTGGAAGGCATCAATTTTTTTTCAATTACTATTCATTAAATTCCAACTATATTTATTCAATATCAATTTTAAAGTATTGATCACCTCCCTAGAGAAAGAACATCCAATCCACACTTGGCAAGCCAGGGTATACAGCAGAGCTGCTGCCAGAGGGGCAAGCAAGAGTGAACTAGATGAAGTAAAGGTGAAGAGTATTTCGGATCCACTAAAACACATACTGGATGGCCTTGAGTTATCCTGGCCTTGTAAGGAGCTGATGTAAATTCGGCATGGCTAAAATGTGGGTCTAAATTATATAATATCTAATCCAGGAAAGCTGACTTAATGTGTTATTATTCCTTCATGCCAGGCAAAGTCACATGAAAAGGAGTAACTTCTCAATTCACCTGTCTCAGAATAATTGAACCACTGTTACAAAGCTGATTATATGAAGACACTAGAAGATAGAACATCAGCACATATGGGGCCTGACAGGAGGATTGTTAACAGCCTGGGCAAGAGGGAAAGAAAAAGAGTGGGAAACAAAAAACAAATGATGTTGGTGTCTCACATGATTACCACACTTATTACACATTCTGGACTCCCTCACTGGAGCCGCCTATCAGGTAGAGTAGTTTAGTTCTAGCTCCTAAGATGTCAGTAGGAATTATTTTTTATTAAGACAACTAGGGAAGAACAAATTCATTCAGGCAGAACATCTTTTCTTTTCTTCTTTCTTTCTTTCTTTCTTTCTTTCTTTCTTTCTTTCT